>NW_022170509.1:21825407-22220000 GCF_008802855.1 Photinus pyralis
CTACGGGCGCGCATTTACTGCCAGCCAGCCAGCCAGCCAGCCGACCAGCCAGCCAGCCAGCCAGCCATCCAAAGTGAGATTAAAAGCTACTTTTTACAAAAAAAATTTTTTGCAAAAATGCGCTAAAAACCACTAGTGCATTTGTCGGTGGAATAGTTGCAGGTAACTTTTTCCACTGGTAAGGTGACAATTTCACTGCAGCTTATGCGATTTTGTATACATGAGTTAAATTGTCATTTTAAAGTAGACATAAGGAAAAACAACACATATTAATACCTATGTCTACTTATTAATAAATATCACTGTTTGTATAATTTCCAGTTGGCACATTTCCTCTTTAGTATTTCTAACAGTTTCTGTCAGTTTACCCAGAAGTGTGAAATTGGAAATAAGAACTATAGTCTATACTGTTAACTGTACACCTTATTATAGACAGAGCTGCTCTGGTGCACACGTTGGGACAAAGAGCAAATTGAACTTTCCAACACTATAGTATGACTGTCTTTGAGTCGTATACTAAAATGAGGATGAATTCGGCAGTAACCAGAATTTATAGATGTCGTTTTCGATCAATACAGCAACAGCAGCCTGAAAGCTCACACGAGAGAGTCGAGAGGTAGAAGAGAAAGAGTTGCAGTTAGGAACAGAGTGACGATCCTAAAAAACTTCCAATCCGTTCTGAAAGAAGACAGGAACAAAGAAGAACTGTTTCGTTTCCTTGCGAAAAATCTGGTTTAAAAAAATAGAATAGAAAAGCGCTCCTGTGTACCCATAATAACTCAGTTCTAAGTTCAACAACAGCAGTGCCTCACAGGAAGCAAATTCTCAGCTTGATAGAGTTGTGGCACAGGAAAGAACCTCCGATACATGTAGGTACGTGAATGGTCGTCTCAGCTTTCAAACAGTTTGCCAGACTGCTCCCATTTTTTCACTGTTTAAAAGATTGGGTACAGTATTAGCCCTTGCAAGCGTGAGGAAGAAAACAGCATAGAAAGCTTGGACGGCATTTCGAGATATACACGTGGCATTCAGAGCATTTTGCACTAAAATTAATAAGGCGGTTTTAACGTATACGGTAAACCAAATTTTGTATATTCCCTCGCTTTTCTTGCAAACCATACCAGTGAATCCAATTTAATATCTAATGGCAAAATGAAGTACTGTGCCCTTGATAACTTAAAACTGTAATGGGTATGGAAATTAAATCCACGCTTTTTATTGCATTCAGTTTAATTCCTAAATTTGTAGGCACCTTTTTTCCTAATTTTTCCGACATTCCAACTAAAAAGAATTCGCAAATATTTATGCACTTACATTATTAGCTGTTCTCACTCTATGATGTTCATAACCTGAAATCCCTTTCCAATTCCATGTTTTCAATGAAAAATGTCTTGCATAAGTAAAACTGTGACATGGAAAGGATCATTTTTTGACAATCAAACTACGATTTGTAGAGGGTGAGACTACGAGTGTCGATAAAACTAGTTGTTGCAATAATCATTATTATCCAGTTACTTAGGGCAATGTCCCTATACCATTAATAACGTATTAACAAGAGCTAATGGCGTTTGTATCAGATAGAATAAAATGGCAAGAACAAACACTGTGTAAATTAGAGGTTTCAATTGAATTCTGCCTAGTGGTCTAAAATATATTAGACTATGTCACGCTAAAATGGAGACATTTAATTTGGAACTTCCATCCCGTGACATGAAA
Source organism: Photinus pyralis (assembly GCF_008802855.1). NCBI lineage: Eukaryota > Metazoa > Arthropoda > Insecta > Coleoptera > Lampyridae > Photinus > Photinus pyralis. The sequence goes on from NW_022170509.1 coordinate 21,827,124, forward strand.
ACCCGAGTTCTTACAAAAACAATAATTTATACTTTCACTACCGTAATTTCTAGGTTTAATGAGTTAAATATTTCAAATCTGTACTATGAACCACCACGAATTTACTGCGTCTTTATGTGGGGGTACATAATTTTTATGTTGATTTAATCTCATCCTCACTCTTGTTAATTAACAGCACGAGGTAACAATAAGCCAACAACTTCATTTTCATTTACACGAACAATATGAGATATTGAAACAAAGGCTTCATTACAATAAAATTATTTGGAAAGCGTATTTTGATTGTTAATTTAAAGCGGATTACGAAAATAATAAGATTCATCGGATAAGGCTTTGAGAATGAAATTGTGTTCAATTTAGTGCTTTATGGATTTAGATGTCGCCCAAAGTAGTATGTAATAAGAGAGTTCTTTAAACTGTACCATACCACGGAAAAAAAAATATCGTGCTGTTACTAGCCTTGTAACCTCATTGGGGCACAACTCTAAGACTTGAGAGATCCCAAGGGTTGTGAGTGCATTTACGTAAATGATGTTTTACAGTCATTATAATTCATATAATGCCATATGTGGGGGAAAACTAAAATCCATATGATTTTGGACTATAGATAATTAATCTCAAAGCGGCATTGCTGCTTCGCGATTACATGTATTATGGGAATCTTAGATACATGCAGTAATCTGATAATTTTGAATACTTAAATCAAGCTACTGTGGAATGACTGTCTTTAAAAGCACGAATTTCATTTCCCCTGTGAGATTTATTAACCATCTTTTACAGCATCTCATAATCTAGAAGGATTATCTGCATTCATAAAGTTACCTCAACTTTAAAGCTCTAAATATACACCTACACTGCTTGCAAACCTTTCTGACACTGTAATCTAATGCATTTAGCTCGTTCTGATGGGGTATAGAGTTAAATGTATATAGACAATAAGCAATTTTATCAACAATAAATGTGTTAACGTTACATTTCTATGCTATCATTGCATTATAAAACGGACTCGGATATTAAAGAACTCATTTATATGCATCATTTCCATTCATCACAGTGCTGTTAAAAATTTCTAAGAATAAACATCACATAGTGCGAGTATGCGGCAGTATTCATGCATTTTTTGCTAACGTCTTTGCCATTTCATGTACAAACGTATTTTTCTTAAAGTAGTTTAATATCTGCCAAAGATTGCGGAAGCTTTACATCTTAAGCGTTACGTTTCTACGAGCCTTGCGGCAATATATAGTGCATCTTACAAAAGTAAACACATAATATGTACACTACGCTACGAAAATGATCGAATATAGTTTGTCCTGCAAGTGAGCCGCATAGCGATTGAATGCGAATGCGACATTAACCTAAACATTAAAACGATCTAACACTAACCTCCCTCATGGAAAAGGTATAAAATTGATAAAGGTGCTTCAAAAATTATTACACCAGACAAAATCAAAAATCGGATGAATAACGGTGCAAAAAAGCATTATTTAATGAATTAAAGTTCCCTCTATTATAAAACTATGGTATTAATTTAAGAAGCTTTTTCACATGTAACATGCAGCTGCTGTATATCTCCATTAAATGAGATACATTCCTACTTTAGCTTTTCGGAATCAGGTACTGTACGACAGAGTCATTTTCGTGTGGTTTTTCCCCTATTCTGGTAAGTTATTTACCCTCCTCACAGAGTCAATCGCAATTTCCGTCCACAATCAAGTTTCGCGAGAATTTCACGTATCATTTTACGTTGACTTAACGCAACGCTTTCCGATACCGGAGGGTAGTCAATTTTACATGTGAAAAGTTGAGACAGTAACTGCAAGAGTTTAATTTCAGCCGAGGATTACAATTATGGCGCGTTAAACTGTTGGTTAAAGGTAAATCGATAATTTTAATTAAATTTCGAATTTACTGCGATACGGATAAGGGAGATTAAATACTAAACATCTGTTCTTTGGCAGCCTTTATTTGGTGAAAATGTGCACTGGAGTAGAATAATCCGATAGCATTCGCTCATCAAAGCCTTCAGTCCATAGATCGCGAATTGATGTATTTAGGTAACCTGCAAATCCTGTTCATGCCCTAATTAATATCAACACTAATCCTTTATGCTGTTACACGTGCCATAAATTCTATTTTATAATTGACAAGATCTCTTCATCCAGCTATAGTGTTTGACAAGTTGACGAGAACCATACCTATAAGACGGTGCAAGATCTGAATCATCTAACAGACGATGCTTAAACAAACAAAACTACCATCAACTTTGACGATGTGATGTGCCTTAGGATTTGAACTGTGTATTACGGATTACATCTACACATGAAGCTTCTATTGTTCGTGTACGTGAAAGGGAATTTCGTTTTTAGTCAAGCATTGAGATAATAGACAACTAAAGCCGTTTCCTAATGTTGAAACAATATCCACAAGCAATACTTGCTTTGGAAAAAAACATTTTCCTATGAATCCCTTGCAAATGTGAGCAGGCTTGCGTGAAAATTACATATTTTCTTCTCTTATCAACAACTGCCGATAGGGTAACGAACACGTACTCTCTTTTATTAGGTCTTTGCTTCCCTCTTATTAGTAGTCTATGTGTATTTTTGAAACTACGTTCATAGTATTTCGCTTGTTTGTCGGTATAGATGATTACCATTCATTTATTCTTTCAGCGGAAGCCGTAGGAAATAGGATACCACGAGTGGGAGCAAAATCACCTTCTCTGATTGTTACGTAATACACGCTGTTTTACGCAAACCGTTACCTATAAGGATTGAGGCTCTCATTAATCCTTTAAATCTAAAAATTTGCATCTGGCTGTTGATAGAATCTTTCTTATTTTAAATACAACACCCTGTATTTTATTGCATTTTCGAAATCTTGGTACGACATTTCCCTATACCCAAGGTTTCCAAGTTATTCAAAATTTTTAAAAATTTTTGACTTTTTACCTTTGGGCCCTATAGCCTATAGCCCTATATCGATGACTCGGTTGACTTGAGTTTTAAATTCTTCCAAAATCAACAATATCGTCTTGATGCTACATAAGAATGATTTAAATTTTGATCGTCCTCTACAAGGTGTTCGAAATCTAACAGTCAATTGGAATAACTTTAAACCTTGAAAAGTTAATTCTTTCAAATAAAACTTGCTTTATTTTGCACTTTTAAATGTCAAAACAACTCTTATGTGCGATTTTGGTCAGAAGTCATGTCCCTCGATTATCTGAAGTGTAGTTATTAATATACCAGACCTTCTGTGAGTTTTGAGCTTCTTTTCAAAATGAGGAAAGTCCCCAAGATGTGATGAAATTGAACTAAATCACGGTACACATTAGTACTTTGTCTACAGTTGAGGTATCTGAGGGAGGGCATGACTTCTGACCGCGTCTGAACCACTAAGTCGGTATTGTTGGTTTTGGAAGACTTTTTGAAACTCAAGTCAATGGAGTAAAATGCACCAAGCTCAAAAGAAAAATAGTCAAATGTCAAACATTTTGAAAAATTTGAATAACTTGCAATAAAGTACAGAGTGTTATTTTTGAAATGCAAATTTTTGGACGGAAATCAATAATGAGAGTTTGAATAATTTTAGGTAACATTTTCCGTGAAACAGCCTTTATAGTAAATACGTAGATAATATGGGAACATGCGACTCACCACACCATGTCAGGTGTTAAGACAAAAATAAAAATTGTGAATCAAAGAATTCATGTAGTGGAATGTAAGAATTGCGCAGTTGCTTAAATAACGGAAATGCCGGTTTGGTTTTCTGCTTTTCGATAAAAAGCAACGCCCTCTTAAGTGTTTTTTGAGTTTTGAAAAAGATATAATAGTCACAAAGTGCCAGATCGGGCCTCTTAGGTAGATGCTTTAATTCTTTAAAACTGCAATCATTGATTACATTTTAAACAGTTTTATGCACTGTGCATGGTTTTAATTGTGCTTGCGTTATAATCTTTTTCAAATTATCTCCGCATTATTGCTAACTTTCATAGTTGTGGAGTTAAAAAGACGGTTAAATGATCAAACTTGCGTATTTCTTTCTACTAAATTCAAATCAGAAATTAAAAAGCAAAACCAACATCGCATTTTTCAAATAATAACAAAAAGATGACTTTGTATATGGAACAACCTGTATACTATTACATCATATGACGACTTAAAATTTTCTACAAAAGTTCTTAATGCACCATAACCAAACCAAAATACCACCACCAACACTCACGAACCAAATCAATAATTTTCTTGTGAACGACCACTCAGGCCTCATCCTCTACAGACAATAATATTGTTTATTTTTCTGTCTTGGCGAGGATAAATAAACCTCAAAGGATAACAACGACATATCAAAGGTTTTCCAATTTGTCATTTCTAGCCTTTGAAAAAGAAAGAACACAAAAAAAGACGGGCGTCGTCATCAATGTTTAAGCCCCACCTAGAAAACTGTTTGAGACCTCTGCTACTTTATCCTGGCTACGGGCCTGCGACCGCTATGACTATATTCGTCAGTTTTTATTCCAATTAACGGGTCTCTCGAAATTTTTTAATAATTCGACCAATAGAAGGTACCTACTTTAAGGTGGACGAACATGTTAGCCATAAAATCCACGTAATTTTCTAAAAACATTTCACAGAACGCAGATTTTCATAAAATATTTCATAAATATTTAAAAAAAAGCGCAATTTGAAACACCCTTTATCGGCCCTCAACTACAATTATATAAACATGACCTTCACCTTGGGATAAAAACCTTGATAAAACAGTTAAATTTTTTCCGGAAACAGCCCTATTTTTAGATCACTATCTAATATCCACACTTCTCTAGTGACCAACGACAACCGGCCAATCGACCCGACATCTTCACCTTTCCTTTACGATTTCGTGCTTCCAGAGGTTTTCCACACTTTTGGTTATCTGCCTGCACCAAAATTTGAGTTTAAAATAGGACGGGCTACTTTCTCCATACATGTCACGATCCCTTCATGGATATTTTTCGGGTCGTTGCCTTCTTTTGATAAAAATTTCAAGACACTTCCTTAACTCAAATAAAAATGTTAAACAAACTTGGAGATGGCACTATAACATATTACCGAACCTTGACCTGAAAATGTTGTTGAAATAGCATATTGTTTTCATATCTAGGTAGGCAACACTTCTCTTTATAAATGAAATCTTCTTAGAATTAAATGCCATTAACTGTAGTTTTTGGAGAAATTTTCCATTTACCAGGAAATTTGTCTGCTAGGTATTTGCCGCACCATTAGGGCATTGAGCGCGGATGCCCCATCTTTTTCGCGTTTTTTTCGGAAGTAATCAGAACCTTCTGGTTTTATTTAAAGCATGATTATTACCCTTTAATTCTGCAACTTTCCCCTAATTTGACCATCTTCGCATCTTCTATGGTTTCCCAGATTCCCATGATAGACGTTCTTATCTTGGACGCAGAGAGATTCGATGGATCCAAAAACGCAGATACAGATTAAATGACAAGTGTTACAATGCGACCTATCTTGTGGCACGGGTGGCGTAGCGATGCTGGATAATGATCACGTGACCGCACTCAACCAATAACGCAAATCTCCAATCCGTCAAATCACCAAATGTCTGTCGCACTAAAGGCACCTATGCATCGACTTTTTAGAATTTGCCAAATAATTACAACGAGGAAGACCTCCTAAACATAAGAAAAACATAGCTTCTAATTTCTCTTCCAGACGAATGAACCAGGGAGGGGGGCGTAACGCGGTCGTCATAGAGACGATAGAGTTGTCGCTATTTTCAATAATTATATTTTCATTTTTTTTGTTTATCACAAGATATTTACACAAGTCAAATTACAATAATAGAAAACTTAATAAACAATTATAAAAATGTAATTTCGAAATATTGATCAATGGAATACAGAGGATTACTTATTAGCGTTTCAAAGCGAATAGTAACCATTAATAACATACGACATTCGAATATAAATTTGAATATAAAATTAAACATAAAATTAAACCTAAAATTAAATTTAAAATTAAATATAAAATTAAACATAAAATTAGACATAAAAAATGTCATTTAAACACTGTAGAATTTGGTAGAGTGTATTTTTTATGAAGTTATCCATATTTTTTGCCGGTGCTATAATTTCTAAGTGGTTGTAGGGAAGAACAATAAAATCTTATTTTTAATAGTTTTTTTAATGGCGATCGATTTCGGGCATGATATTGCCCCTCACATCACATGTATAAGTACTGCAACTCATTTTTTCAGCACGGCCTGATGATGGGCAATATCATGCCCGAAATCGATCGCCATTAAAAAACTATGAAAAATAAGATTTGTCTGTTCTTCCCTACAACCAATTAGAAATTGGTAGAGTGCTTAAAACGGATGCCGCATTTCCTCGGTGAATTGTTATACCCACTTTACATATCAATGAAACAGAGTTAATTTCCCCGTTCTCGAATTAGTAGAACAAATAGTTTCGGACGAGTAGACAAAAAGTATGATTTCAACTTTCTCCCCTTTGTAGTTACTTCACACTATCACAGGAGGTAAACGCCAATTACTATGTATGTAAAATTCTACAAAGAATTAAACCTAACTGCTACAATATTAAATTTAATATTTAAAATTCGACAGAAATAAATAGTTGGTACCTATCGTTAGATATCTGTTGGGTTTCGGCCAGCATTTGGTGTGTTGACACAGTACCATCCTCAAGTTGTCCTTTATTGAATACATGCCAAATTTCATGTAGGTACGTAAGCGTAATACATTCTAGTGGTTTCCTGAATTTGTGGCTCTGTTTATGTGTTCGTGTAAATCATGTAAACTTAAACTGCTTAATTACATACAATTACTGATATAGAGTTTACTCTTCTCCAAACATGCTGTAGATGGCTTCGGTGTTTAAAATCCGCCTATTTTACTACCTTGAAAGGTTTAAAATTCTTCGATCTCAATCACCAATTAGTGTGAGTTTATCAGGTAAGGGAGATCAATATGCGATTCAATAAGAGAATATACATTTATTACGAGCTGATATTTACTATTTTAATCGTTACAAAATATCAGCTGGTAATAAATGTAGTTGAATTCTCTTATTGAATCACATTGATCTCCTTACCTGATAAACTCACACTAATTATTTTACTAACTACCGTTGAGGAGATACCCTCGTTAACTATATCGCACAACAAAACTCTAAACATTATATTCTTTGTAATGGTTCTGCTTTTCTAAACGTTTACAAACTTTTAATCGATATAAATTGCCTTAAGCGTCATTTAACTTTTTCTCGCTATACTTGAAAACCTTCCCTTGATGTGAAAGTGTCATTTAACTACTGGCATATCTAGTTAAAGAGATGCTATTTACAGAGCTTGGAATATGCCGAATCGCAAAATTACTATTACTATTTTACTATTAATTTCACTGCACCGTATTGATCGCGTTTGTTTTGCTTATATATTTGCGTTTGCTTTTTATAAACCTTGCAGTATCGGTTAATTGTCAAGGTAGGCGTTTGATAAGTATTGTTCTATTAATTATGGGTGAGGGGGGGGGGGCATTTTCTTGTTTTCCTGCGTTTAACTTTCCCACAGATTCCTAATAATTCCTAACTAATTTACGCCTGGTTGCTTATATCTTCGACAGGGAAATGGATGTTTTGTGTGTTTAATGTTGCTTTTAGCTTTATCAGCCGTGTCTGACTGCTGTGCCCGTAAGAGCCCTGAAGTCCGTTTTCTCCGAGCGAGTCAACCTGTGTCTACCGAGTTTTGTTGCAAAACTTCGAAACCGTTCCTACCACCTATCCGGACCAATGGCAAGGCTGCATCCATAGGTGGCGCCTGAGTTTACCGGTCCGCCGCTGTAACCGCTGCCGTAGAATTCATAAAAAATTGCACAATTCCCATCTCTAAAAAGTTCCTCCTCAAAGCTTCCATTATCAACGTAACGGTCGCCTCTGTTATGTCTACACAGGCCCAGCATTGTACCCTGTTTAAGTTGTTTTGTACACTTTTTATGCTTCATTTTTGTGTAATGGTATAGCGCAATTTCCTTGCGATTGGCTCCACTGTGCTGGCGGTTCTGTGAGGTGCCAGTTCACAAGACTTTTTCTATTGGTAGGCATATTGGTTCATGATTAGAGTCTAGCACATCCCAATCTGCCTTTGAATCATCCTTTATCTATTAATTTTACTTCTGTCCATACTAGATGGTAGAGGTACAGACCCCAGAGCAACAGACTGTCACTACGAAGTCTGTATTAAGACTGTAGCTCGACTCCTTCCTGCAAAACAGCTGGGAAAATTCCATCTAATCTCTACAAAGTGGTTACACTATTTCTTGGTCTTTTCCATGCAAAACGCAGGACCAAAGGATATGAAACCTCATATGTTTTTATGCAGATCTCCCTTGATAACGTTTATCAAATACGTGGGAGCCCTAAATAAGACGTGAAGGTACAAAGCGAAATTTTGCTTTAAGCAAAGAAGAAATCAATTGCAAACAATATCGTGTTATAAAAATAGGTAATTTTATAATCAATAAAGAAAGCAAGAGAAATTCTGTACCTACTACTTATTACAAAGCTTTGGCAGTTATACAATCGATAATATGATAATTAAATTAAAGATCTATCTACATGTACACCAGTTATTTTGGCTTGGAAAGGCAAACGACGCGACGTGACGATTTCGCAATCTAGATCGTTGAGAGGATTTATTGAATGCCTTTTTGTCTGCTGTGAACTGCGATCCAGCAATTCATTCCCCTGTTCGAAAACTAGGTCATAAATTGCAATGAAAAGCGTGAAGGTATAGAGCTTATGATAAATTTACGACTGAACGAGAAGTAGTAATTAATAAATTTCGCGGTAATAGAGAGTGGCAATTAAAAATAAGAGCAATGCTTAGGTGCCCTTAGAAAACTAGCACATCAAAAGTTTTCGGGAACTTGTTAACAGCGAAATGTAGATTTAACACATTCATGAATTTTTGAGTGACCTCCCTTTTATGCTATATTTTTCATTAAACCTCGCTTTTCGAACAACTCGTGGTAATAAACCTGTCGAACGCAACATAACAGACAAGTGACACAAATTCGCTCCAAAAATACAAAACATGTTTGTTAAACTGGAAAGTGCTACATTATGTTGTGTTCGCACTGTATGTTTTGTTAATTGCACTAATCCTGCGTCTGGAGATGCTGCAAAAGCTTTCTGAACTTAACACATAACCATGTAATACTGTTGTTAAGCGTTTTGCGGGTTACAAAGGAGTTCAAGTAACTCATCATCATGGTCGTCAATTGAATGACCGTAATAAAATAGGTAGTAGATATATTATGCAATGAGCATTTAATGACGGCTATCAAGACACGAGTATAAGAATTACGAAACGAGTTTCGTAATGAATACGAGTTTGCAAAACTAATAAATTTTAGATCTGTCATTGTTATGGCAACTTTGATTTTCATAAATTATGCGTAGTGTTCCTGTGATTCTGCATTTCTAGTAGTAACCTTGTATTATAATGAAAATCTGTATCGAAATGACCATTTAAGTACAGGTATAGCAAATGTTTAATATATCAATTAAAGTATAGGAGTAGACAATAGTATATTGAAAGACGCGACGCGAAGCGTAGCCACGAGTGTCCGCAAGATAGGAGTATTACAATAAAGCATTGTAACACGCGTTTTTCATACTATTTTTTTCTATTTCGGTGCTTTAATTTAATTAAAAAAATCATTATCAGAAACTATAGGGAACATTAGAACTAACATGTTTTATGTTGGGAACACTTTTTATGCCGTTAAGTTTTAGGTTGGCAGCGTAGTAAGACTGACATTTTGAAGTTCAAACATGGAAGTACCCAACGAAGTACCTACTTGTACTAACTAGTAACTGCCAATTTAAGAGATTAGTTACCAAAAAAAAACGACTATAATCACTGTCTTTGTACAACTGTTTTCGGTCGAAAACATTTTTGTTGTCAAACTCGGCATAAAGTAACATTTTAGGTACTGTTAGAATAATTAAGTAATTTTAAGATTTGATTTATGTTGTCCATATGTTTTCTTGTGTTAACTTAATATTTAGTTTGGGCCTCAAAAGAAAACCGCCGCCTTGTCACCCTTAATCCTAATTTATGTTTCCGAATGCGTGACCAGGTGGACCATAAACACATGGCCATATTACATGGGGTTTTCGAGGAGATTAATTTAAGGAGTTTTTAAGCAGTCGCATTCTGAACCGCGCCGAAATCGGTCGTTTAGCAAATAAGTAAACCAACAATCTTAAGGAGATAAATTCTAAGTTTATACATGTTTCAATTAAATTATACTTGTTATTAAAATGCAATAAAATCATTATCGTTGGTTACGAAATAACCTGGTCCTTCGTTCGAAGTTGGAGATCGTCCCAAGATCTCAAAACAGGTACTCACTGGCGGACATAAAGTTACACATTTAATGAGAATAATATTTCTGGTCCGCAAACTTTTTCGTACGGAAACATTTTTTGTTCTTTCCAAATTCCAATAATACTCAAGGTCATAGCTGAATGAAATAACATCCTCTACTGCAATCACCACCCCATTCTATACATTCGAAAAACATTAGCATAAGTTTGCGCACGTGAAGGTAAAAAATAGATAACGGTGAAAGTGGGTTCAGAATACGGGGGCTGGATAACTCTTTAATGATTTCTTCGAATGATAGTTGATGGGGAGCGCGACTATGCTCGTCTCCAGATGAAATGAGTAATCACGACGTTACGGAGGTACCGGAGGCATCTGAATCAATAAATTAATTTTTACTATCCCAAGATTGTCACAAAGGTAACTGCGGCAGCAAATTAAATTATTTCTTTCCCATAGCAACAAATAAGTGATATTTTCGTTTGTTTTTGTTTACTATCTGAACAAATTACGATAGGTCGATTAAATAAATTAAATAAAGATTTTTCTAATTTTGTCGAACACGAATCGACCGATTTTAAAAAATCAAACGTCAAAATAAAGGATACCGCTTGCCATTTAAAATTTTTAAGGGAATGGCCCTGGGGGGCAGAAATTGAAAGAGGGTGAAAGTAGTTTTTGGTGGAAAAGTAGTCCCCTTGAAAAATCCTTTGGCGTTTTTCCTGGATAAATCTGTGGTGGGAAGTTTTCAAATGAACACCCTGTATACGTAATTATTTCAGTTCAATAAAACCATGTAATTAGATTTTGAATGTTAAGTTTTAACAGGAGATAAAGGGTCAAACTTCCGCAAGATAAGGGTATAAAAATAATTATTTATTATATTTATTTTAGTCATTGAGTGAAAGATTTTAATTCACGAGATGGTTAACTTCCCTTTATCGTTGTGTATAATACAAACTTTATTTTATAACTTAAGTCATATAAATCATTGTAAAGTTTCTGACAATTCTGAATTTAATGTAAAGGTCAAAAATAGCAAGCTTCGGTTCTGCCGTCGCGGTCGTTTCTATAGACACCATTGTCATATGTTCTGAATTTCTTTTGTATCGTGCTCCGCGTCCCATTTGATGTAAGAATAGCAGATGTCATTAGAATGCACAATCATCTGTTTCACTTTATCTGCCCTACCGGTTAAACAGCGACTTAGCTCATTCCAACCTGTTAAAAAGTCAATTTAACATCTCTATAACATAAACATTTGATCTATCCGGCTACTTAACGTTTTATATGGGCGGCTATCATATCTGCATTGCAATATTTTTTGGCATGTTCTATGAACTGTTTTCTCCGCTGAGATTTGTAGATGGTCTTTTTTGCCCTTTTTAGCTGCTTTCATCGTTAAGCGGACGTTTTGTTTGGCTTCAGCACCTAAATAGCGATGAGTCACCCTGTATGTGCATTTACATTATTGTTTACTTTAAAAGTTGGTTGTATATTGGGATTAAACGCAATTCCGATCTTGAATTTTTGTTTTAGAATTATCATTGTTAATTTTGTTTAAATAATTCCCTTGTATTTTATTTATGTGTTCAATTTTTTTACGTATTAAAAGACTAGATTTAAACATCTGGAAATAATTGCGTAGGACTGGTATAATTTCATCTCTGATCTGACATAAGGACGTGTTTACGAAGGCAACAAAACACTGAGAACGCAGTTTGAAGTGGAACGGGAAAGGGAAATTGTTTTAAATATCAGACGTAGACGTTAATCGTTGCTCTTTGATTAAGGATTTTTTGGTTTGGTGGATGTGAAACGTTGCCGTATTTGAGCGTAGGTACTTGAAAAGACAATCAGTCTTGTTTAATTGTAAAATTTTGCAGAAGAAAGTTGGTTGTGCGAAGGGATTTCTCTAATACGTCGTTTAAAGTGAGTGTTTAAATCGAATTAAACAAGTGAATATTACGAAGAATTGTAGTCAAAGTGTTTTGTTCTTTCGAACGTTTATGGAAATAGAAAGCCTTCCTATAAGGTTTTCAAAGACCCATTAGTGGGAGTTTTTTTTTCTCCATCAAGGAGCCAACTTTGCATCAGTAATTAATTACAACTAGTGTCGAGACTCGAGTGCTATAATTGGAGTCGAGAAGTGAGGTGTAAAGCAGTAGCACCTGATGTTTTGTGTTAGTGCGTCTGGTTGTTGAAAATGGCAGGTACGACCGGAGGGATTTTAGATTACTAACACTTTATGGAAATCAAGATTTCTCTTAATTAATTTGTTCTATCGATCGTTGTTGCGTGGTATTTGTTTCCTTTGGCCTGTTTTTCTTTCAACTTATTAGATTGTTTTATGATAAATTTGCTAGTGGTTAGTTTTGTGCTTAATTGAGCTTAAACTCCTACATAGAAAAGAGGTTTCTTGTTAAATGTTATACCCAGAAAAATTATAATTATCTCTTTTAAAGGTTTTATCTGCACTTAATTGAGCTAGCTGCACAGGTGCTTCTGGGTGGTTTTAGTGATCGTTTGCCATTGTACATAGCAGTATATTATTATCTGACATCTCTGCTTCTGATATCATTGAGGTCCACAAACACTATCACAGTGTCTCGTTCGGGTACCATTTTTTAGATCCAAGTCTAGTTACAATAGCCAAAAAAAGCAATGTTGTTTTATTTAACTTTTATGTTTACCCGTAGGATTGGTAAAAAAATATACATGCATTTTGTAGGTAATTAATTAGTTCCCAAATTTCATTCCTGATACATGTTTTTATAGAATAGGCCATAACTGGATTACAGCGTCCTAAGATTGGAAGTTTGACAAATTTTTGGCAAATTCGATTTTTTTCTTTAAAAAAAAGTGTAGATATATCTCGGTAACTATTAGTGCTAGAAACAAAATTTAAAAACGTAAATTATAAAGTTGTCCAGAACTCTTTTGTAGGTAGCTAAAATGCATTTTTTTCAATATGACGGTGGGTGAGGAGTGAAAGGAATTGTACAATGTACATTTTGCCTTTTAAATACTCAGTAACCATCCTAGACAACATATCAAAAATTTAGAACTAGAGACAGTTTGTAAGGTAACCCCCCCTCTATTCACTGTGTTATAAAAGCAGTTACCGTAATCTCTGCTCTTTATGAAATAGTAAATAGTAAGACAAAACCCTGGACAAAACATTGAACTTGCTCGCGATTACGACTCACCGTTTTTGCGACTTCAAATTATTAAAAAAATTTGAGATTTTGGAACAAATGGCACTTCTTTGCGTCAAAGATGCTATTTCTTAGAAAAAGGAAAATGGGAACAAATATTTCTATTGTTTTTAAAATAGTGTCACCACCTGTCGGCTATAAATGAACTTAAGAAACTTGTAAGAGGTCTACCAAAGCTATTATATCGTGTACCAAAGCGAAAGGGAAAACAAACCGAAGTAAATAGTAATTACTAATGACAATAGTAGATCCATTTCAGTATTTTATCATTCGCAATTCCTTTGCTATAATAGAGGTACTTTTATAAAAAATATGACATTTATTTACTCGTTAAAAGTGAGTCTAATTTTTTTCATAAATTGTTAAAAAAGTAAAAAGGTAAAATGCGTAAATACTTTGTAATACTAATTGCGTATACTTGTGAAGGGTCCGGTTGTTAAGGATTAAGAATACCATTTGTTTCTTTTTCAAGCATTATACAGACAGAATTTAATAAAAATTAAAGGAGTTTTGCAAGAAAAGTACTTAAAACTTGTTTTAAAGATAAGTATTTACACGTTCTAAAGACATACCTTGCTCTTACCGTGAATAAACTGTATACTTTAGAAAAAAATATGCGGCGAAGTTTCAAAAGTACGATCCCTTTAGTAAAAGTAAATACATAAAATCGGAACGAAATAATCTTGTAATAGTCCATGTAAAAGTGTGGTATTTATTTTTCGGCGATTCAAGTTTATTTTGCGATGTGACTCTTCGTAAGGGTTACTATCTCATAGCATATACTACAACTGTTGTTGCAAATCAATATAATTAGCATGCGTGCACTAAGCTTAAGCACTTGTGGTACATATAGGACACGAAAGCAGTCTACACATGTTATATGCTCGCAGGACCTATTATAGATACCTAAATTGATAAAAAACACGTTAGGAAATCAGCATGCAAGCAGCACCACGATTAGTTTGAAAGTTTTCCTATTTGTATGACAATGAATGTGTCAGCGATTGTAATTTTATACCTTTCCCAAGTGTAAACAGTCGGTATGTACAGGGAGCGAGTCTAAACAAATATCACTCAACAAAACACCACGCGAACCTTGAACCCATCATAAGTCCAACTTCCTAACTTCAAAACGCATGTTTGGACGTCGTACGGAAAGAATTCTACGTCTATAGCACATGAGGACTTATAAACGGCTGGCGGCTGCCAAACCACCAGCCCATTGAAGTAGACTGTGGCCTTCGTCATGAGTGTTACCTCATAGTTTCCATCGGCGCTGTAAGAAAAGACATTGACAGTGCAAGCGCGCCGATAAGTCCTGCCGTCCTCGGGGACCCGAAAATGCAGATTCGCCACCTCGCACCTCAGTGGCCATTCTCTCCCACTTCAGTAGGAGCGAAGTGACGTACTACTATGTACAGGACATAATTTCGATAGGGTTTAACACTAAAATAGAATCGTTGACAGTTTTCGCATTTCGAGCCTCAATGCTCCCTTGTGAAAACTGTCAAGCATGGCAAAATCAGCATGCTCTTACCTTAAATCCGTCATAAGTCCAACTACCAAATTTCAGAAAGCAGGTTTGGTCATCAAACGGAAAATACTCAACGTCAATCTCGCAGGAAGACTTGTATATTGCGGGCGGTTTCCACTCAACTAGACCCTGGTGGTAGATGGTGGCCTTGGTGGCTAGCGTTACCTCAAAGTTGCCGTCCGCGCTGCAAGGGAATCAACAACGACCAGCAACCGGAACAACTCAACAGCTGCAACAGCTGTAATCCGATTGCTGATATGACAACGTAGCAAAATAAATAGAAACTGAACTTAGAATAAATAAGAATAACGCGAAATGAGTTCATGAAACTTAAAAGTACATGCGAATAACTCAAATTATAAAGCATAAGAGTTAGTTTTGTTTAGAACCAATAGGGATGCCAAATGCAACGTTATCCAGTAGGTATGCTTGATTTTGTTTGTTTTGGAGTTTGGTGAGAAACACCTTAATGAGCAGGCCTTACACGAAAAATCATCAAAACAAGCAAAAGACCAGATACACGCACTAACAGTAATAGTGAGAAGAAAAAGCAATCCAGGTTTTAGACAAAACTGAAGATAAACTTCAAATGAGTCAGGGGAACACTGTCAACTCACTATGAAGCCAATATGTTGGATAGTATGGGGCCAATTGGAAACTATTCGTAAGTGGCTGTTGACTTTTCATGAACATCCAAATTCACACGATTGGTTTAAAAAATGTTCCCTTGAAAGAATTACGCAAGTGTATATTTTCCGGGAATAAGCTAATATGGATGGTTATACATCTTTGGGATTCCAGTTCGCGTAGGTCCGGAAGTCTAGTTGATAGAAAATTATATGTTGCGAAATTTTAGCCATTAATATTGTAGGAAAATGGTGTTTTGACTCAGCGAGTGCATTAGGAAAAATTGGGTCGAAGAGATTCTTCGCCGAACCTTTAAGGTGAACCTATGTAAGTCTTGTGGAGGATTTTAGATCACGTAACATTTATTTTCAAGACGAATTCTTATAATCGAGGTATGGATTTAAACAGCCGTGTAATAGTACCTGAGATTTTTATTGCGAAAATAGTAATAGTAATTTATTGTGTTAATACATTGAAGAAATGCTTACACTCCTCCGAAAATCGTATAAAACATAAACATAAAATACATGAAACATTGAGACGCTTTTAATCGTAATCTATCATTATATATTTGATTTTTGTTCCGAGTATTGTAAGAATGAACATTTTTATGCGTTATATAAATTGATTTATTTCTATGAACGAACAAAACAGTCCCAAATGTATTATGATGAAGCTGTTAGAATTTGCAACGATTTAAGTTAATTGCCAAATTACAAGGGAAAACTGTGCCGCCATTTCGACGAATTTGTTGTCGTGTGTGCTTTTAAATTCTTTGCGAGTTGCTTTTACGAATAAAGTGGCGTATTTATGCTCCGTTGCGTAGAGGAATCGTCCGGTTGGATTTTCAACCGTGTATATAGTGCCAATGTGTTGCATTCTTAATACGCGAGCGAATATTTTCGTTGTGGTTGCATCATTTGATCAAGCGTGATCGCGCACCACGAAAGAATTGGGGTCAAAAGAATAGAACGTTCATTGTATTTATACTTGGAGTCGCTAGTTACAATAAAAACCAATTATTAACTATATTTGGGCACGACTCTTGCTTATAGGTACGCAGTACTAATAAGATTATGGATAACGGCAGCCGGTAAAAAATTTGAAGAGGATTAATTAGTGCTTTTGCTGACTGTTAAAACACTAAGTATACAAGGGGAAAATTGGCATTTGCATACTGCAGCGATATTCCCTCTCGTATTCCCTCTGGTTTTGTTGTTTGTGTTTTTATCTGTTACAGATAAGGTAGAAAAGCGCCATTTTTGAGCTCCAAAAGGTTCCAACCCGTAGTTCAATGAGTAATATTTGCGACAACTGCTTGATATATCGTTTGATTACAAATTGATTTTCGATACAAGCGAATTGTGATTACTCTATTTGTTTGCATAGTCATTAAACCATTGTAGCTCTGTTGTTTTTTGCGGAAGCCTGTTTTGGTTTTCATAATTTTCCCGATTACCAGTTGATTCCCTTTTTGCTAAACATTTTTTCAAATCTATATATTACAGTTTCCTATTTGTAATACTTTGAGATCGTTAATTTGTTAAATCCCCCTCGATTGTGACCACATTATGTAACGAGTGGTTTTATTTCGAAATTTCTTGTCATGATAGTGCAGGTGCAGGCGCCGTCTAGACCGAGAATAGGAGCGGATATAGCACCCAGCCATCAAGGGATCAGGGGTCTTCATTTCGTCAGCAGAAAACCGTGAGATTCGCTTACTCAGCAGTTTGTGGAGGTTGACGACGAAGCTAGAGTGGGTTAAGTCTTCGTTATCTAAACCAATGGGAGAATTTCTAGCGGGAGCCATTTTTGTGTTATGGTAATTTGGGTGTGGTTTTTTCATTTGAATTCTGAAGAAGGGGATCGTTTAGAGAAGACTCGCGTTTAGTATGTCAAGGGGTCAACACGTACCTTGAGCGATCGTTTTGGAACACTTAGCGTTTTGAGCCACCGCTTTATTTCGGTTGCTCCCAGTTGCGTGCTTTTTGCACCCCGTTTAGAAGTGTTATTTTCTTTTCGCGTTGAATTTTCGGCGACGAAAACCCCGGTTCCGATCAAGTGATATTTAGGCGAACCTTTTGAGCTTCACACCAGTTTACTTTGGATGCAGTGAATCGCGTTAGGATACGTTGTGATTTCTCGAGGATATATAATTCAAAGTGCTGCCCTATTCCTCAAGGCGCAGAATTTCGGGATCCGTCCCAGGTGGAATTTCCTACTAGTGCCGTACGGACATTTGTCGAAGGAGCGCTGCGCTTTGGAGAGATATTTGCCCCAAGAAGAGCTGGTGAAATAAGTAGTCGAACCACCCAAGAATAAATCGCGGTTTACCGTCGGATCGTGACCATAAAAAATTTGTGTTCTGTCGTACCGCTAACTCAAAAATCCGTCTCCAGCAGGCGAGTTAAAGTCAATAAACTCTAAGAGCCGGTGGAAAGAAATAGTCATTGTGTTAAATTAAATACACCTGCTGTGTAGAAACTTTGGGAACTAGGCGTCTCCCACTCGCCACGCGAAGGATTTCCTGGACTAAGATTCCTTTTTAAACACTACACTTTGTTTTCGTTCCGAGGAAAGATAGGCACCGTGGATTTTGTTTCCGTGTGTTAACTTCAAGCAACCCCCTAGGGAGTCACGGAGACCTAAGTGTCAGGTTTCACCACACCCACCCTGTACCAGAGGAAAGAGCAGTTCACAAGATCGGCTGTACAAATATTGTAAAGGTTAGTCTAATTAAATTTGTAACGTTCTGTAAATCCCACTTTTTGGTAATCAAGCTATATCAAAACTTTTGATTTTCTTGTTTATTAAAGTCCAATGAACGATTACCAAAGAGTAGGATAAATTTTGTGTTTATTTAAATAAGTCCCAGCTCACGCTGGAGTAAAAAACGATTACCTGTTGTTAAAATTTTCAAACTGTAGAGGATGGCCACCCCTTGAGTAAATTAGTCTCACTTGATAGGATTTTTTATTTAATTTAGTTGTCATTGTTAAGCTACATTTTTTACAAGGAGGAGAGAAGAACTGCTAGATCCCTGTAATTTGTTTGTATCTATCATATCATTCAAAATATATTATCTACTTGGTATGTCTTTAACGAAGAACGAGGGGAAGGAAAGAGAGGAGTAGGAGTTGAGGCAGGAGACTGGTAGGCGGCAGGTTAAGGTTGTTACGCAGTAGAAAAGAGTTAAAAGCCCACCGATTTGAGTTAGCCGGAGCATTTATTTTTATTTGTTACGCAGCCTGAGAAGAAGACGGTTTGCCTTGCCGGGCGGAACCGATGGTAATCTTCAAGTCCAGAAGGAACCCCCGTAGCAATTATTGTTTATGTTCTACCCTGTCAATTATTTTATGTAGCTTATCAGGACCAAAACAAGGATCTAAAGGCAATTTTGTTGCGTTTACTCAAAGTAACAAATTAAGATTAATGTTTTTCTCAATAGGAAAAATATTTAAATCTGTCTAAAGTGATTGTTTGAAACTGATATACTCCCGCATATACCGTTGGAGAAAGCATACCTTGTATACTACAGTACAAAATCTGTGCTACAGCTGACAAATATATTTAAGACTGCCGCGTTGCAGTAATACAAACGAACACAATCAATTTTGAACGTAAAATTCAATTTCAGTGATTAACTAGTTTTTTTTATACGTTTCAATTCGAATCACAAAAATAACACATAAATTTCGCTTTGCAATTCGCCTACGTCTCATTTACAAATGTAATAATGTTATTAGCACGTTCTTTTTTTACAATCAAGAACAGGATTTTAATTTAGAAAAGCTTCACGAGCGTAAAATATGGAACCGTAAATTTATTTTGTGTGTGATTTATAACGGGTAATATGAATAGAAAGTTCGTGATTTATCTAAAGTAAGGAAGTCGGCGGAACACTTCAGAGCAAATTGCAATTGTAGATTACTGTTTGATTCATAGCACTTGGGATTGAAGTATCTGAATTCTCCGTTATAAATTTCTTTCCGTCTGAGTGGCGAGCTTGCTTTTTTTTTCGTCAATGTAGCAGCTCCAATTAGTTTCAAATTAGCCCTATACACTTCACAAGTCCGCTCTACTAGTTTCCTTTTTCATTTGAGTTGAGCTACAAAAGGACGCTGTCAACTGACTTCGATAATACCCAACTTTAATATCTGAAATGTGTTTGATAACAAAACCGCGAAATGTACGAAGAATTAATTATAGGACTAAGACAAACGGGAATGTGTGCAGAGGGTGGCTATGCTCCATTTTGTCGGTTTAGTTATATAACATAAGGTTGATAAAATGCTCGAGGCACCTGGAAGCCGGTATTTCTCCCTCGCTCCACTTCAAATTTAGTCATTGCCTATGAAATTTCAAGTGATACGAATGTAGTTTACAAATAAGTTTTAACGTATAGAAAAGGAACAAGATTATTTGTGATGAAATGTGCGTTTTCCTGAATGGGTAAATATAGAAGAAACGAGTGTTATTTTTTACAGGCACACGGCAGCAATTTGCTTTAGCCATTCCGTTATGAATTGCATCATGAAAGTTATGAAAAGATGCATCTATGGTCGGACAATATGAAATTACTCACTGCAGAAATAATCCGACGCAACGCATAGTCAGAGTTGGAAACTCTCATAAATTTCTCCCTGGATTATGTGGGAATTAGCCACTGGAGCTTAAAGAGACGTGTCATGAAGGCTTTAAATGTGTATGAACTATAACCATTTTCGTTTACAAACTTTGTTTAATTAAATATTCTTGATACAGTTGGGGTTGATTTTTATTCGTAAATAATTATTATTTTATCGGTATTTAGAGATCATACATGGTGTCGATAACTGATTCCAGCAGAAGATTACACTTCTGCATGTAATGTTGTACACATTATTTAGAGTCATCTAAACAATGAAAAGCTTGCTGGAATCCATTATGTACAGCGCTTGTGAAAAGTAGACAATTATTTCGCACATTTAACAGTCCGGTGAACGCGAAATGTAACTGCTTAAATCCAACAAACGTTGTGGGTGAGAGTAAATTGAAGGTTTCACCATTTGTACATTCCGATGCATGTATCGATTCACATTTTTCCGAAACTCTCTCTCTTTACGAACATTTTGCTACCCCGCGCAGCTCTGTGCCATGAAAATGAAGAAAAATAGGTTTTGCATCCCCAAAAGAGGTGGTCTTTTAGAAAATTGTTAATATCTCGGAAAAGGCTTAACTTTACAGTCCCAAACAAATTGTCTGTCAAACTCTCTGTTATGTTATGCTATTTTTCTTCAAATTTCAGGTCTCGACGACTTTTTCTTCCCAAACAGTAAAAATATAAAAGGAAAAAAAAACAGTTTTTCCGGTTTTTTCGCCTAAAATTAATGGTTTTGCCACAAACTGCAAAATTTTATGAGTAGTGGGATAACAGTTCCGAGTAAGGGTTTCGCTGGATTCTAGTAACACGTACCAAATGGTATCACCCAGAAGATCCCGAGCACTGCTTTCCTTACTTACTTACGACAGAGTTAGGTGGTTCACCCTGTAGAAAATTATTGACCATATATGAATTTTTATACGCCAGGCGTTCTCGAGCTTTGTTTTGCGGCCGGAGGGAAAACAAATGATCTCTAAAAGAATAAACACGTTTTTGAAAATGAATTTATTTATAAAGTCACTTCATATAAGACATCTTGATCCTACAATCAAAATTATTTAGTAAATAACCTATAGACCACAGGATTGAAGTTCGTCTTAATCCCTCGGGCGGCTGTTGCACGAAACGAATCTCTCGTAATTAAAGCATACCCTTTAGTCCCTTGATAGATAACATGCTTTCGGTGCAAATTCTTACCGTTTTCCATTCGCTGTTTGTTTTGCTAACCTCCGCCTAAGAACATAGAACTGACGTTTTTCCAGCCCTTTTATAAAGGCGGAACTTTTAATATGGCATTGTTTATTACCTATTACATACTACTTTCAGAGAGCCGGAAAGTCTTGGTTTTCCGCCGCATAATTATAAAAGGGATGACTCACACATTGGTTTCAGAAAAGTGTTCTGTCCTATCCAGGGTCCTATCCATATATCCAATTTCGGTACGCGACGACTAGCACACAAAACTTTACGTAATCTTTTAATATACCTTCTAAACCTTCTACGACCAGATTATTTGGATTATTAGAGAGAGAAAACTGTAAGTAATGTAAGATTGTTTTATGTTTAATTATTGTCAACCAATTAATTGTGTGTTCACTGTAATCCTTTGTGCGACACGGATAGAGGTTTCATGTCAGACTTTTTCTTTTGGTGCCCAAGATTTATTCCAGGTGCTGACCAAAATTTGTGTAAAATTGTTTTGAATTCTAGGAAGTCGAGACCACCGAGTCTCTCGAATTGAGAATTTTTATCTAATCTCATGGGTGCTCGAAGAGTTAATAGAGAAGTCAAAATTCATTTGTATGTTTCAACATGTATTAATGATAAAATATTTCCGCATAGAACCGACAAACTGACTTCACTAGCCTATGTTTATTAATTGTTTTACTTTTTGCAGGTAAGCAAGTTCGAATAAAACAGGACAATAATAGATAGTTACGATATTAATTAAATTTGTTATCATTATACACTGAATTTCTACGATATGCGAGGAATTTTAAGCATATTATGCGTAAATTTCCTATTTTATCAAATAAAAAATAACGGAGTGGGTATTACTTGATGAATATGTAAAAGAAATGGTTATTGATCGTTGGCTGTGGCAGTGATTTACAGGTTCGACTTCTATCTATCATGTAAAATGTCAATATAAAAGATATGAGTAATTCGTCAATAAGTTTAGCAATTATTATGCGTCTTTATATGTAAAAGATAGATTGGTTTTGCGCTTCAGCTTCTTCACTGTATGCATTATAAGAAGTAGGTTATTTTTAAAGCCTTATTGCAAGTCTTTACACATTGGGAATTTAATATGTTGCGATATTATTGTTACATTTAAATGAGTGGCTTCACTTTCAGTTGCAAAATTGCCGGTGTTGCCGGTTCTAAAAACAGTCCTAACGAAACATGAGAGAGCCTAGGAGAGAGCGTTATACATAAAAAAACATAGCCAGTCAGTTTTGCGTTGGGCCCTTATCGGGTGTAGGATTCGGCGTGTACCACAAGTGAAGATCGGGTGGGAAAGAGAAATTCCTTGCCAAATCTTCGAGGCTATGTAACGAGCGCGGAATTTAAATCGCATTTTCAATTAAAGGTTCGAATCGAAGCCGTATTTTTGAAAAATAAAAAAAAGTAACTACGGTGCGAATACGTTACTTTCATAATACGAACGTGAACGTTTGCGAGTTAGTGCATTATTGGATCGCGTTTAAATAAATTGTTATCACGAAAGTGTTGTGGTCCAAGGTGCAGAACGTTCATTGTGTCCATACACGTAGCAATTAGACGATTAAAAACGATTCTGTTAATCAATACTGTACCTCTCTCTTGTAAATACGGGATGTAAATAAATTTGACATTAAACGGCAACTGGTAAAAAAACTTTAAAGACAATTAATTCGTGCCTACATGTACTACATGTTAAAGGGTTATAAGGGTAATTTTCCATAGTGCGGAACGTTGGTCAATTAATCCTTAAATAAACAAAACTACTAAAGTTCGAGAAATCTAAAGCCCAGTGGTTCTGGATTCAAATCATCATGCACCTTTCGACATTCACTTTCAACCAGCAGTGCAATTTACTAGGCCACGCAAAGGTGTCCGATTGTATTGAGCAAGCCCATCTAATTATCTGAATTACGTACGCAAAGCGTGACAAAATAGCGCCTTATTCAGGTTGGAAAAACAACATTCATACGTGAAGGCTATCATTCCTGTCAAAAAACTAAACAAACAAATGACAGATTCAATATACACAAACATTTTACCGCAGTCTCCCTTATAGAAGGAGACTAGAGGACCAAAAGAAATAGGAGAGAACACAGAGAGGGAGTGGTAAATTATGGGAGAGTATTAAAAAGATACAACGTGGAAACAGGCAAATGAGAGGGAGGGGTGAGATAAAAGAAAGGTGTGGTGGGATATAGAGTTGTACAGAAGAGAGAAAGCACGAAAGAAAGAAATAGATGAGAAGGGGTCGAGAAAACGATAAAAGGTACACAACGAAAAGATGAAGAAACATAAAGAATGTGAAGTAGAAAGAAGATTATGAATAGATGGAAAGGGAAATATACAAGTGGAAGAAAAACAAAGCAGAAGACTCGAAGCAGCCCTTTATGATGATACTACAAGGAAATCAGGAGAAAGAGGGTGTGCTAAAGGAAGATGGAAGAGAGTCAGACGAGATATCAAAACAAAAGCAGCAATTAAAGAGACTGAAGAAAGTGAAATCGGCAGGGAGGGACAACATACGAAATGAAGCATGCATGTTCGCCACAAACAGTATAAAAGAGAAGCTAATGAAAGTAATAAACAAGATATAGAAAGGAGGAGGACTACCAGAAGAACAAATAAACAATAAAATAACAAACAATAAATATATAGGGCATCAGTAGTGGCGATAATTGGATTATCGCTGTTACAAAACAGCTGACTGGTCATTTGTTGTACAATTTTCAACTAAGTTGATGATTAGAGGATCATATGATTGGTGCGTTAGATTCTCTTTCTCTCTCTGGTACTCTTTCTGATTGTAATGAAAGTGGCTTTTGACAAAACGATCTCGTTAAAACGAATGTACTCGTGTTGAATATATTAGGGGGCAAATTTCTACTTTCACTCCTGACGTCTTCCTTGTGTTTGAAATAAAGATATCAAAATTTAGAGCAAGAGGTATACATGGTTGCTATTAAAGATGGGACCAAAACTTTCACGCTCAAACCGTTTGAGATACAGACATAAAAATTAGAACGCTTCCATTTGAAATCATTTTACATATTTTGAAGTAAACATTTTTTTGACACATGGTTTTTGAGTGCGGCTGCCATCTTGAATTTTTTTTAATGGTAACATAGGTCATCTGATTCGTCATTAGAAAGCTTATTACTACCTCAAACATGTGTTTAGAAAAACCTTGCCATTCGCTTGCCTGGCTAATTAACTGTAATTTAAATTTAGATACCTACCTTTAAATTAACAGAACATCAGAAAGTAACAAAAATGCAATTAATTGACAGAAACACAGTACATATGATTCTTGTATAGTATTACGCGCGAAATAAATCTTAATTTTGTGAGATATGGACCATTTGACGGAGTTTTTTTTCATTATTTTGTCATTTAACACCATTTATTATTAGGATAGTAAGAAGTAATTTCAAATAAAAGCGTTCTAATTTTCATGTCTATATCTCAAACGGTTTGAGCATGAGAGCTTTGGGTCCATCTTTAATAGCGACCTTGTATATCAATGACTTAAAATGGTTTTTTGGTTGTGGGTCTGGTAGGCATCATCTCTAGGTCTATACGATTGGAAACCAGAATGGAGGTGCACTAATTTTTTAATATCTATTTTAAACTGGAAAAACCTTTCTCTAAATAAAACGCATTATGTAACATAGCATACCTGATGCATTTATTGTATTGGAATTATTATTTACGTGGTCATGTGGAATAAACGTTGCGTTATATTTTTTGTACATAATAAAAAATACAAAATAGGATAGACACATAATTGATTTAATCAAATAAAAAAAATCGTTTGTTTTGTTTTGCAAACAAATCAATTTACATGAACATTTATTTGAAAGTGATCAAACCAGAGCATCAGGTTTTCATTTTCAGATTAAAAGTCGAGATAAAGAACCAACTTTCAGCAAGGTAAGAGTCACTAAAACTGAGCTAGCCGTGGTATTAATTATTTCATTACATGAAAAAATTGTTACAGTAAACATTTTACCAGTGCCGTAGGGATTAAAAGTCATTTACTACGAGTGAGATTTCCAAACCCGGTAAATGTCATTAAAGAGTTACAAATGAATGAAGATAAATAAAAAAATCTTGTTTTAGGACAGTCGAATAAATCATGAAATGCAACAATTGCAAGTCAAAGATGTATTTATAGATAAATTTTGACTTGATAGATAGGGATGGCGACGAAAGTGAACAAAACCGTTTATATAATCTAATGGGCAAAAAGAATACGGCAAGTATAAACTTAAAATTCACTTTGAGGAAGCTTAAAATGTTAATTGAAAATGTAATTGGATGTAAAATGTGTAACAAAAGCACCAGATTGTGTTTATTTAGAAAATTGAAATTTTTTAAATAAGCTTATAAGCACATGATTTTTTTTTCTTAAATTTAAACAGAATGTTTGACCAGTATGCAGATTAAATAGTATACTGTGCCTGTGCAATTTATTCTTATTTTCATGTTCAAATGCTACTAACATGGAAGCGGCAAATTACACCAAACAACTAACGAAAAGAAAGTAGCGCTTGTGCTCCAATAATAATCAAAATGATAAGCATGTAAAAATTATCAATACTCAGTAAACGGTCTGGTATTTCCTGAAAAAAGTGAGAAAAAAAAAATTATAAAATAGAAAGTTAGGTTATACCTAACCTTAAGTGAATTAAGTAAGTAGAGTGTCTTTATTACGTTAGCGAAACAGAAGTCACAACAGTATGTTTTACTTCACCACATTCATAATAACGTAAGGGAGCTCAAGGAAATGGTTAGTCGTTGTCGAAACTTCGAAGATAATTTATCAGAGGTTTGTCGCTGTTTATGTATATCCTGACATTTACTACTCTGCTTCAATATGCTGCTAGAACGTTTCGAAGTAAACCGCCGGCCATGATTTGCAAATTTATAGGCTAATTTTGGCTGTCTGGAATCTATGCTTTGCTGCACTTACGGCGTGAATAGATGGCGTTCGCCCTTCTTGTTTAAAGTTAAAGCAGTGTAAATCATCCCGTGACGGTTCGGTTTAATATTCCTCTACGCGAGTGCCCCTTGTAAAAATGTATTAGTTCTCGTCGTTTTACTGGAGTTATGCCCCATGAAGATACACACGTTATAGCTAGTAGACTTGCATGTAACTGGGGCACTTCGTAAATATAAAAGAGCAATTTTCTAAGTATACATTTCACCTAAACTTTACCGTTTACAAAGAAATGAATGCCTTGGATAGACTAAGATAAACTAAGTACATTTTTTTTTGTTCCAAGCTTTAAGCCTTGATATTTACTGAGGTAGCAAATTGTAGAGTATGTGATCCAAGCTCCTTGTGTTCTCCCCATTAAGAATGCTTCCTAGAAACCAATTGTGAAGAATTTCCCATTTATGACAATATTGCCGTTTCTGTTACTAAAGATTCCATTTCATATTCAACATCCCCAAGAGAGATTTAAAATTATACGAAGCTGTCGCGTTTAGAAATTTTAAAACTTCTCCATGCTCGCTTATTAAGAAGTAGCTTATGTAATTAGACAAATATTATCTGCTTCTTGTTCCCAAACGTACGTAGGGTACGTAGATTTGCTACAAGGGTCCCTAAGGTCAGACGGTGTGTGTGTTTTACCCAGTATATATTTGGTTACTGTGTTTACAGTTTATGTATATTCTCAATTTATCAATTATGGCAACCACCAGGGATTTCCTCAAACTTGTGTGTATATACTACTGTTTGACGTTATATTCGTTTGCAAATTTAATTTTAATCAGATTTAATCAAATCTACCGACATACGTCTCTACTTTATTATCTTCATAATCAAAATATTAAAAGGAACAAAGTCCACAAAATCCCCGAATTCCAGCTTTAGAACAACGAAGAAGAGGATCGTATGCTGGCCAAAAAACATCGTAGAGCCGTCTGAAAGTCCATTCACCCATTGTTGTATTGGTGTCCGGAAGTTACAATTAAAGATGCTTATCCGTTACCGCTTATAAATGGGATTCTTGACCCCCTTTGTCAAGCCCGCTACATTTTCAGCATCGATTTGAAGCATGTTGTGGGCAGATACCCCTAACCAAAACTAGTCTACCCATCTCCCCTTTTACAATCCCCGGTAGAGGACTTTTTCAATTTAAAATCATGCCCTTTGGCTTACATTCCGCATCCTCTACGTTCTTTTGGACCGGGTTATAGAGCCAAAAACAAGTTACGAGCAATCGCGTACCTGGACGACATTATCGTGTTGAGGAAAACGTTCACCGAGCGCTGATAAAATTTGAAAGAAGTTTTCCGCCGTCTCCGTTGGGCCAGTCTGAAAATTAACAACAAAAAATGTCAATTTTGCCATCCGTCTCTGAAATGTTTGGGACACTTTGTTAGTGATGGTGGTGTCCACACCGATCCAGCTCCTTCGTTCCGAATTTTACCAACATCGTAGCCCCATTGGCCAAACTCTGAAAAAAAACCAAAATGGAGTTGGAGCGAAGATCAAAAATCGAGCTTTCCAAACTCTCAAGGAAAGTCTAACTAACGCACCGATTCGGGCATGTCCCGACCCTGCGTATTACAAACCGATTCCTCCAACCCAACAGATTGATGGAGAAGACCGAGTGATGCCAGTCGAACCTTAACTATTCCGGAGATAATTATTACGTTACCTAAAAGGAATGTTTGGCTATCGTTTCGGGAATTGAGAAGATACGACTGTATTCTGAACGCAGGTACTCGAATTAGGTACTATAAACATCATAATACCTTCAGACTATGTACTCCAAACGCTGTACAGCTCCGAATAACAGAAACCCCGGGGAAGACAGGTGAAATTTTAGACTCTGAGCACTGCAAACATTCTATACTGAAAAGAGGCTTCAAAGCGCTCAATTTATTCTAACTGTCCCAGGAATCCAGGCATTTCACTTCCAGAAACTTGATCCTTTCTTGGGTTTTGAAACTTACTAGAAAACATGGAAACATGCAAAGCATAAAGGGAAGGGGAGAGTCCGATTTGCGCCATGAAATACACCGGACATAATGAACACACCGTACCTAAATGCGCCCAACCGGGTCCTTCATTACTAGAAACCGTAACTTCTGGATCTGTTTACTTATCTTCCATATCGAGTGTAGAATTAATTGCTTAATTTGTTGTGACGATTTCAGCCGTTGCTGATAGTAAAATAAAAGATACTGTACATAATTGACAAGTTTTGTAGCTGTTCCCGTAGACATATTAAAATTATTTTTGTAGCATTCGAAACGGCTCGTAATTTGAAAGTTAGTTAAGGTGAATTATTATTGTATGGTTTTAGTTCCGTGAAAATCAGTATACAACGGCAATGGATGCCGCAACGTACGAAGATATCGCGACCTTACAATGACCCGAAAATTCCCAGAAACAATGGGAATTACTGAACTTCTGAATTTAGACATTTTAACCTGGTCAATTAGGCAAGTATAATTACCGGTAGCGAATGTGTCATTAAAAGTGCGCTTAGTTATCTTGATATTTGAGCCTGGTCTCAGATTTTATGACATCGGTGAACCGAGAAATTAATTAAGAAAGTTTTAATTTTGGAGCAGTTACTATTCCTTCGTGATGATTGAAAACCAGGTTTCCCTTCCAGAAATTGCCGTTTCGTTGATTTTGGAGAACTTCACACTACGCACTACATACTATGGATCGACCGTGGTTCAAAACTTGGTTCAAGAGAGGGTAGATAACTTAAAAACCGTAGAGCAGAATTGGCTCTAAAAAACGTGAAGAAACACGGACTTGAAACCTCCCTAACTTAAACAATTTCAAGAAAATCGCTCCCCAGATGATATATTATCGGAGGAATTTTATGATCAAATTTAATCTAAACCTATTGTCACAGTGTTTCTCGAAAATTCAGTACGTCTCTACGTTCTATATAATACTGAAAAAACTGATTTTAATTTGCAAAAGCGCAGAGATATACGGAAAGTATACAGCAGGTTAAAAATCAGAAGATTGACAGCTGTCGTGTAATAATTCTTATAATGTTAAATGAGCCTATATGCCACATATAGGCGATCGACCAGAACAAGTATTGAATTTGAACATCCGTTCATGCAATACATGGCTCTCTTTTCTAACTTTGAAAAGAAAATTTATCACAAGTTGAACAAATTGATCTATGAGGTTCAT
Source organism: Photinus pyralis (assembly GCF_008802855.1). Lineage (NCBI taxonomy): Eukaryota > Metazoa > Arthropoda > Insecta > Coleoptera > Lampyridae > Photinus > Photinus pyralis. The sequence goes on from NW_022170509.1 coordinate 21,856,972, forward strand.
ATTTTATGCGTATCTCGGCATTTTCCAAAGCGCAAATCGTTGTTTATTGCCAAATTCTACTTAACATTGTTACATCGGTACTGTCTTGCCTAATGTGAAGAATGACAATAATTCGGTATTAACATCGAAACTACTCCGTTATTGTATTTCGTTTCGAAAAATTTTATACATATCGCAGAAGCATTTCGTATAAGTTTCCGAACATTCCCATACAAAATTTATTTTCATGATAAAAGATCACACATGCATAAATTTACCTGAAAATGTTGTTTGTACAGCTTGAATCTACTGTAGAGTGACTAACACGTTATAGCTAAAAGTTCAATAATGTTCAAAGACTAACGGTAACGTTATATGGAGTCTTTTTGTTAGTCTACCATGGATATTGACTAAATTCACATCGAAAGTTGTATTTTTGTAACTTGCGACAAGATGATTTAGGAAGTAAACGAACATGAAATGAAACGGCATTAGCGTAATTGCACAACATCGCTCACTCTTTCACGAAGGATCATAGACACTTAGTATGCGACAAAGTTACACGAAGATTGATGCTGATAAATGCAAGGGTTCGTCCAACTGTAACCACCTTCATAAAATTAATGGCGGACTTATAGCTCTTTTTTAGACTTACGTGACGGGATAGTAGTTTTGGCATGAAAAATGTCTCATGAATTCCCATGAAAAATAATAACTGACCCAACTACTAGCTTGATGCCTCTCTATATTATTCATATATGGTGCTATTTACGAGTAGAAGTTAGGTACGTATAAATCTGCCTTTCATTTTCAATGCAACCTTTAAACTGGGCGTAATGCCACACATTTATGGTTAGTATTCTTCCGTGTTTTTTTGTCATTGCCGTAATAGACCGGGAGGCAGCGTACATAGTAACTAAACCATAAGCGACAAACAATTCGACAATACAGGCTGAAAGTACGTTGAAAACTGATAATAAAATCACTCGTCTGCCAGTCGTAAGTGGCAGCATTAACTTGGGGCGGCGCTGAATAGGTGACTTCTTTAGGTGATCAACTAAATTACCAAACTATAAGGGTCACGGAAAAGATTTGTGTCAAGAAATCCCATTTTTTCCATAGTTTTCAAATATGCTATGGCAGACGATTTCAAGTGCAGCGTTGGTAGCGAAAGACGCCCTCCAATGTAGGGATAAACACCCATGAACTAAACCATGAGGACCGTATAAAAATTATACATAACAAAATTCCTCTTTTTGTCACTACTTTAAAATATATCCTGGCAGACGATATTAAGTGTAGCTTTAAAATAGTGGCAGACGTCTTAGAAGTTAAAAAATTTAGGTATAGTAAATCCTAGCGAGTGCGAGCGTGTGAGAGATAAGCGCGCGAGAGCATAACCAACAGAGATAGCTATAGGATACTGACTACTGAGATCTTTCAAACCATTTGATTCTAAACTTCTGATTCACATAGTTCCATCCACTTCAATCAAACGGATTGTAGAAACTCAGGCATTTTTCGAGGGCATTCGCCCAAATTGCGATGAACTAAACCATGAGGACCATACACAATTGTCATACATCCGGTAAATGCGTGGGAACCCGGTAACGCGTTACTCTGCACGTTACACACATCAACACCAAAATTCACGAACATCTCTCGAAGATTTATGAATTTCTGCGTGTTATTGGAAAAGAGACCTACTTCCATCTATACCTTAATGGTAGCATCAATTTTACATTTCCCAAAGCAATAACAGCAATATCCATATCGGAAGTGCTAATAATGACTTCGCTACTTGTTGGTAGTTTACCAAGATGGTAAATTATTCGAGAATCTGCCTCTTAGTGGCTGCAGCACAATTCAGTTTTTACCACATCATGTTCCCTTGTCACAAATTTATAGCACTTATCTTCATATGTGGCAAACACAACTTTCCTTCCAAGTAAAGCACAACAGGTCTTTTTTGCCTATGAACGGTATAAGTAATCTATAAGAGAGGCTTTGAGCTATCATTGCGAGGTGGTTTTATGAAATTTGCAGGCTGCTTCTGAATGGAAACAAAAATTGAGTAGGATTGTATTCCTTCCTTATTTTGATCCCAACGATCATGTTCTGCGTCCTTCATGGAAGGGGTAACTATCTGTCAAAAGTAAGATGTACTTCTCTCGCTGACACAGCACAAATCTTGCCGAGGATGTGTTCAGAAAATCGCTCAAAGGTTTACCGGAGATCTTTTAAAAGATGCAAAAAAATAATCCATCGATTAAAACAACATCTACAACTGGCGATGGACTAGGAGCACTTGAAGAAATCATACTTCCGAAAAAGTTTCAGCAAAACCAACTTGTCGATTTTAATCATCGATTCATCAATGTTGCATAGAGACAACGGAACTGCAGGAGTCAGAGGATAGTTTAGAACGAGCTGATGATCTATCTTCTTTTCTCTTCTAGTTTTCTGTTTCTCAGTCTGAGAAGAATTCAAGAATACCGACAATCTTATCGCGAAATAAACAATTTATTATTTTCCCTAATTTAATTCGTTTGGTAACTCCAAGCGGTGCGTAAATCTATAGCTATCTCTGTTCGTTGTGCTCTCGCGCGCTTATCTCTCACACGCTCGCACTCGCTGGGATTTACTATACCTAAATTTTTTAACTTCTAAGACGTCTGCCACTATTAAAGCTACACTTAATATCGTCTGCCAGGATATATTTTAAAGTAGTGACAAAAAGAGGAATTTTGTATGTATAATTTTTCCATAGCATATTTGAAAACTATGTAAAAAATGGGATTTCTTGATACAAATCTTTTCCGTGACCTTATAGTTTGGTAATTTAGTTGATCACCTAAAGAAGTCACCTATTCAGCGCCGCCCCAAGTTAATGCTGCCACTTACGACTGGCAGACGAGTGATTTTATTATTAGTTTTCAACGTACTTTCAGCCTGTATTGTCGAATTTTTTGTCGCTTATGGTTTAGTTACTATGTACGCTTCCTCCCGGTCTATAAATACGGAACATACCTAGGGAATGTGGTTAGTGCATATATAGTATAAATCTGTATAAAGATTTTGTGGGGGATGTTTAAACCGTGATATAGGTACACAAGATGTAATCTGCATGTGGAAACAGTGTATTTACATTTTTCAATGACACCTATTGTAGTATCCGCGGCGCTCCTTCACTCGTGTCATAATATTGCTATAAGTATTGCAAAAGGTCATTTTTATACATTTCTACCAATTGGGGTGTCTAATTAACTAATTTAACCATCCACGATATCGACACAATATAGCAGTGTATTGTCCTTGTTTATCTGCTTAATAGTTATAATATTATAACTTAATTAGACACCCCACATCACAGGCGTTAAACACTTGGGTAAAGCAAAGCAAGGGTTTGATTTGACCACAGACGCAATTTTTGTAATATTTTTTTTAACTTGTTTCATTCTTATGTAAAGAATAACTGCAAAAATGAAAATGCGGCAAAACGTATATCGGTACCCGATATTTATTATGCAATTCGATATTTCCATGGCGATATTGACGAACGATATTCCATATATCGATATTCGATATTATATCGATTTCAATAGAGTATCGAATATCGATATTTAAAACGCAATTTCGCCACGGTTATAATTTATAACCGTGGTGTCCTCCGGGATAGACGAGAGTATACGGCGTATACCGCGCCCTTTTTTTCTAGAAGCGTATACCATGCTTGTTAAAAATACGGTATTATTAACGGTTTGCCTAAATGTGCCCTTTATATTTTTTATCTTAATGCCCTAAAAGCAGCGTATTGTTTTAGGATGACACCACTGATTATTAAATAATGAGCTACTGCAGTAGCAGGCCTAAGCCAATTGTAGGTTAAAAATAGAAGAAACTCACGCAAGCTTTAATGGTAATATTCAGAAAAAATCTGAACATTAAAGAGAATTAAAAACACTCTAACGCAATAACTATGTTCATTACATTACAAAAAGTACGTCCTCAATAACGTCACTGGTGAGTCTTTGAACATTATGGAACTTTATAGTCAGAAAGAGCTGTTAGTCATACTTCAGTAGTTTCAAGCTGTACAAACAAAATGTTGAATTCTTTAATAAATTTGAGGTGAAATTCATGCATGTATGATCTTTTATAATGGAATTTGCTTTTACCATATCCATCATTGTAGATTTATATCATTTATTTCAACGAAAATTACTCTTTCAAAGTAAAACAACAGAAAATACTTTGAATGTATCTATATCATTGTCACTATTCGCATTATAAAAGATTGTTTGCAGGACGGGTTCTACAATCGCATTTTAGATGGGAGTAGGGATGCCATTGTCTCAATGATAATTTCTATGGTAATTATTCTTACAATAGCTGTAAGTAAGAATAGAGCGTATACTTGCAGGTATAATACAGTAGAGAAACGGTTGGTAATAAACAACCATTTGAAGTGAGTTACGCAGAATATTACTAAATCAATTGCTAAAGTTCGACAGCTCATAAATTTGCGGAATATGGACGCGTTACGAGAAACGAGAGCTTCCTTCCGAAGTTCAAAAGGACAGCCATGTGTTTCAATCGTAATGTGTATATTTGTCGCATGTATTCTCATTCAGAGTACTAGCACTGAATCTTATTCAATGGTAGTATTAACTAATCTGATCACCATCGACGATATAGTAGAAATAAATTGAATGTGGCTACTGATAACCAATTGAAAAATACAATTAGAGCTGGTAGAAGTACAAGAAGGGGTGGCGGAGTGGCTATGGCGACGTAGTATTATAAATCTCATAAAGCTCGTCGATCACTTATGCAATTATGCATGGTCTTCAGGTCTAAGAGTTTGTTGGGATAAGATTTGCGAACTTGACGACAGAAAATCACGTGTTTTATACACGTGGAGCATGGTAATCAATTTGGCAAATGTTTCAATGTGCATATACAAATTTTCCATTTTCCAGGAAATTTGTTCGATAGGTATTCTTGCCCTATTGGAGAGCGGGTGCACCATCGTGTTGAAACCACAGCTTTTTTTATTGTGTGTATTCGTAATAAAAAAAGTGCTACCTAATACACTATGTAAAAAAAAATAAAAAAATAAAAAAATATAGTTGATGATGTTTCTCCAAAACAAAACGTTGTATTGAAAATCTCTTAAGGCTGTCTTAGTTGTAGAGCTCAAATAGTGGAAATGAGAAAGTGTTTTTAATTTTTTGTATCTGTTCAAATGACATCTGAAAAAAATTATAACAAAATCGACAAATTTCCTTGTCGACTACACTTTGTAGGAATGTTCTAAGTTTCATCACCTTGTTTTGAACAGTGAAGTGCCTTTCAATCGTCTATTATGCGCCATCCTATATTTGTGGCGGTTTTTTTTGCTTCAGTTAACAATCAACATTTTTTCTGGTAAATTTCAATACTCCTTACGCCATCCGTATTTCTGTAGATTCGTTGTAGTTAAGATTGTTGGTATAGGGTTAATTTGGTCGCGCAAAGTAGCTTTCGATTACAGTGACTCTATAGTGACAGTGTGAATACGGTTGTGTTATTTTCTATTGGTAGCGCCTTATTTTTTTTTACAAAATCCACGTGATTGGTAAAAAAGTAGCCTGGTCACAATTGTGAAAATATTATAACCTCCATTGTAAAATTTAAACTTGTCTCGTGCAAGTGTTTTTACAGTTTTTGACATTTCCTGTTTCCCTGAGTATTTACGATGTTATATTTGTTGGAAGGTCTCCCAAAATACTAAGGTAGGTAAATACATATATAATTATTGTAAAAGCTTAAGCTGAAGATTGAATCTAGGATTTAATATAAAGTAATTGAGACTGATTGATACTACACCTTTTGTTGTAGGTAATTAAATGTGAAATACACTTGTGAATATTTTTTACAAAAAGAAGAAAGCAATGGATTGTTAAACTTCGAAAGCAAAACTGAACACCTCCCAATAGCACATTCCTTTTCAAGTGAGTAAAGTTAAAGGCGTATACTTATTCATATCTTTACCATATTGCATTTTAGACACATTTTGACACCGACATGTGGATGCAACCGAAAACTGTCAGTCAGTCAGAAAAGTAAGAGTAAATCTGTTTATGCGAGTAAATCCAATATGTTCTCAACCATGTCAATAATAAAAAGAACCGTAATAAAGTCATTGTTTTTTTAATTCTAGTATGCGCCTTGACGTGATGGTTTTTTGTACATTTCTCCCAGGTTATTAGTTAGTATAGTACGTATCGATTGATAACTGAAAATAAATGGGCATCTAACATTTCCAAATTCTAATCGGTATAATTACATTTTGTGGCTTTCGTGGGTTTGGTATACGTACGCAAATCAATACAAATTAAAATTAGGTTGTCTCATGTGTAAGCAACTGTTTCAAACGTATCTGATTTGGTACGACATAAAAGAATGTTTGATTGATTTTATTGTTTCCACCGTATTTAATCAAATGGCTATCAAATGTACATTAATGGTAATAAAATTCTCTACAAGAAAGCTTACATTGCTTAAATCGCAATCATAAATCTATAAATCATCTATAAAAAATCAATAAATGTATAAGCTCAATGATAAATTAAGAAAAAGAAATGGCGGATATGAGCATATGACCACACTGTCTCTAATAGAGTCACTGTACTTTCGATTACTACTAAACGTCACTATGTACTTTCTATTCAAATAACTTCCCCTTCAGTTGGCTGTTCGCGTACGCACAAACTGATCTTGATACTTGTAGAACAAAACAGCATGTGTGGTTAACCCATTTTACTTTGACAAGTATATTTAATTTTTTTCATTAATGAAAGAAGAGAAGACTAAGAAGAATGTTTACGAACCAGGCGGTTTTTAGTTTTTGCTTGCATTTTATTGTTTTTTATTTTGTCCCTCTAACCAGAGTTGGACTGGGTCACTGGGTCACTGGGTCAACTGGGTCACCTGGGTCACTAAATTAAACTGGGTCACTGGGTCGCTGGGTCAGTGACCCAGTTGACCCAGTGACCCAGTTTGACCCAGTGACCCAACTTGACCCAGTTTGACCCAGTGACCCAGTGACCCAGTTTGACCCAGTGACCCAGTTTGACCCAGTGACCAGTTTGACCCAGCGACGCAATTTCACCCGGGGACCCAATTCGACCCAGTCACCTAGTTTGATTGAATAACGCAGTTAAGTCAGTGCCCTCGGTTCAAGTGTACAGATTATGCAATAAATGAAATGCTGGTTTGTTGAAAATAATACTCGATTGCTTGACAACTGCCATTTCTGTGATGTTTGCTTTAATACTGCCGTAAAAAACTTTCCATGTCCCGAATTGTATTAGAATAAGTTATTTCTTTGCTTCAGGGCTTTCCAGTTTGCTTACAGGTGTTCATTCACATTTAATTTTTTTCTACTAGTTAGCTTAATCCAAATAAATCTTTTCTCTAAATACTTTCATTGACTACTTGACTACAAACTATAAACAAATGCATTTGATTTTTTTAGGTATTAGTTCTCTTGAATGAAATTGGGCTACGTGCTTGTTGCCGAATATTATTGAGGAAGTTTTTTTTTAATTAAAAGTTACTTGAAATTGTTTTGGATGATAACTAACAATAATTTAATTACTGGGCTACCGGGTCAGGACGGGTCACTGAGTAAAGCTGGGTCAGGATGGGTCACTGGGTCAAGCTGGGTCACCGGGTCAAGCTGGGTCACCGGGTCAAACTGGGTCAAGCTGGGTCACCGGGTCAAGCTGGGTCACTGGGTCAAGCTGGGTCACCGGGTCAAGCTGGGTCACGGGTCAAAGCTGGGTCACCGGGTCAAGCTGGGTCACCGGGTCAAACTGGGTCACCGGGTCAACTGGGTCACCGGGTCACTGGGTCACTGGGTCAGTAAACTAACTGGGTCACCGGGTCACTGGGTCACTCTATGCTTGACCCAGTCCAACTCTGCCTCTAACGCACCCCAATCCTCTTTATTCATTTCAATTTTTAAATTTTCCGCCTTTTGTCAATATTGCATCCGTGCACACAGAGATGGTGTTTCATTCTCTTTTTCTGTCAATTTTCCAAAACTTTTCCTCAATTAGCAATCAGTGCATTTCAATGACTTGATCTATGTACATCATGACCTGGTAATTTATACGTCTGGGGTTAATTGAATTGGAATTTCGAGAGTTTAATTATGACGTTATCTATTTAATTTTAGATCAAATTGATATGTTACCAGAAATTTTAATGTCTTTTTAAAAAAGTTTTTTCGATGTATATGTTCACCAAGAAATGAAGGCGACCACCATTTTGTTCTCGACGTGTTTAGTGCCTATCTTTTTGTTTAATTTTATTTTGCTAATCGTTAACCTTTTCCCAGTGGTCCCACTGAGGAAGGACAGCAAAGTGCGTCCGATATATTTGGATTACCAAATAAAAATACTAAACGAAGTCTGACTTTTGAGCTCACTCACCCTACAAACCTTCACTTCAACACCACCCAAGGCCGAAGGAAAAAACCTTTTAATTAGTTTATAAACATTGTTACAACAGACTGTTACTAGTCAGGAAAAATAATCCAAAATCCTTATCGATTACTTCCTATTTTTGAGAAGAGCTTAGACTAGAATCGATACTAGGATGCATACCTACAAGTTTTAATTGTCTACTTGCCAAGTACTTCGGCATTGTCGTCTGCACGCATTCCGCCAGATTTCTTTGAAATCGCCAAGTATGTTAAGACGTTTGCTTCGTTACCTTAGCACTCAGTTAGTTGGCTCGATGTATGTGGAAAAATAAAGGACAGATATTTACTTTATTTTCTTATTTAGATTCATTGGTAAGCAAAGAAAGCTAACATTTAAGTGAGACTCGTTTGCTACGTGTAGCCAATGACACTTGCGTATTTATTTTTTTTAACACCATAACCGTTCTACAGCAGGAATAGGTAAAGATGATATTTTATTTGCAACTCGTAATCGTATCCATTAAAATGTGCTTGACTGAACTTTGCAAGTGGAGCGTACACTTTCTATCTATACCCTTCCGTACCCCACCAAACAGCATGGAATAAAAATTTAGTCAATTGTAAGTATACAATATCGCTTTACTTTTTTATGGGGACTCATTTAATTAGAAACGTGTCGATGGGATAGTAACTGCTAGTAAACGAAACGTACCAAAAAAAATATTATATGGCCAACGTAAAATCGTTTAGTATCAACCCTCAAGTAAAACACAAATACTAAATACAGAATACATGTTAGTGTATTAAAGAATGAAACGGCACCATTTTTATGAACTTTAAATTGGTCTTAAAAGCATGGTATCGATTTAGCTTTTAGTTGTGAAACAACAGTGAGGACGCCTGCCTTTTAGAACTAACGAAGGTTGGAATTTCTGTGGCAGAATGTAGGTTATCAAGATTACTTGACTGGAATACTGTTGCGAAACTGTAACACAAACATATTAGAGAGAGAGGATGTCTTCCACTAATTTACTTTCTTTAGTGAAGTGTTTAAAATCATCACAAAGCGCCATTAACGTGTCAGACCTTCATAAACGCGAACTGCTATATTTCTTAACGACTAGGTACATCCATAAAGAGGAAGGGACTACTCTGTATATAAAAACCCTGTACGCTAGGTTTGTGTAATTGAACTATCCCAGAACAAAAAAAAAGGTCAAAGCGAAAGTCGTAGAGAGAAATTGTCAACAGCTTCCGTCCGCGTTTACGGCCGGCACTTATTCAGAAATATGGCACAAAGGCAATTCCATATTTCGGCATTTTTTTACATTACTATGATTTGTTTTGACAAAGACTTTCTTATCTTGAAACACAGAATCGCCTTTTACGGAAAATTTAGGTGAGTTTCGCAGCGAGTTAATAAAAATTGACCGAGGGGCTCAAATACGCGGTATACTTAGATTTAAATGTAAATTAACGACTATTTGCTACTTAATCGACTATAATTTTGTTACGTTCAATTTGTTCGCGGTGTTTAAAATTTGCATTCTGTAGTTCAAGGATGAGAACTAAACTTTTAATTGTAAATTGCTTTGACTTTATCTATTTTTGGTTTTACTACAATTTATGTTTTTCTGCAAAGACCAAGTAGTATATTGATTGTGCTCCTGTGCTGACTATTGGTGGTCCGTAATGCAAGACGTTACCGTACATTTTTTAAAGTTAAAGGTGGTAGAGATCAACTTACATAACTGCAAGACGCAGAACAAAGGACACCTACCAACTCTGCGAAAATGGCGTAAAATTTAAACCAAATTTGAAATATTTTTCACAAGGTAGATTTTTGTATTAAATTTAATCAGCTTTATGCAAATTTCAATCTTTAAAATATCTCTTGAACAAAGTTAGATAATTATTCTCACAGTTGAGAAACATTTGAACAGCGTTCCCGGAAGAAGCCGTAAAGCTTAATACAAACTGAACTGGAATATTTTGCGGAATTGTATAATGTAGGTACTTAAATATTTGGCAAGTTAAATGCCCTTCACACTACCCTGACATTACTCTCATCTCAGTTTTCTAATTTTGGTGGATAAGGGAATAAGAATAAGTCCCCATTATCTGCAGAATTGCATGCTGATTAATTTCCCCTTTCAAAGTTTCCTAAAACTGCGAATGGCGAAGTAATGGCCGAAAAACCGCAAAATGTTATTTTCAAAAATGCGCTGGTGTTCATTTATTTTCAAAGATATCAAAAAATGAGTGACTGTCTAGTCGCCTTTGGAAGTTAATACGATTTCCCGTGTAAACAAAAATTCCAAAGGTGACTCGATGGGTACTCATTTTTGACCGCTATACATATACAGTGTGTAAAGCGATGGGATATACAAGAGGGAATTTTTTTTTAAATATTGATTTATCAAAAAAATTTATTCTTCATGATATTTTTTGCTTGCTTTGGAAGTACCAATAACGTTTCGATAATCTAAAATTTATTTATAGAAATCTGGAAAAATAATAAAATTAATTTTATTTATTGAAAGTTATAATTCTACATTATAATCAAGATAGCGTATTGCTATCAAACCACAAACAATCGAAACGTTATTGGTACTTTCAAAGCAAGCAAAAAATATCATGAAGAATAAATTTTTGTCATAGATCAATATTTAAAAAAAAATTCCCTCTTGTATACCCCATCGCTTTACACACTGTATATTATACGTACACGCATTTTGGGTTAATTTTTATGTTATATACATATAATGTACTGTACATAATCAACCGTGTGATGTATCGAAAACGTCGAACTTAACGTGCATCTGCCAAAAAACCTCATTTTGCGTTATTTAAACGACGTTTCTGACAGATAACCTGCACGTTAAGTTTAACATTAGTGATACATAACAGGACAGCCGGCAGATTATTAGTGTACAACTACAACTACAATTAAATAAGACTCATCAATTATGTGCCAATTTGTAACAAAAACCAGATTTCCTGATCACTTTGAATAAGTTAGATACAGGGTGTGCCGCTTGCTATTCCCACAACTTTAAACGAAAATTACGTTATACTTATGCGCATTCAAAATTAAGAAATTCTGCGTCAATTTTCCACAGAAAACAAAAAGAAAATGTACCCCAGTGCGGAAGTTTAATGTTAAACGAAATTGGGGATAACACTACGGGATAGAAATTGATGCGTGGATCCCTTTGGATAATGGAACGACACGCCCTATGTATATGCATTCTTTTTGTGAACTTCTGCTTTCGTTGTGTTGCCAGCATATGATGGAATGTAAGACCAATTGCCACCAAGAGATGAAGGACTGTTTATTGCACTATTAATTTGGAAGGGCTTGTGGAGTTGTTTCTCAGTTCGACTGGGGTTCTTATAAACAGTTTTCGTTGCACTCAGTTCAAACTCAAATCAAAAAGTGACAGACGCTCGAATAAATGCCATTGAGTTCAATTCTGTTCGTGAACAAGTATTTAATGACATTTACCTTTTTCTCAAATGTTACAGTCAGGCTTTATTTGCCTAATTAAGTTTATACAGAAGAGGTTGAATCTGATGCAAGGTTTACGTAAAATCTCCATCAAGCATATTCGGGATCATTAACGTTAATTTATTAAAACCATTAAAACTTATTCAATGTTAAAACGTACTATCGACAAAGAAGTAAGTTCCTCCATCATAAATAATTCATCCATCTCGAGTAGTCCACAAAGAGTGTAGACAATTTGGGCCACATCTACATTTCTAAAGCCGACAAGAAAATATTTATTTAGTTCGTAGTACAAAAAACATTCGAAAATTACACTTTCAAGTCCAGGTGAATTATGTTTGATTGTGGTGTATTTTCAGTAAAGCTTCCTCGATATCATTAAAATCTGAGTCAACTTCTCTCATATAAACCTGTGGGCTGTTTACACCAACATCATGAAAGGAGTCGTTTTGTAAGTGGTAAGCGTAATGATATCTGTTCGGAAAAGTGCCTTCATCGTCTAGGTCTACTTGGTGGGACTTGTTACTGTATTTACGTCGGTGGTGCTTCTTCGAACAATACTCAGAGTGGTGATTCCCGTGCTTTTTGTGTCTGTGTTGCTCGCTATCGCTGTTCAACATTTCTTCACCTTTCATATAATCCTCGCGTACACTTCGTTTAATACTGCTGATACTTGCTTTGACATTATTGTATTCTGCTTGGCATAATCGCTCCACTTCCTGGATGTACTCCTTGTATCGTGCAGGGGAAAGGCGCATTGGGGGATCCGGAGTAATCGGATTGAAGTTATTCAGACCTTTCTGTTGCAACCACGGGGGCTGATCTTTCCATAATGGACTCGAAACATTATTTTGAGGAGACATTGAAAGGTATTCAGCGGATTCTGGGTTCTGTTGAACAATTTTACCGTAAATTTCTAAATCATATTAATTTATTTGCCTCCTTACCATACTAGATTTAGCCAGAAAACAATCGACCCCCATCCTTTCCTTGGCCAGCAGTTCTTTTTCCACTGCCAATTTAATTTTGAGGCCTTCCAAAATATTGCCCATCCTTTTTATTTTAGATACAACAGATTCGTTGTCGTCCTTCTCCGAATTTGAAGTATTCTCTTGTGTAAACGATTGATTTGATGAAGATGGTCGTGATGGTCCAGCGATTTGCTCATGATTCTTTGAGTTTATCCACGAAAACATTTTGAGTGAATTGTCCAAAACTTTACGTCAAAAAATACTTAAGACCGTCAAACGTAGCGCTTGCTTTCTATTTTTCAAATTTCTGTCTAGGTTATAAAAAATCATTGGCGGTAAAATTTCGACTGTCTGCGGAATAAATTACATTTTTTAGATTAACTGTAAATTACGACCTGCTCTAATTTTCAAATTGAAGGTACTGGCGCTTCAATTTATAAGCACAATACAAATTTTAGTGAGAAAAACAAAAATGCAGAAATTTCCGTTAGTTTTTTAGAGATCAGTGTCGTGAAAAGTACCTATTACCCATAAAACGCTTATGTGAGGCTTCCAAGTTTGCTACTTGCCCAGCATGACTCCAGTACTCCAACTCCTGCATGCCCTATCGTAGTTTCCGAAGACTAAATCTTGTTCGCTTCGTAAAGGACACTGTTTGCTTTTATCCCTCGAGTTAGACACCATTCCTGCACTGTGGGGAGGGCATACTGCATTAGGTCACACAGAGTGCCTGCATGTTTGCCCTTCACAACACGTCCTCTGAACATGTTATGCTGTCAAAGCCTAGATCGGCTAGGAGGTTTACCAGTCTGTCCATGTCTAGCGAGTAGAGTAGAGGGGACAACCTCTGCTCGCGGCTGCATTTTTTAGTGGTGGGTACAGTGTATGACTTTTGAAACTGTTATCTGAGTGAAATAAAAAGTCCTTTTAGGTCGCTTTCTGTAAATGCAGAACATTTCTTTGGCTTGTATCTATCCTTTGGTTAAAGTTTTCCCAAACGCGCGTAATTTAGGATATGCTTCCAAATCTGTTCCACTTTTTAATCGCAGCATTGTTTGAAGTTTTGAATGAATGCACCAAAAGATAGAAGATTTAAATATCTTTGACATTTCCTTCATATATGCTAGCATTATGGATGCATTTAAGACTTTATTCGTAAGTAACTTCCTATTCATCTGACAAATCCATGGGTTACCATTTCACCAACTTTATCTTAGCAACTCTGTATAAAGAAATCTTAGTATCCACAAAGGAAAGTATACTTATAGGTACATAATTTTTTTGGTTTTGAATTATGGTCAATAAATAGTTAATTGGCCGTTTAGTTTTTATTTTATTGACAAGCAACAACAAAAATCAAGAATTTTCTAGTCATATTATCAGAGCGCAGGAGAAGTTTACATTATGTATTCACCTAAAATTTAAAAATGTGGTAAAGGATAAGCTAGCCGACGACATACAATAATTTTATTTCTGTCCAGATTTTACTCAGAATTTCGAATCTTGTTTAACGAAGGGAATTCCAACCCTTTATTGCAAAAAAGACTGCTGCACGCTTATTTCACTTTGGGTTCAAAGAAGTTGCAAATTTGGAACAAAACTAAAATAGTTACAAGGTTAAAGAGGGTCCTAAATAAATTTGCACCACCGTGTATGTTGCTTTCACCATGAAAGAAACAAATTCAATTACAATTTCCGTTTTTATATTCTAGAAAAATTCTACTTACGTTTTCTTCATAACTTGTGGTTTGCTATCGTTTATTGCTAATCGTATAATGTCTGTTTCACAAACGGCTGTTAAGATATTAGAATGTTAGATCCCTTTTGATATTACGTAACGTGTTTACCGTTATAATGATTCATTAAACTTAACCACCATTTGTGAAAATAATACATTTAATAAGGGTGCTTAATTTGTAAGTTGTTGTGAACGTTTACGACTCAAAGATGACAACAATGAAAAGATGAAATTATAAAGTGTATTAAAGAAATAAAATCATAAGCTTTACAGTAAGAGGTAATTTTTACATTAAAAGTTCCGGAAACGTATTTTGCTTGGATAAGTGTCGTTCTTTGTGTTACAATTATCAAAGTAGGTACTCTTCTTATATAAACCATACCGGAAGTTATTTAAATCCAATCCATATCAAAATCCATATCAACAGAGACAGCTTAACCCACATTGAATTAAGATTTCATGGTGAAGTATCTGTTGTAGTGAGAAAGCTTGCGAATTGCGTACTTTCTAACACATCTCTATATAAAATACATGACAGCTTGCTTCAATTTTTCACTGCTATAACCATGATGCTCCTGAAAACTGAGTATCACAACTGCTACGAATAGATCTTTACTACAATGCGAGTACGTCGAAAGTCAGTGCTAAATGCGACGAACTTTTCAGCGATGTTTGTGAAAAGATTTATCCTATCTTTAAAAAGGTTAACCCCCTTCATTCAATTCATTATTCCGAATTACACGTGCGTGTAAAATGTAAATGAAGATAAATATAGGGGGGTAGATTCCAAAGAGAGATGCGCTAGGTAACTGGCATATGCAAATTAAATCTCCACTATTATCCTACACAGTAAATTTAATGTTACCGCAATTATTCTCGCTAACGGCATCTGTACGTTTGGGCAATGCCAATATATCATTTCGCTAGGCTTCTAACCCACATTAGCGTGCACAAATGCACCACTGTAATGATATTGTTGATCACGTGTGCCCCTAAGTTAGCGTGTTCTAATGCAAATAGGTTTTTTGCAAGATTGTGATTGCGTTTAAGCAATTTGTAAAGTAATTTTAACACCAATTTATGCATATCAGTTCAAAAGAGATATAAAGGGTAATGTGAGGAAGATGCTAATGGGAATGAGTTTTATTTGAATTTTTGAAGTTAACCTCCGTCCCGTTGCTTCCTGAAGTAAAATAATGTCACTCCCTTTCATTACATGGGTTGAGTTACTTCAAATACGGCAGAGTATACTGTATACAAATCTCCACCAAAAGTCGTAGTTTATCATTTTGTAAAGCGTGGTAGATGTAGATAAGGTTTAAGAGAATTACTTACAATGCTTGCTCCCTGTAGCATGTTTCAAAACGCAAGAGAACTTATACTAAAATTCAAATAAGGATCAAGCGAAGAGAAAGATAGGGAAGGTTTAGTCTTAATTTTTATTGCCTGTCCCGCCTGAGACCTCGGATTGGAACAAAAACAAATTGATGTAATAAATAATTTGCAAATTGTTTGTTTCTGTACACTACTAGAAACAAAAAATTCCATTAAGGTTTGCGAGATCTCTCAATTACAAAAAGATAATAATTAATTGTTTGGTGTTATTTTTCTTTTTTTTTTACACATACAGCTGCGGTAAATGATTTGTGATGAAAAGATGAATTTTGTGATAAATTACGTCAAATAAAAATGACCGGTAATGGTTTTAGGACTTGCTGCGGCTGTTTGTGCTGATGGGGCAATAGGGGACGACGTAGACGGGAGGGTAGAAAAAGAGAACAGAAATCAGGATTGAAGAACTATTATAAAATGTAGGGGCGAAGAAGTAAGAGTAGCATATGAAACAGTTACAGAGGGAACGAAGAAGATGACAAGAATGGGATGGATCTGGTTGTGGTGGTTAAGAAACGCGTGGGTTGATGGTCACCACAATAAGTATACACATAGAATGATCATGGTGTTGAAGGATGGGTGACTCACAAAATGGTATACATTTTTGTAGCTGTATTGATATCAAATGCGAGTAGATCCCAAATAACCTGGATAGAAATTACAAAACCATTCCGCGCCTCAAACCCGCACAACAGTCAATAATTGAATGATCCCCTGAAAACAAAAAAAGACGATCACATAATCAAGTACAAACATCTGAAGAAAAATTAAAAAGTAAGGGACGCTAAGCGGAAGTACAAGAGACAGGAAAGACATAGAAGGCGGGACATCAGATACAACAGATAAGCGAGAGATGATGCTGTAAATAAAGCTCAAAGGTCCGCCACAGACCGCAGAAAGCAGGGTGAATGACAAATGTGCATTAGATTTCAGGGGGTACAAAAAGATAGATAAAGTAGGAAAGTGGAGAGATTTGTGTAATGGATATAAATAATAACGACATAATTTACAAAATAAAAAGAATTCGGAAGAATAGCGCGCCATTGGCATAAAGGCATCCACAAAACTCCAAGAACATCCTTAATAATAAAACCAAATTTCAACGATAACCCAAAATAAAAACAAATGAAGACTTCTTTATGCATGGGCTAGGGATATTGAAGGCCCCAAAATACAAAATTCTGCGATTAAAGAGGGAAAAGTATTTTGTTATTTACTGCCATTTATTTTGTTACATCCTTGGAGATCTTCACTCACTACAGAAGGGCCTTACACTCATAAAGACTCTACAGGGTGGCAAGATTTGGTCGTTAGTATGGACTAACTCTTAAACTATAAGTTGTATTCTTTTAAAGATAAACCCATGTTAAAAAACAAACTGGGTTTCAAAGCGATCATCAATTTTTCATTTTCAGTACAAAGCTGTATTTTTTCAAATATAAAGCGCAGATGCATTTACTAAATAGTATATTAAGATACAAGTGTATAATCAAGTCTTTAAAGCACGCGCAACGAGCTTAATGGCACGCCGCGAAGCGGAGTGCCTTTAACGTTGCAAGTGCTTTAAAGACCAATTACGTGTATCTTATAGTATTTTTTATTATACCTGCAGTATAATTTAAAAATAGGAAATACAATGAAATCATATTGACGTTATACTCGAATACATGTCCAATTAAGTGGGCTGGGTGTTCGTAATTTCACGATTGCCATGGAAACGTCACTTGACGTTTGCTTATAAAAATCATCGTCTTTGTGAATGAAACAATTTCCTTTGAAAAAGATAATACACCGTCCATTAAATCGCTTGTTGTCAAATCTAAACAAACGTTGGTAGGTGTAAAATCCAAATCCAGTAAAGCCTATTATAGAGAATATGAAAAGTTGTTTCCACGGATGAAAAGGAAGTTACTTAAGAATAAAGTCTTAAATGCATCGATAATGCTGAGATATATGAAGGAAATGTCAAAGGTATTTAAATCTCCTATCTTTTGGTGCATTAACTAAAAACTTCAAACAATGCTGCGATTAAACAGATTTGGAAGCTACCTTAAATTACGCGCGTTTGTGAAAGCTTCAACCAAAGGATAGGTACAAGCCAAGAAATGCTCTGCATTTACAGAAAGCGACCTAAGAGGATTTTTTATTTCACCCAGATGCCAGTTTCAAAAGTCATACTTGAAGCATCGTTACTTAGCAACTTTAAAGCACGTGTGTTTTAAAGGCCTTTTTTCGCACGCATTTGAGTGTTTAAAACGGAGATTGTGATTCAGGTATAATGAATAGTTATTTATGCAATGAGTGTATAAATGAGGCGTTTTATTGGTGAGTGAGATTCGAACGAACCAATAATCGCCGATTTATACATGAATTGCATACAACGTTTTTTCGTCGACTTCACTGGGGTAGGTAATTTTAAATTCAACTACAAGAAATTACAAACGAAATTATGAGCTCCGACGATTTTTCAATAAATTACCTACAGCTATTGTCGTTGCTATAGTAATGTGTTGTTTTATGCTGTACCGTCAGTCCTCGTAATCGCCGTGGAAGATTATGTTGCTTGCTCTGCTGCGGAGACGATTTTAACATTACATATATCCACTCAAATCAAAAGAAACTTATTGGAACGGTTTCGATCAGTTCGGCAATTGATGGAATACAATGAATTTGAAAGGAGATATTTCCGAAAATGTCACGTTGACATTTTACCTTGAAAAGGTATGTGAAATTAGAATGTAATTAATTCTTTTGCAACTGTACTAAAGTACGTGTATTAACAGTGAAAGATATGGAAATGTTCATCCCTGTGGTCGACGTACTCAATGTTGAAGGTAAAGCAACTGAATACCTTAACAATACCTTATCCGAGGAGCTACACATACATACATCAGGATATGCTTTGCTGAGATCGTTTGGCGACCATACTGGCTGCTGATCTCACTACATTAAAACCGAGATTAAGATGGTTAGGTGGATGGAAGTTCTCAGCTGTTGCCGAAAGTGAATTGTTATATAATTGTCATTTCCCTTTAATAAAATGGTTGTTATTTATAAGTGGTTGCTAACGATTAATGGTTTCTAACGTATAATGGTTGGTTGCTAACCATTAATGGTTGCTAACGATTAATAAGCTTCATCATGGTACTCGTCACTAAGGAGGAATTTATATTGTTATCGAGAGGTCGACGAAAAAAAGAGTTTTTTTCTGTATTTCAAAACAATAACCAATTTGGAGGTTATTGAAATCGATGCCACCTTTCGGTATCGACCCCTTCAACACCCGAGAAGAGAAGGGGCTCCTCTGGCACTTTCAATGCGTTACCTTTTCTGTATCGACCGCCTTGAACACCCGAGAGGGGAAGGGGTTTCTCTGGCATCTTCTATGCGTTGCCTTTTTTGCATTGACCATCTTTTTCGTATCGACCGTCTTTTCCGGTCTACCGTTGCTCATCCGTAAAAAATTTACACATGAAATGTAAAACATGTAGAAAGCTACTCATTGCTGGTATAATATAATTACACACATATTCATGGCTTTCCTAATAATTTTTACGTTTATTAAATTATCTTCAAAACGTCAAAAAATGTTAACATAACTTCTTAAGAAATTGAACTACTTAAAGTAGGCACTCAGGAATATACACACATCTTACCAACATAAAAGTAATCATGATATGATATAAATAACATATCCTTACATTTTGATGAACTGAACTGAACTATTTATTAAAATTGTGGTAAATTTCGGGCTTCTTCAGCAAATTTTTTTTATTAAAAACGCTTAATTAAAGTACCCTCTAACAATTTTTATTAATTTCATGCTCATTGACCGGGGCCCGTATAACGCAGCCGGAGATTAATTGGACAAATGAGGCCCGTATTAGTCATAGTTGAACAGGTACAACAAGCCTTGGTGGTCAGAAGCAAATCCTCGCCAAACTGTCGACACGTAAGGACCATTCGGGGTTAGTGAGTGGTGTGCATTTTTTGGGAATCGTGTATTGATTTATGAGACCTTTCAAGGGAAACTGAACTCACAAAGATACCATGATACATCAACCGGTTCGTCGCGTCGGTGACAAATTTCTGAGTGAGCTTCTCTTAGTAGAGAGAAATGGTCTTTCCTTTGTAGAACATCTTTCAGACTTATTTAAAGCAGGCAGTACCAGTTTGTAGCTGTGATGATGGGTGCTCATTATAACTCGAGTAGCGTCGCTCAATGGGGTTCAAATTTGATCGTCAAGCCTCGTTCAATAGAAATATATGAAATTGACCAATACTTGCAGAGCTGTCATCTGTATTTCCGCATAAAAATAAGGTTCTCCTATTTCATTATTTTGAACTCCCTTATTTTCAGATAATATGGATTCTTTGTCAAAAATGAGCATTCCTTTTAAATTCCCTTAATTATGCCGGCTAGCTCTCAATGTTAAAATGCAAACTCTTACTCTCATATTCACTCTCACTCTCACTCCTTTTTACAGCATTTCCTTGGAAAATTCTAAATAATCATACTGGCAAGAGAAAAACATGACCAAGATATTTTGAAGGAAATATTCTTAGTTTACCTTCGAATTGCATAACAACAAAACAAAACAGGACTTGCCTTGACCATTTCCTTTTATAAACAAATAACCACAGCAACAACTTTGGACCACCCTTGAGACTACCCACGTGAAACACGGGGCCAATATGCTGGGATACATGATAAGATAAAGTCTCGTCTCTCTCCTCTTCTGCTTCATTGAAAGTAATCTGGAAACTCAACGGAAGCAAACTTTTCTGCATTTCAGATGTTTGTTAATAATTTGGATAAAGTCTGCGATTTCAAGTCGTGTCATTTTACTGGCGAGTTTTGTATTGCATTTGTCTCTAAATCGTATTATTTAATACAAAATTTCAATTTTCATATACCTAAAACTATTGATTGATATCAATGTCTCGGTGAGGACAGGAGTCATCGAGACATTACCAATGTAACAGACCGCAGGAAAAGAAGTCTAATAAAGTCTTACTGCCACTATCGTGGAAACTGAAATTACTTGACATAACGTGTGTTCGAAAATGAAGGTTTCATGACGATTTCGGGTAAATTTAATTACGCCTTCCATTACGGGATTAACACGAAGTGACGGTGATCGTCGAAACAGCAAGACATTGGTCCCCTAGGAAAACGCGTTACAATGTGGAAACGTAGTTGCTATTCTGAGAACGCTGCTCACCTCAAATTCCACGAGTGAAATCTTTAACCTATAATAATTAATTTAATTTGTCCCTTGAAACTATTTTCTTAAATTTATACTATCACTACAATGTGTCTAAGGAATATAAAATGAATTCGCTATACAAAGAGAGTTGGCGACACAAAATTTACTTTCTTTCAAAAGCCGCTGGCTTCAAATAGCCCTCAGCTTCAGTACTGGTAGATAGATAAACAGATGTAATGACCTCCCAATTTAGTCCAATAAAGGAAAAGGTAAACACCCTTACTACAGTTTCCACAAACACCGTTTCAAATATTCCTAGTAAGCTTATAATGCGAGCATTAGTTGCCCAAGCGAAACAGCGCATCTACAATTTAATTTAAATACCATAATTTCATATTATATTAAGGTATCACGCTTAACAAAAGACTATTCCTTATAGATCTGTGTCATGCTTCTGATAAACAGCTTGAATCAACTGACTGAAGGTTTCTGGGGAAATTATACACACCTGTCAATTTTCGCATAATCCCCTTTCACAGCTAATAACGCGACGACGGGTGTAATAATAAATACCTAATACGTGCACACTAAACGAAGGATGTAATGTGCGTTTCAAATTAAATAAGCCAATGTTTCAACTGAAGAATTTTGCGAAAATTTATTCTCCCTTACTTTCCTGCGCATATAAATTAACTCTTTAAAAATAGTACATTATTTTATGTGGAGGAGAAGTATTACTTTTCATGGCGCGCCTGTGTTTAGCCGCCGAACGGAGTGAGGCGGCTAATAGAAGGCAAGCCATGAAAAGTAACTTCTCCTCCAAATAAAATATGCTATTTTTTCTTCAAACTTCCGCAAATTTATCCAAAACACCAGGTTTTTAAGGGATATTAATCGCTTTCGTTAAATTAAACGTCATTGTCAAGTAGGTAAGTTTGTTTTCCTTTACATGAGTGCATATGTGCTGTTTCCTTGGTTACGCAGTAAATAATTTTATTGAGTGAAAAAATTACATGTCAGTTCGTAATTTTGAATAAGAAAGATTTCTCGATAAGAAAGAAGTAAGTTAATTATATCACTAAAAAGATAGTGTAAATTAGTTAGTTTTAGAATGCAATGCACGCCGCCCGAAATTACCGTTGAGGCGAATGAAGCAGTATCGTGCCTCGGACCTTCGAAATCCGGTGAAAAGTATTTACTGCATATCAACACTTCATTCAATGGTGTAATGGAAAGAATGTGATCATCTATTCAGAAAATGTACTTCTTGCGTATTTTAATCAGATGCAAAAAGATAAAAAATGGAAATCTTCGACAATGTGGTCTCGTTATGCCATGATCAAATCCGAATTAATTATCAAGCATGGAATAAATATAAGTCAATATTTAAAGCTACGATGTTTTTTGAAAAAGGCCAATGAAGGGTATTCTGCAAAAAAGTCCAGAATATTTACTAAAGAGCAGTTTGAAGGTTTTCTAGTGGACGCACCAGATGATGTATATTTAGGAATAAAGGTGAATTTAAATCAGTTTTAATTCTCCCAATGTAATATTATTATGATTCAGATTGTTTTATTAATCGGAGTAACCGGGGCATGCAGATGCGACGAAATGATGAAAATGAATATAGGCGACATTGAAGATATGGAAAATTTAATCCTAATAAAAATTCCCGATAGCAAAACGAAAAAAGTGCGCTCGTTTACCATCATCGGAGAAATGTTCATGAATATTTACCACAAGTACGCTTCATTAAGACCGAGAGATATGCAAGAGAGAAGGTTTTTTTTGAAATATCAGAATGGGAAGTGCTATAAAAATGTTATGGGGATTCATACGATTAGTGCTGTACCCAGAAAAGTCGCCGAATTTCTAAAATTAGGCAATGTCCAAGAATATACGGGTCACTGTTTAAGGCGTACTTCGGCTACATTACTCATCGATGGTGGAGGAACTATGGAGTCGTTGAAGCGCCACGGGGGTTGGAGGTCGACTTCCGTAGCAGAAGGGTACATAGAAGAGTC
The DNA here is from genome assembly GCF_008802855.1 of Photinus pyralis. Taxonomy (NCBI): domain Eukaryota; kingdom Metazoa; phylum Arthropoda; class Insecta; order Coleoptera; family Lampyridae; genus Photinus; species Photinus pyralis. The sequence goes on from NW_022170509.1 coordinate 21,880,273, forward strand.
GATTCGCAACAAAAAAGAAAATGCTAGCCGAATATTAAATTTAAACGAAACTGCGGTAACTGAAACAGGCGCATCAGGAAATCTAATAACGTCGTCTTCGCCGAGGTCATCGCCTAAATCGAGAGTAAATACTTTAACAGGGTCTAGTTCATCGTTGCACGGCTTCAATTTTCAGAATGCAACACTTACCAATTGTACATTTAATATTACATTAATGAATAAGTCTGAAAATATATCATAATTTTTTGAATAAATAAATGAAATTGTTGTGTTTCCATAACAACACTTTTCCCTCCGGCGACAGGAAAAGGAAAAGTAAAAACTGCTCTAACGATAATGTCAAACTTTGGCGCCTACTACTCAGTCGAACAATGGCCTAATATTTTGACGTTTGAAGAAAAAATAATTTTCTGGCGAATATTTGCAAAATGAACCTCACTCACGAAAAATGGGTAATGCGATCTGATTTTTGCGCTCCATATAGCAATAATTTGATTTTTGCGGGAGTGCTACGTGAAACGTTTTGCTCAAGCGTAAATTCGTCCACTGCAACTAATGCAATCTATCGCCGATTCTTAGAAGAGAACGCGAATTGATTTTACCTAAAATTTGGAAGATCATATGATTTTTTAATGACAAACCCTTTTAGGTTTATTTAAGAATTACGGTATTTCGCAAGATGGATAGCTACCCGACGCTCATTAATGAACATTCTCCGCGTTTATCAGATTTCTGAGCAAGCAAAAATGCTCATCAAGCTTAATCAAACTGCCTTACTTTTACCTTTATAGCTTGGACAAAGTGTAAATTTGTTGATTAATTAATATTAATAGGTATATTCCTACAAATTAAAAATGAAATTGCAGGCCTCATGCCTTGGTTTTCTTTACAGGTACGCCAAGGAAATGTTGAGAAGCTGTAACAACGCGGTACGAGGAAACATGTTTCGTGCAATAAGTCATTTGACATCTACACTTGCGACATGGTGAGTATTTTCTATTCCAAATCTTAACCCTTTATAAACCCTTTCCCGCCTTCGAGATCGTTTCCTTTTTGTATTTAACTTCCTTCCGGTCCCTTGGAACATATAAGTTGATATTTTCCGGAAAGGCAATACAATTCACTAAAACTTACATATGCGAATGGGATATTGTGACAAATCAATACCGCTCCTATACTTTTGGGTGGTATAAATGTATAGCTTCCGTTTCGATGCGTCCGTCACTATTTTATTACGGTTTCCAATAAGATTTGTCTCGCCCCTTAGAAATTTACTGATCGTGCAATAACCGCTTCAATCGGATTTAAGTTATTCCGATAGGCCGTAGGTGCCTATTCTTCGAGACGTAATCGCGTGCTACACCGTTGCCTAATCTAACCGCAATCAGGCGTTAATCCGACTTTATAAATGACAAGGGAAGTGTAAGTTGTGGCACATCAGTTACGATGATATTGCGTGTTCATGAAATAAAGTCTAGCTTTTTAAATTTATAGACGGTACTTAAAGCGTTTAAAAAAAGAACCTGGGAAATTCGTCACCAATGGCCGACGTGCTTTCTTAATATTAACAGTGTTATTTTTACTAAATACTCGCCTATCCGCTTTGCAAATTTTTCTAGCTTTAATACGAAGACTACGATGTCACAATGTATGGAGTATTTACCATGACTAATCCATACATGTGTTATTTCTGCGAATTTAAGGAAAAATGAGTAATATTAATATCAGTTGTAAACTCCTGTTGAATAAGAAGTAGAAAGAAATGAAACATTTCACTCTGAGTTACAATTTAAGAAGGAATCAATTATGCAGTTTCCTAATTTCGGACACACCCAAAATCTATACTGAAGATCTAGAGTGATGGAAATAGACCGCAAAAATGATGGAAATTTATGTATTAGGAGTTGGTAGACACGTTGAATAGACACTATAAAATAAACAAAAGGAATGTTAAGGACACACAAAAGTACCACAAAGGTTGGAGTTAACCGTCTTGGAAAGCAAATGTATAAAAATATTGGAATTGCAGATTTTTTGCTACATTATTTTGAATGTCAGAGATATATGTAAGAAAATTATAGATACCTATGTCGGAAAAGTGAAAAAAGGAAAATTTTCAGATATTTCTGGAATGTTGCCTCAGAGAATTTTTCAAACATACTTCGGAAATATTGGAATATTGGAATTTTTTGCGTAATTGTGGGAATGTTAGGGAAATGTTGAAAGAATTTTGAAAATCTTCCACAGTCGTGTAGAAAATTTTAGCGAAGTGTAAAATAGATCTTTTGGAAATGTGGAAAAATTAAAAAGATTTCAGAAGTGATGGAAATGTGAGGAAAATGTTTCAAAAATGTGTCTCAAGTTTTGGAAGTATGTAGAAAAATTTTGAAATTATATCGAAAATATGTATCAATTTTGGAAGTGTTTAAGACATTTTGAAAATGTTTTCAAAATTATTCAAAATTTGTAAATAATTATAAAAAGTCGTAAAATGTTGGAAAATCTATGAAACATTTTTTGAAAATTCTTTTGAAACATGTAAAAAGTCTAAAAAAGTGTAAAAATAATATTACCTAATATGAAGTCTATACAGATACAGAACATAATGTCCCGTGCCCTTTGTAGCGTTTAAAAAATTTTTTCAATAATCATTGATTTAACACTGAAATTTAGTAATAGGCAGGAACTGTTATTTTGTTTTCTTTTCTGATTTTTCAGATTTAGGTTATTATTGATTCACAACGACTTTCCAATTTATTTCTTCTGAAAATTAAATAAACTGTTTCAAATCAATCTACAACTAGGGGCGAGTCCAAATGACCAAAATTTAATCAGTCAGTCCCTTGACTGGAAAATTCGAAACTGTTTGCGAGTTATTAATATAATTAAAGGAATTATAATTCCTTTAATCTAAAACACTGACTACAGCCTCCTCTAGTTTTTTAATTATGAACATTTACACACCCGAAATTTCTGTACGGCAAAAATTAAGTGAGATATAGAAATTTGTTATTTATATGCGAACAATAGTGCTCTAATTATTGAAGAAGATGGGGAAAAGGATGGTCATGACGTTGACGAAATGGATAAAGAATTTTAAAATATTGAAATGATTAGATTATGAAAATTTAACATTTATCTTTTTCTATGTATAATATATGTATATGAATATGTTTTAGAACGCAATTGTACGTATTTTGTTCTATTTTTATCTACTATAGTAACTTTTAAGCACTATGGGGTGGATTTTAAGGGTTGTAATATTACAATATGAAATTTTAGTAATATTTTAGGCAACAACATTTTTTAATTACGACTCTGTGATTAATCATTGGTTTTTTGAAAGTAAATGCACCTTATTTAAATTAAACCACAAAGTGAGTTGATTTTTAAGGGTTAAAATATTTTGAAATAATGTTCCAAAGCATCTAACACTTTCGTAATAGGTTTTGACAGAAAGCCCCTAAAAACATTTAAAAAAAGAAGCTCGCCCATTGGCGTAGTATTGATTTGGGAGTGTAGGGTAAGTTGCACTTAATTCAAAATTCCTATGCAAATCGATGCATTTTGAAAAAATTGCTAGGTTTTGTACTTTGTATTTTAAGCTTCGTGTCCAGGATTATAACTGAGGGCCATAGATACATTTCCTGGTTACATAAAGACATATGCAACCGCTATCGCGTTCCCTTTTTTATGGGTTGCTAAGTATCAATTTATCATTAACCGAAATTACTTCTTCCTTTATTGCGCGTTTTTCAACATAGAAATGTTATTGTGTTAATTAATCACTACGCATAATTGTCCTTTTCCACCTTTTAATGACGAAGTGCAAGATTTGCTTCAAACTACAGTAATATCTACTTTACAGTGGAAAAACGCGACCGCTAAGTATATGAAATTTCGCAGTGAGCTAAAATGAAGCCGTCTTGAAGTGACACATAATGAAAATTATTATATTAAAACAACAAACGTCACTCAAAGGTGGTACGGTTAAACGTGTGCCAACCATTTTATGTCTGGAAAGTTTACCTCCCTGAACCGACAGGAGAATATAAATTATTAACGGAGTAGTAAACAGCACCATAAAGAGAACACGTTTTGTAGTTTTCTATCTGAATCTATGCTTTAGATTTAAGATTAAGCAATATATGCGAGCAACCCTAAAAACAATTTGAAGCAGAAATAAATTAACTGCAGTAAAATGCTTAAATTTATCGAGTAGGTAAGAAATCTTGCTTTTTTTTAATAGTAAATATATCAGAAAGTAGAAGCAATAAACGTACAGGAACTACTCGAGCTTGCCAAACTACTAGAAAATATTGAAGCTCGGGCAATGTTTTAACTTTTAGTAGACAAGTTGGTCATATAATCAATTCTTAAGCGAGGTGTATGTGGAAAAGTTAAAGATTAAAATAAGAAACTGGGTGAACTGGATTTTGTGGTGAATACTTGATGGTATCTGTGTACTACAGGTTTATTACTTTTACATATTAACAGTTTCTTTTGTTGTTTAATATCTTTACAATTTAGCGTACAGGAATCGATGGTGTTCCGCAGATTGTAATGAAAATATTAGTTCGCTAGAATTGTGCTAATACCTATTTCGACACATAATTCAATGTCTGTGACAGCAACAGGTATTGTAAACATTTTATTAATTGACTTGTAAAGGTTAAGTGCCGCACATAAAAATTTATTGAACATCATTAAATGAATTTAAGGATCAAAACTAATTGCCATTTAGGGGAGAATACACTCATTTACTCTAGGTTTAATTACATTCACACAGTTCAACTGAATTATCCCGATTGTTGATATTTATCCACACACGTTACTGCAAGTTTTGCATACAATTTTAACAAAAGTTTTTTTTCGAAAAATGTTTATCGCCGTATGAAATCCGTAAGATTATCAAGTTTTTCGAACTGCATTTATTGTGTTCCGCAGTTTTTAGATTTATCATGACATTAGTGTAAGTTTGGTATTGAACGGCAAAGCCAAGTTCATTTATTTCCTTTCTGTTTCTGATTGTATAAATAGTTAAATAGTATAGAAGTTGTTTTGTTATTGTGCGCTGCCGCGTTAGTTAAATTTAAGATAATAGAACTTACCATTTTAGATAAGGAATATTTGCAAAAAAAACACGTGACGTTGGTTTTTCCCTTGTTCCATTAAGAATTATTTTGAATTTAGTATAAAGTACTATAAATTACGAGATGAGGCTACATTTTGTCTAATGAGTTCAACTTCGCAACAAAAGTTTAATTGATGTACGTACAAATTTAGGGTAAAAATTAACTAACTTAGTTAATAAAGTTAGTGTGCCGTAAAACAATTTTTATTTAAAATATAAGTGACAAATGACAACGCAAAATTATACCAAACAAACAAGTACAACAGCATGGAATTCAGCAAAGCTGTGAACGGTTATTAAAAAAATAATGAACTTGTAATATTGCGCTGTTATTTGCAAGATTTTAAATAAAACTTAAAAAAAAGATACCACCGTGAGCAATTCTTGATACCCTTGAAGAAAACTCCCTTAAATTTTAAAAGGGCTCCGTACACATGCGGGATTCTTGTTTGGTAATTTGTTAAGAGTTGCAATTACAAGAAATATTCATTAACTGAGATGAATTTTTGGAAAGTACAGTGGCGGATTTACATATAGACACACTAGTCACGTGCCTAGGGGCGACAGCTTTAGAGGGCGGCATTTTTTTGCACTATATTTTAGGTCATATTATAAGTTTTAAAATAAGTTAATAATTTTGAATTAAAATTATGAAATAAATTGTAATTGTTAGATAGTTTAAACAAACTGTAATTGTAAGAAGGATAATCGGCATTGCAAGTTTTGACGTGTGTGAAAACTTAATCTTAAGTATATACTACTATTTCTTTTCATATTAGTTTTAAAAATTTCAAGATATAATGTGATTTTTTTTAGCAAAATGATGAGAATATTATGAGAGAACAATGAAATAAGTTTGAGGATAGACTGAGAAGCCCAAAAAAATACGTATTAAGAATAATGCTGAGTCATAATCCTAACATATCTCACACTAATTATTTGCAGATGTAAATCCGCTAAGCGTATTCAATGGAACAGCCAGAACACATCATAAATAGAGAGAACACTCCAAAGAAATATGGTGATATCCAATACCAAGAGCCCTTATTCAGGTATACAATAACTCAAGTAACAGTAATGGCGTATCGAGAAAAATAATTTGCACCTAACCACAAGGCAAAATTTTCTCTGAAGGGAACAAAATACAATTGTAAGCAAGAGCAAATTAAAGAAGTGTCAGAACAAAGTGGAGAAAAGTACAGAGCGTAAACTCTAGCGGCGAATGAAAGAACTAACGTAATAACAAATCTACCACAGACTTAATTTACGTCTTAACTAAACAGGTTTACGAAAGAAATACCTAGATGGCGTAAGAATACTACATATAAACTATGATTAAAAATCGAAATTACATAAATTTTAAGGAAAAGCGTTACAACAACAACCAAGAGGTTTGCAAAAATTTCTAATAAAGCGCATAGAATGGTCAGGAAGCTTGTGCGTCAAATCCAAAATTTCAAAAACAAACTTCTAGAGAAAAAAAACGCAAAGGGCTCTACAAATCTAAATCCATATCTATTTTGGAATTTTATATACTTAGCACAGACCCGTAGGTAAATAATAAAGTTTATTAATGTTTAGTTAAACAGTCTACACATCAATACGAAGATAAAATAGGATGTCTAGAGCCAGTTCTATGCTAACGAATTACTTTTTGATTATCTTCGCAGCAACCGTGTGCATCAAAATTTAATTTAGGGTCAATACAAATTCCTAAAAATTTCATTTCACATATTCAGGTGTCGGTGTCGGTAGGTAAATCATGTAGTTGCAGTGATAATATCATGGATACAGTTTTCTCGTTGAAATAGCTCATTCGATTGACTTAGTCTCCTATGAATGTAAGATATGGCCATCTGATTAAATCAGGTAGCTCTCAAACAAATTAAAAAGAGACGAGGCACCAGGATACCACCTTAGAGTACTCCCTTCGTTATCCAAAGGATCTACAACGGAAGAGAATCAATTGGAAGCATCTTTTAGTGGTATTGTAAGATATTAGCAGGGATATTAGGGACAAATGAATGAACCTTCGTGCAGTAAAGATACACTCAATAGGTTTCAAAAAAAGAGAGCAACACAGAGACTCCTTTAGGGGAAAAAGTCACAGTCATTTAAACGCATTTTTGTTTCAAAATTCACAAGGAAATATCAAAAAGGATAAGACGAGTGTCCTTCCTCGCACAAAGATTCGCCAAGAAAAGAATTCCGACGATGTCTTCGAATTAGATCTTCAAGGAAGTGAAGACGAACGGTTTGAAAATGTAGGCCTTGTCTGTAGAGAATTTAGAAAAAACGAGATCTGGATTAGGTGTGTCTGGGAAAATCATGCGCAATTCGATAATAAAAAAAAGAAAATATTTGTCCTATAATGCGCAATTCCGACATGTATGCCGTTATTACTTTCAGTAATTTCGGTCAACGTAGATTTTGAAGTCATTATTTCAATAGTTTATTTACTCTTTTGTCATGAATAATTTTGACAATCATTGATTCGCCTTTTAAACAAACGTGGATAATATACCAAGTTTGGTAATGTACCCACTCTCCTTACTCTGACAAAACCGCCCTAACATAAATTGCGATTTTTAAAATAATAAATTTTCATTACCAATGTACCACTCCAATATCAAAGAGCTATGGCTTCGTTCCGCTCTTTTTAATGTATTCGGTCTTCGGATGACAAAGTAAAAACCATTATCCATTACGCAACAACGCAGTCTGTGAAATTGCAAATTTATCCACTTATATTTCTCTTACTTACAAAACGAAATTTAAAATATACACGACGATACCTTGTAATTTCTGCTTGCAATTAATGAAGCACCGCTATTGGCAATTCAGTAGGGCGCATTTAATACATTGAGTTGCCGAGACACTGAATGGGGGAGTTTAGAGTGGATTTATTGACAAAGCTGTTGTTTCAACTTCAAACAGCACTGAACAATAGAAGCGGCTTAATTTGAATACAACTCGAAAGAAACGCATTCAAATAATATTTCCTTTTGAATGTGCCTGAAGAACTATATCGTCCAAATTAAAAGTTGAGTGATTTTGATGTGTACTGGTTAATTATAAATTTTGCAGTAAAGCAAGGAGCGATTTCTTTTAAAAAAAACCGAATTAATCCCTCTCCTTTATTTAATCGGCTTCTGAAAGGCTTAGCGACCTAAGAAAATCGATAGTCACTTCCGAATGTTATTTAGGTAACTCTGTGAATTGATGTTTATGCGTATAAGGAGTTTTGTTGTTATTAGAGATTAGGCTAGTAATTTTTTTAAAGCCATTTCAATAGAATAACATGGAAAAATCATATTTTTTACACTTGTAGACCCTTATTCTACTCCTTTATACTCTCGTCCTCCACTGTTAAGAGAAACCAGTTTCCAAGGGACAGTTGCGTAAAAGCGAATCTCTATACGTATGTACGTTCATGCCAACCAATAGTTTGAGGGACAGACGAACGATGTTTCCACACAGTAGCCACCGTTCCATTAGAACGTGAACATGTCGTTACATAAATAAAAGTGCTAAAGCGTAACATGAAAAGAAACGTAGTGTTAAATGAATACATTTTGCTATTTCACAAATAGAGTTTCTTACTAGAACTGAAGATGCAGAAAAATTGAATTTGACGGAAAAAGAAGGAAGCGTAGGTAGTCAGAAAAATGTAAATTTTACTATTTTGTCCATAATTAAGAATTTACACCAACCAATGAATATTACGCTTTGATGTCAAAAACACCAATTTTAATAAAACGAAAATGAGTAAGTGGAAGATCAAAACATCAATATAGTATTTTTATTTAAAGGCCTCCTCTTCCAACCAGCGAAAGCTCTCAAAGATTTATTACTGCAGCCCAAATAATTAATGACCAACGGAATAAGAATCATAAAGCAACGAAAAGAATTGTTTAATCTTCTATCAAATCCCAGCCGGCTCAGTTTTTCAATATAAACAATTCCTTGTATCACGTCGAAAGCGAAGGGGGAAAATGTTTAGATTTAAATTGTTGCACCTGCGAATGCGTTTGTGAAAAGCACGGAAATCAGAGAGTGAGATTATTAAAGTTTAAAATAAAATAATTTATACAAAGCGTACATAAAAGTGAACTAAAGGAAGATTAATCTTATTGTATCTGAAAAGTAATAATTATTATCTAAAAGCGCTACGACTATATGCTACGAGGGTTTAAGGGTAAAGCGATAGACAACAAAAGCAACTTACTTATTATAAAGCACTATGTCAGGCCTCCAAATGTGATCCGAGGGTACATGTAACATTTGGACGCCTCCGTATTCCTTTGGCTCCCATCGTAACTTGTAGTCGTACCAAGTCTGAAAACGTAATTACCCATTAAAAGTAAACTTTGTCTAATTATAGTAAAATTTTATTTACTATTGACATTAAAGCTACACTGCTAATTTGTGTCTCCCTTTTGTAACTTTGTACATTTTTCAATTTGTGCTTTCTTGCGAAATTAGTGCCTTTCACGCATAAAGTGTTTAGCTGATCTTGATATTTGTTTCAATAATAAATTCCACGTGAATAGCTTTCAAAATACGAAGCGCTAAAAGATTTTAAATCGTAAAGAGTCGTTCAAGTTTTAAGCGTTAACCCTATACGCGTTCAATTGTAAAACAATTTTCCCGAGCCATTAGGCAATACAATCAGTAAGCTATTTCACTTTTCCTTCTAGTATTACACTTTTGATTAATTCGAGTTTGGAATTCGTATTTTCAACGTTTATCAGGTCAAGTGAACTTGAATTGAACGGAATACAGAATGGAATGCTTTGGAAAACAATACTTTGAGAATATACGAGATATTATTAGTTTCACTGTTCGGCATTTGTAGACGAAGGTACTTGTGAGTGTATAAGCTCTTCAAAAGGGTTGTTTAGTAGCATAAATCAGACCACATTCGCTTTGTCGTTGTGAAGATATGGACAAAATACGGATGATTTTATGGCCGAATCGGAGTACACATCACGCTGCCCTTATTTATTGTACAATGTACAGGTACATAGTTAATGCTAAATTCGAGCTATTTATTGTCAAAAGCTACAGAGTGTGTCTTCTCATAATACAGAGCAGTCAATTATAATATAGGCCAATCTCGCACTGATCTGAATTGTTTTGGCGATACCATATAATTGTATGCTGATTTTGTGCCATTTATCATTAGTTGAATCGGTAACGTAAAATAGGAATTACGTAATTGATTTACGCATAACTGGAAATGACGCCGGTCAATACTCAACATTGTATATACCAGGACAGTCCTGTCGCATGTATCATAAATTTAAAATAAGATGGTTGCCACTCATTTCATCATTCCCGTATAGGAGCAGGTAGTAGAATTTTATACTGCAGGCGAACTGCAAGTCTAACGACGAGCATTGAGCAGGTTCCCTGGAATAATTTTTCACTGAGGCATCGCGAATGCAACTTAAAGTTGATTTTTCCATTTCTTAATGCTCGAGTGAATCTAATAGAAAACTCGTCTCCCTGTCGAAATGAGACAAGATAACTTTTATTGATGTGATCTGATCAACAATTACGCTTTATTTATGTCCCATGCATTTCGAAATCTATCAGAAATGGTCATTTTTGGCTTTGATCTGACATAAATCGTTTTTGCTCCACTTTAGAAGTAAAAATGTGTTGGTGGTGGTGTTAATTTTTATTGATTGATTTATTTATTAGAAAACGCTAGCCCGTGGGCGAGCTGAACTGAATCAAATCGTTTTTGGGTTGGTTTTTGGTCGTCAATTACGCTTTATTTTTGTCTACTAGATGCATTCTGATCGTGAGACAATGTAACGTAAATTTAATTACGTGGTTATTTATTTACAATCACGTAACAATAAATTTATCTTAATTGAAATGAATTGATTTATAATAATTACAATATATTATTCAATACTCAGAAATACACAATTAATAACAGCGCGAACTATTTATTAATTCGGCGTTAAAATTGGATCTCCTGAAACGCAATTTGATTTGCTTATACAGCAAACTCGAGGGTTTGTGAGCATGATACTACAAAGTATCATGGTTTGTGAGTGCGAACAAAACACGTGATTTTCCCGGACAAGAGTGCGTTACATCCGTTTTCGTTCTTTATCATCAATGACTAATCTTTCATGGCGCCTTGATATCTTTTAAGATTTCTGGAATATTCTCTACAAAACTGTTGCGTCTCGACAGTCCTAGGAAACTCTGGTTCTATAAAGCAGACTTGATGGCGGTACTTGCACGACTACCCTCTCGTGCATCTTCCAGAGGAAAACCAATCCACCGTTCTCCGAATCAATTTCGGAGGTTCTCTGTGGTTAGAGCAACAGACCAACATTTCCACCCCGGCGCCCTGGAATACCACCTCCAACATATTGCGTACGATGCGCCAGTCCAACTTATCAAGGCCACACTTGATCTTTGCAATTGCAAACTTGGTAACGGCACAAGGTTATTTTATTTCAAAGGTTACCTGGTAACTATGTGGGCGGAAGCGGGAGGGACGGAATGTATACGTCATCGAGAATTCTGACATTGACGTTCAACGTTGTTTGTAGTCGCGCGGGTGCTTATTTTTCTTGAGTTATAGTTTATTTGTTTAAAATTTGTTGAATTTTGAAGTGCATAAGGACATATTTTAGCTATAGATACCTGTTTGGTGCAATATAAAGATATTTAATTTGTGAATTTTGTGGGTTTTCATAGCCGTGATTGAAAGGTTAGTTCATCAATTATATGCACTTTTGTATGTTAAAATTAAGTATTTTTTTTAGATGAGTGGCGATAACACTAAAATTCCTCATCCTGGTGTAAATAAAATCTGGTTTTTTACGTTTCCCAAGGACCCTACCGTTCTTAAAGAATGGGCAAGAAAATGTTTCACATCCGGCAGCAAACTAAAATGTGCTGCGCCCTCATTGGTCAAAACGGCCAACCGATGAAAGCGTAGCGTCCCTGGCCGCAAACGTTTAAAAGCAGAGCCACGAACTCTGCAAAGTGCAACGCAATTTCTGCTTCGACTGCACTTCAACAAAACAAAAAGCTCTCCACCTGCAGAACCAGGTCGCCTTGCCAGATCGACCTCGCGCCACACTCCATCAGTCAGAAGACCTGCATCTGGGCTCACCCCAACGACAGAGCTCGCCGTGTGCACCTCGGTTACCATTTTGTACATAATATAAATATACATTTTCCATAAAACGCAACAGCATTTTATTTGGCGTCATCCGCTAAAGAATGTTTAGAGTTTTAATTCCCAAAGGCTAGGTAATGGTACATAGGGGTGGTTCCTATTTTGTAGAACGGGGAATTTTATCCATTTCCACCTCTAAAATTAATTTGATTACATTTTCACAAGTCCTCGTGCAATGTAAAACAGCTTACGCACCACACTCTTTTTTGCAATACTTTGATTGCTTTCAAAGGTGGAAGTCAATAAACTTCCAAGATTTCTAATATAAGATCCACCCTCACATACATATACCCATATAAATCCAAAAATATACTGCAAAAACTAAATTTTTTACCCCTTTTATTAGCATTGTAACCTATGAGCAATTTTCAATGTGAATTCTGGATGACGTTTTCCCGCCTTCAAAAGCATTCTATTGGTTTAGAGTTACCAGACAACCTTTCTAATAAAACAACCTTGGTAACAGCATGAATTTGTAGTTATCCTTTCAAGTTCTGTAGCGCATTCCAAAAATCTTCTTAATTAGGCTTATCACAGACCGGTCCTTTGTCACGAGGTAATAAAGAACTCCCTGCTTCTCTTAAGCGCCCAAACCGAAGCTTGAATTCTACGGCAATACCTATTAAAGCGCATTCCGCAGGTTCTTCAAATAAATCTTCAGATTCCTCACGGACAACACCAAAGCGTATCCTTTGAGTTCCAGAGTAATGTAACATCAATTTTGCGAAAGAAGACTTTCGTGGTGTGGTTTGATTTGGTTGAATAACTTGCATCACATTCGTTGTTTCCGGATTTATGTCCGCTACCACTAGTTTTCCTCGTGGTAGATTCCGGATCCTATATATTAAGTCGTTTATTCTCTTATATATAGCATGTGCTTCTGTCCATTTGCTGAAATAATCCATGGCCACCAAGATGTATTTTGTTTCCAGCAGATGTCTCTAGGAAAGGTCCTGCGATATCAATGGCTATTTTTTCAAATGGACTACCCACAGTGGTGATTTTTATTTCCTACTGGTCCGTTCCTTGTTGCACAACCTGCACATTTTGTACACCATTCCTTCACATCTTGTTTGCAATTCACCCAGTAGAATCGTTCCTGCAACTTAACCAGGGTGTTCGTCACTCCCAGACGCCTTCCCGATATACCATCGTGCATCTGTTGTGGTTCTTCAGATTTTTTTTCTTTCTGGTATCACTAGCTGCACAGTTGTGGCCGTGCCATCATTTTCTACAACCCTCTTTAAAATACCATCTTATAAACGTAACGAGTCCCACTGAGTTCAATACGCCTTTAAAACTGGACAATATCGAGATATCTCTTCTCAGATTGGCCTTCGCTCTTCCATTTTCCAGTTTATCATCAGGCGTAAAACACTCTCACTTTCTTGAGCTGTAGAGGTTCTTCATATTTGTCCTTGTGAGCAGTGGTGACAAACTCAGAACATGATCCTCTAAATAATTTGCTTTACGATGGTTTCGTCCTCCTCGGTGTTCTATTACAAAGTCGTACTTTTGCAATCTTTCCAACCATCTGGCCACTAGGCGGCTTCTGGATTCTTAAACTGCAGTAACCATGACATCACAATACATGTTCGGCTTTTATAAGAAACTTCTGTCCACAGAGATACTTATGGAAATCTTAGATTGGCGTGATGACGGTTAGCAGTACCGTAATTGCATTCTGGTTTAGATAAAACTTTACTGGAATATCCGATGAGTTTTTCGTGCCCATCCTGCTAGCGCCAGTATCTAATACGAACTCCCCTTCTTTTCTAGAATAACTGAGCACCGGGGCCTTAGCTTGTTTGAGATCTTCAAAAGTCCGCTTGTATCCATAATCCCAACTGAAATCCCTATGATCCTCTGTTATTAGTGGTCAACAGCTTTGCAATATCGGCAATATCGTCCACAAACAAATCGCCGGTAGTACGTGCAGAGGCCTAGGAAACTCCGTATTTCGTGTTTATCTTTTGACTGGGACCATTCTTGTACTGCACAAATTTTGTGGGGATCCACTGTTACTCCATTCTCCGAAACCAGATGACCAAGGTATTTGGCTTCCTTTTGGAAAAGGGAACACTTCTTTTACGAAGTTGATAGTCATAAATACGTCTACGAGATTCTTGAGTTTCTCTTCTAACGTTCGACCAATCACAGGGTACGTAACCCAAATACACAGGGCCAAACCAAAGGGCATGGCTGTAAATTTCCATAAACCAGACCCTATGCTAAAGGCCGTCTTCTCGCGATGTTCAGGGTTCAAATCAAATTGCCAGTAGCCTCTTATCATATCTAAGCTGCTGGGACACACGTCCTAGTCTCAGCGCCTTTGTTTAACTCGGTCGGAAATAAGTTCATATTCATCAGCCGAACAGGCGTGCGTTGTTTTACACCTTGCCAATCACAATTGCTCGATCCATACTGATTGAGTTCCATCACACCCAAGCAGTTTTCCCGGATATTTCCATCCATGCGAACCATCACAACTTTCTAGCAACGCTCCACGAGGGTGACATCGTTCACAAGTATTACCTGTAGCAGCGCGTCTCCTTCTCTGTGAATATGAACCTCTCCATGCTCCACTCGAATCACCTCATTTACGATGTCTGCGACCAATCCTTGATGCATACTGTTCTTGGATCCAATAACAACATCGACTGTTAACTTTCCCAGTACACCAGATGTGGTCTTAGCCCTCAGCTTTGACGATTTTGACTTTTTCTTCCGTATTAAGTTAGTTCGTTGCACCGGTATCTAACAGCATCATACAGCTTTCCCGAATGTAGTACCATCTATGTATAAACTATTTGGTTGATTCTTAAGTGATGCGACTTGGATATCAATCTTCGGTCCAGGTCAATGCTTTCCCCTTCCCATCGACCCGCTCTAGTTTTCCTGGTTTCCTTTGTCGCTTGTTGCGCTTGCACGGCGCGAACACCATCCATGAACGTCTGCACCACCAGCTGCTCCATAAAGCTTTCTAAAACCGTCGGCTCAGGGACACATGGAGTTGAAAAACCTTTAATAGTGAGAATCTATAATTGATCAGGGACTGCCGGATACCGTTTTTAATATGGTGACCCGAGTGGTGACCGTTCAATTTTTCTACCCAAAGGAAGAGGGAGAAGCAAGTTGTATCTGCATCTGCATCTGTGGGCGGTATATCGCTCCTAGTTTACCTCCGGAAATCCCGCATCCGTAAGATTCGCCCCCGGAAAATTCACTCCCGGAAGAATCGGGCGCGGGATGTTTGGCCTCCTCCTCCTTACTATCTACAATTGTTAATTCTCAGTTGGGCGCAAATTCTAAGAATATAGTTTTTGAATTTTGCGGTTGTCAACGAGGAGACTTCGACATTTGGGTACAGTAAAAATTATTCAACTTCGTGTAGCAGCTTTAAAAGTTCGGCGCTTTTTAGAAAATATAGCTGATGTATGTATTAAGTAGCTACTCTTAACTATTCCATAAACTTTAATGACGACATAAAATTTAAACAAGGATATTCAGATAGGATTCCAATCTAACTTTATATGTAAGGCAGTAACGTCGTTTGATGATAGTAAATCTGTTAACGTTTTACGTAATTTTCAAACAAGTTGGTTAAAGCCTTTTGTACAGAGTTTTACAGAGTGCAAGTTTAGAAAACGTTCATGCAGAGAATATTTTCTAATTACATAGAGAAATAATTGTACGTTACCTGTTCAACCCATAGATTTGTAGTCATGATTTGATTCTTCAAATTCTGAAACAAAATATTCCCATTAGTAACAAATACGCTTCCAGTTCGTATTAAAACGTATGATTCATAATTGAAAAAGCGCAAAGTCATTATAAATGGAGCAAATGTAGGCAAGCATATAATTAAATACCAGGGCATTAAAGCTCGTTCGCTGCTCGCGAAATACGCTTAATATGTTTTTATGCTTGAACAAACAAGTATTTACTACTGCTTCGGTTTACTATTTCGCTGATAAAAAATTTGTGACGCGCGAAAGCAAGCTTTAAAATCTCCCCTATCCTAATTAATGGTACAAATCCTCGAATATTAAAAATATCCGGTACGCCTGATAAATTGTTTTGCAACCAACGAAATCGTTACCGTGGAAAATATTTTCCTGTATTCGTTAGAAAATAACCACACCAAAGCTTTGGTGGAATAAAGACTATGTCCTTTAGAACGGAATTTCTCGAGTAAGATTTTAGTGTTCTTGCCGTATTGAATTTCTCTAGTTATTTTTCCTTAAATTAGAATGAAGGGATGCCGTTAATTCTTCGTGCGATTTGTTGATATTTCAATTCAGATATCCTTGTTTTAATAGGTGGAAATTCGGGATAGCCTCTCATATCAGAACAAAAGGCGTGTATTTTGAAGGTCTATTATCCTAGCGTTATAAGGGTTGGAAAGAAACGTGGTCTTACTCTCTCCGGTTATCTCGGGAACAGTTGATCGATTCCTTACAGAGGGTGATACATGATTTCAATGGGACACTTCATTTTTCATATTAAAAATATCAGAAAATACGTTTGGTTAGTATAGAGAGGACCAATACAACAGCAATAATAAATATTATATTGCTGTTTGATGTTACCAGGTTCCCACCACCACTTTAAATTGAATTCGTCATTGGAAAGCTCCTAAAAGTGCTATCCATTGCTAACAGAAAAAAAGCATTTGAATAAAACCTACATAATTTAAAAAAAAAGAATAAATTTAAATAACAATTACGATTTGTTATTTGTATTTGTTATCAAGTAGATGTAGGACACGTTTTCTTTTCTTATTAATCACTATAATGGAACCCAAAACTTACGCAGAATATTCGCTTATTCACTGCCTTTTCACTAACAATGAATCTGTTCAAAGATGAAGCTGAGTTCCAACATTGTCTTGAACGAGTGCAGCCTTGTCGAAAAAAGTGTATCATTGCCAGAGGAGTACCTTATTGAATGCGATAATAGTCGTAAGGTATTAGGTAAATGAGCATCGATCTACCTTCATCATATATACATTTAATATTAGATTTTAACACAAGTGGAAGTTAAAATAGAATGTTATCCACTATAGTAGTAAATATTCTTATTGTCACTACATTTAAAATACTAGTGTAGCGAACACTCCAAAAATCTAAATAGACATCGAGGCGCTATGAAAGATTAGTCGACGATAAAAAGCGAAGGCGAATGTGACGTAATATTTCGCAGAAATATGACGTGTTTGTTAAAGAACATTGTAAATTGTCCTTGATCTAGAAAGAATGTTGTTTACTATATAAGGAAACCGAATTGTGTTTCGAGTCAGTGTCAAATTAGATGCGCTTGTGTTATGTCATAAATTGCAAGTGATAAATAATAATTACTGTTATAAATTAATCCATTTTAAGACTGTTCCAAATAAATAAAACCATCGTAATTAATTTTACGTTACAGTAGAAAAGTTAATTATTTGAATCCTATGTGTTGATCATTTTTGTACAGAAATGGGAAATTTATAGATACCTACTCGTATATTGTAAAAACTTGTATTTTGTATTCGTTGTTATAAATTAGATGAAGTCAAAAATTAATTGCTGTAAATTGAAAGCAATAAGACCTGTATTTGATTGTGTAATCAAAATATTGCCTCAAACGTATACTTGTAGATTGCAATCCGCACTGCGAATACTATTTGCGATATGATTTGCACTGAAATCCCGAGGTAGAGTTATACTATTGTAGTGGAAACTGCAATTCCAAATAACCAATCCTGAGGATTGTTATTGGTTATGCTGGAGTTACTTCGGGCATGCTGTAAGCGTTATGCCTGCTGGAGGACTTTCGGTTCCAGCATACACACGCTTCTTACTCGATTTTTCTTTTACTTACGAATACTGCAATAGTTGTAAGTTATAACGTGCTATATAAAAAACTAATTGAACGCAACCCAAAGTTGTCAGACAGGTAGCCGGTAGCGGCGGAAAGGCTCTGTTTTCGGCCAAACTTAGTTCAGGAACCAAAAGCTTCTATGTGTTTAATTACTACCCTTCCAGGGGACTAGTGTATAAATGTTAACGCATAACGGTTTTGGCGGAAACGTGAGTACAAGTGTTGACGTTAGTTAGTGTTAGAAAGTTATTTCATTACTTAACAGAATCATATCAACATATTCTTTTACAGAAAATGTTATGCGTGTCGTTGTAGGTGAAAAATGTGTATTAATAACCCCTTAAGTATGTCCTCACAATATCTAACTATCATGTATCTGATTATTTATGAAATAAATCTATATGCTGTCTACTTTTTCTCCGTTTTACAGCACCTCGTTTCCGGTTTTGCAAATAAAATTGTAGTACCTCCGCTGCGCGTTAAAAAAACACACTTTTAAAGCGAAACAAGTAGGCTCAGCATGTATTTACCCGTTGCCAGGCCAACAACTCGTCAGTCTTCGTTTTTGAAGCGAGTTCTTTTTGGTTGATATTATGCCGAAGCATTTTAAAAGCGTAGGAGTGAACTTCTTTGGAAGTTTGTTAAAGAAAATAGATCGACGACTAGAGAAAGAGTCGGTCCCAGGTTGAACGCACCATAGGGAAACAGATGTATTTTATTGGCGAAGGATCCACGAAGCCTTTGATATGTATTAGAAGTTAGTGTTCAACGTACGTTATTGCTAGAAAGAGATTGGAGTAGTACATCGAGCGCTAATTTCAAAGGCCTCGCGGATCCTTCGCGAAAAAATACATTGTCGTTTCCCTTTCCCTTCCCGTTTTGGGGTTTTTCAATGTCCACTAGACAGTAAGTTTTAATTATACAGGCTTGCTCATAAAGGCGCGGCACACAAAAATTGCATTTTTTTATGGAACACCCTGTATATTATTCAATATTTCAATTCTTCTCTCAATTTGAAGCAAAATTTGTTAATAACCATAATGTATCTAAATTCAATCGTTTCCGGGTTATCGAGTTTTTAAAATAAACGCTATTATTTTAAAATTCATTAATAAATGAACAAAAAACAATAATTAATGATTCCAAACAATCATAACAAACTTCACAAATGGTTTTTTTCAGAACCACAGAATGTTTTCAAAATAATTTCGTGATGTCATTCATTATTGTTTTTTATTCAATACATTTTAAAGCAATACCCTTTATTTTCAAAATTCGATTGCATTTGGGTACCTTATGCTTCTTACCAATTATGCTCAAAATTGAAAGAAGAATTTAAATATTGAATAATATACAGGGTGTTCCATTAAAAAAATGCAATATTGGTGTGATACGCCTTTATGACCAACTCTATATAATTAAAATTGTCTAATGGACATTAACGAAGTCAAATCTTTTGCTTAAAACTTTTTTTGATACCTTGCATAGTTTTCCCGATAATCGACCGTTTCCAGACTTATCAGCGAAGCTGTATATGCGTATGATATTGGCCAAGGAGCATACTCTCTCTGGATCGTCTTTAACTTTCAAACAGGAAAACGCCAAACGTCCGTTATTGCGGAAGAGTGGAGTGCAACAATTGAGACAAAGTTAACGTACTCTCTTCACCCAAACCAGAACACTAGCTTACAGATAGGGTCATTGTAAAGGACCTCAGATATCGAAGTACGGACCACAGTTTGAGTTATTTAACCCCACATGGTCGTGTTACATAGAAATCCTGATAAACATCAAGGCACTGGTCATCAGCGATCAAGAACGAAGGCCGATAAGTCGCAATCTTTCCGGAAAATGTATTTTGCTTAAGAATGTTCGAGAACATTCGGGAGCACTCGAGAACCCTTGAGATTGTTATATAAGCAAATCGAATTGCGTTTCGGGACAGTTAACTGTTGTAAATTAATTAATTTTGACAGTTATTGTTAATGAATTGTAAATAAATAGATCACGTCATTCCAAAAATCCTAATCCCAGACCTCGTATTTGTGTTGCTGAATCGAACACCGTACCAATTAATGCCAATGAAGACAATCCTATTCAGTTCTTTTGTAAACTAATTTCCACCCATCAAATGTAGGGTGGACATGATGACAAACTACAGAACCAGAATACACGTTTTGAACTCGTGTTGCTTTATGTATCAACGTTCATAGGTTTTCACCAATAAAATGATGTTTGCAAAAGTTCTAAATAATATAAAAACTTTACCGCAAAAGTTAAACTACAACGAAGTCTAAACCGAATATGTCATTTATTACAGTGAAACTTTGTTATCCCGTAGAATCGGATTAAATGCTCCGGCACTATTGTCTTCCTTTTTCCAAGCACTTTGTTTACTGTAATGTAACCAGCTAATGTACTGTTACGAAAGTATTCCGTTATCTAGATTCTTTTTCAAACAAATTTTACTCTATCGTTGCCAAATCCTGTAAGTGCGATTGTATCGTGACAGAATATTTTACCTTTGCACTCTCATCTGAAAGAATTGCGTCGGGGAAAAGATTACATATCTGATTTTCTTACGAGTTTCATGGCAAGCGATAACAAAAATAAAACTTTATTTATCCGAACCAGCATTTCGTGTTGAAACAAGCAATTCAAACAATCTTTAGGACCTAATAAATGATTGACCGATATCTGAAGTTTTATTCTGTTGCGTTTGCTTTCTTTTTTCGTGGAGCCGAGAGTTAGAATGTAAAAAGAACACTAAAAGTATGCACTCGAATGTGAAGACAGCAAAAGTTTAATAACAGACGAATCGATAAAGCAAGTAACAAATTCAACAAACACAAAATCGTCTGCAGGAGAAGAAGATAGATTAGGGACTGAGGTAATAGAGGTAATTAAATTGAAGTTTTAAAAAGCAGGGCGAATAAACCAATCAACTTAGAATCCATGACCTTTGTTAAAGGTAACCGTAGGGGGGTGGACGGGTGACTTGCGATTATAATTTTTATATAGGTATCTAAACTAGTATTAATAAGCAGCGCTCTTCGTTAATGAAGGAATAATGAAGTGCTCCAACTTCAACGGAATTGATCCTTATTCGCTAGATTACACGGAACTTAAATTCCTTCCTTTCAGGTTGGTTGGTCAGCAGGGACAACGATATTCCCTTGTGGGTCCCTCGATCGCTAAATTCTCCTGTGAGTTAAACTAAAAACAATTTTCTTTCTACATTTCTATTATGATTATATTATAGGGGGAAAGAATTGATATCGGGGTAGTGCCCCAATTCTCTCCGTGTGTTAAATACTATCAAAATAACTGGTTTCCACTTATACGCGTCAAAACAGTATTATAATTCACTATCTTTATTTGCAGAGTTTCGAACCTTTTCGGTATTTAGTTCAAATATTAAGTTGAAATATCGGGGTGTACTATACGAGGGACATTTTCATATAATCTACCTACAATCTACATATAAAAGAAAAGGAATTTAGTCTTTGGTTAATTCATTTAGCCGTCAGCGCATATGACTCGAACAAATCGATCATCTTTACAACCCAAAGGGGACTGTCTTATCGTTTTTTTCGCACGTTACGTTAGTAAGGCAGCTATTGCATTGGGGTAAAAAATGAACCCCCCACTTTTTTTTACGGAAATACACGTTTTCGCTCACCAGGAATCCAAATCAAGCAAAATTTCCATTATGTCGGTCGGTCTCTTTGTCTCGGTCGCCACTATACTCTCGTTTCCGGCTAAACGGCTGAACCGATTTAAACCACATTTGGTCACATATTCTTAAACATAAAAGGAAAAGCTGAGAAGGAGATAGCAATTTTTTTTAAACGACTTGTCCCCATTAACTTGGCGATCTTTAACAAGTGAGGTGCCTAATTGTTACTTAAAACGTATCAACCTTTAACAGAGAAAAGTTTTAACTTAAAAAAAGGATGAGATTGGTTTATAGAAGTACAGACTCAGAAAAGGAGGTTCTCACCACCGACTTTTGTCATGATTATGAGGCGACATGCGTAATACAATCTGTTTTATGGGTCAAATAGCACGTTGCTTCTTCAATGCGAGTGATCATTTTAAAGCCTACGAAGGGATTTGAAATCGAACACGCCAAAATCCACAACCTCAAACATCATTTGCAATGCCTTTTAAATATTTATTTAGCTATATCAACGTTCGATAGAACAAGAATTTTTATTTATCGTTTTTTTATAACGTTTTAGATTAATATCTGTTGCAATAGTACATAATTAAGATCCTTTTCAAACAATTATTGTTTGTAATTGTTTTTTGATACACATTTGAAAATGTACAGGCAGTAAATTAAATATTTTTTGGGATAGGTACCCATGGTTATTTTGGATTTTGCACAATTTACAATAATCCACTCTAATGTTGTCTTTATTCTTAGTGTTGTTATTATGTAGTTCAGATTTAATGTTGTATTTGGCATACTTGGTTTTAGCAAATAAAATACACTCCAACCCGTACATGCATGGCAGAGTTAATATCTTAATGGAACGGAATGAATTCCTATATTCGTCTCTATAGGGTACAGAGTCAAGTATCCTTACAGCTCGTCTCTGGAGTGCAAAAGCATCTGCTGCTGC
This sequence comes from Photinus pyralis, assembly GCF_008802855.1. NCBI lineage: Eukaryota > Metazoa > Arthropoda > Insecta > Coleoptera > Lampyridae > Photinus > Photinus pyralis. Next base: position 21,903,119 of record NW_022170509.1, read on the forward strand.
AGCACAGTTGCCCCAAATTAGTCTACCGTATGGCGTACTGTATTATTGAGTGTACTAGAGTATAATAGGCCGCTACTAAAGTTTGTTTTGATACTCTGTTACTAAGACGTCGGTCATAGCACATGAATATTGCTGCTTATTGTTTTTACAAATAATGCTTGCGTGCATTGAAAAGTTTAAAATCCCGTCGCCATGCACCCCTAGAAATTTTACCGGCTGCGGTTTTTCATAAGAATGCCTTTTTAACGTTTGGAGCAACTTCTCAGTTTTATTCGTGTTTAATATTAATTCGTTGGTTGTGCACCATTCAGAAGCAATCTAAATTAATTTGCTTTTTAGAACTAAAGTTTCTTCTACAGCACTGCGCTGTATAGTTAAAGTGGAGTCATCCGCATACAGAATGCAATCAGCGTGGGGTTGTATGTAATGCGCAAAATCATTAAAATATATGAGAAATAATAGGGGACCTAAAATTGATCCCTGTGGTACGTCTCTCTTAATAGGAAATTTGTCAGACACCTCTCCATCATACACAACTGCTGAAATCTGCCAGATAGATACGAATTAATTAATTTTAGGTTATTCGTGTCAAACTTGTACATAATTTAAGAGATTTACGTAGCAATACTCTATGAGAGACGCTATCGAAGGCTTTCGATAGGTCTAAAAACAGTGCCAGAAAATATTGACCCTGTTCGAAGCAAGATAGGGTACTATTTACAAATTTAGAGAGCGCACTAATCGTATTTTTTGCTCCCGGATCCATACTGATTCTGATGTAAGAGATTATTTGATTCAAAATAATCGGCAATTTGATTGTAGATTATTTTTTCGTATATTTTTGAGAACGTGAGAAGTATTTATATTGGTCGATAATTCTTTATACCTATCTTTTGAATCTCCCGATTTAAATACGGGAATGACCTGCGCTACTTTCAGCTCATCAAGAAAATATCCGGAGAGTGTAAGATTGACCAATTTCGTCAAGGGCATAACTAGTTGATCAATACTATACTTAATAACACAGGATGAAATTCCATAAATGTCTTTAGTATTACTTCTCCTTAACGACTTGAACACGTCTCTTACTTTACATGGAGTCACTTCCCTTATTTGAAAGTGGACGTTGCTAAATTATGTAATTAAACAACAAAAACACATACAAAATGAATACGTAGATGTGACATATATTTCATTGACAGCAATCAACCAGCTAAATTCTTTACATCATCATGACATGTTTGGGAATACACTGCACTTTTTACAGCGTTAAATTTCTAATTTACTTATTTCTGCAAGAAAATCGAAAAATTTAAATCCAAACTTAATGCTCTCATTACATCATCCATATCTGTCGTTGGAGGGATTTAAAATCACCGTGGTTGTAGTGTTCCATAGTATTGTATTGATTTTATTTATTTTTCTACGCTCTATGTGCAGATCTAAATTTGATAGGAGTGATTTTACGCACAAATGGCATATTATTTTAGTTTTAGGCATTTTCTTAATATTCCTGCCTTCATAAAATAATTTTTTGTTATACGTACGTCAAATGTGACATTTCGCTGATCATATTCAAACAGCGAAGTATCGTTTCGTTGCTAGGGGCAGAGAAGCGGAAATCAAGCAAAGAAATTTTACTTCTCTGCCTCCTTTCCACTTTTCTGCCTCTGATTTTAGCATACTAATAAAACAAGTTAAAAAGTAATCGTAAACGATTTACATAAAGCGCATTTCCACTTGCATTCATTTCCCATTTGTAAAATGCAACTTCTATTAAAATCGTAAAAATCCGGCCACAAATATGAAAGATAGCGTTGCACATGGGCAATCCATTTTTGACGTGCTACTTCAATTCCAGTTTATGAGAAGAATTTCATTTCAATGCTTTTCTAAATAAGAAAGTTGGAACTGCGCATGCGCAAACCTAAATTTTAAAACTAATTTACTATAACTAACTAATAAACTAAGATTTTCCTTTGTTCCAAACGCCTAAGTATCAAATTTCACTTAAATAGTTCCATAGATAAAAAAGTTGGCACGGCGCATGCGCAAAATAAAATTTTGAAATTGGCGTTTGATTTTCCTTTATCCCAAGTGCCTATGTATCAAATTTCGTTTAAATTCTTCCATAAATAAAAAGTTGGCACTGCGCATGCGCAAAATAAAATTTTGAAACTGGCGTTTGATTTTCCTTTATCCCAAATGCCTATGTATCAAATTTCGTTTAAATTCTTCCATAAATAAAAAAGTTGGCACTGCGCATGCGCAAAACCAAATTTTGAAACTGGCGTTTGAATTTCCTTTATTCCAAGTGCCTATGTATCAAATTTCGTTTAAATTCTTCCATAAATAAAAAAGTTGGCACTGCGCATGCGCAAAACCAAATTTTGAAATTTGCGTTTGATTTTCCTTTATCCCAAGTGCCTATGTATCAAATTTCGTGTAAATTCTTCCGCAAATAAAAAAGTTGGCACTGCGCATGCGCAAAACCAAATTTTGAAATTGGCGTTTGATTTTCGTTTATTACAAGTGCCTATGTATCAAATTTCATTCAAATACTTTTATAAGTAAAAAAGTTTGCAATTCGGTTTATAAATGGTCGAGATGCGAAAAGGGCACCGTGAATTTTGAATCGATTCGATCCAACTTTTGGCATTGCGTATTATATGGCTAAATCTATGCCCATATTGAATTTCATGCAATTCAGTTCATAACTAACGGAGATGTAAAAGCGATCGAACATTTCTAAAAAAAGTTATCGTTCACACGGACAGATAGATGGACAGACAGACAAAGGAACAGACGGAGAGACCAACCGGCAGGCGACAGATAGCAATGCAAAATTATTAACGATCTCTAGGATCGTTAATAAACGGCAAAAGTGTAAAATTATGGAACATGTAAAAAACGGTTTTTTGTTTTTTTACAATAACTTTTTTTGTAAGCGGTACAGAAAAAATTCCTTCCTTGGTACAAAACTCGACACCATAACGAACCAAATAGCGAAAAAAGTAGAACAATAGCTCTTAAGATAAAAAACTAGTAGCGTCGCAAAGTTAGCGGACGGACACGGACGGACGGACGGACGGACGGACGGACAAAGTGGCCACAATAGCGCATTTTTTTTTTATTTTTGTGGAAATGCGCTAAAAATATATAGTGTTTATCACGGACGAGTGAGATCCGCTGACACGTCGGAATTTTTTCGGAACTTCTGACTTGTCAGCGAAAACTCATTTATGGGTCTTGGTAAACAATATAGTTTACAGTTTTTATATTTATGGGTGTGGCCGTGATTGGGTAATCCTAGAATTATTTCTAAATATGGATATGTTTTATAACAGTTTGGTGTGTTAATAGTATAGTCTTTCTCCTCATGATTTATTCATCTATGTTTGAACAGAAGCCAACCAAACATTAAATTTGTGTTAATTCGGCATTCCCTCTTAAAATAACTGAACTGATTAAATTACTATACGGTTGAATGGGCTGTAATTAAAACAGCTGTTCAAAACGGTCAAAAACGCAACAGTCAAAGGTAATTTGCGATACCAGTGCGTAATAATACTTGGATAACTATCTCACCAATTCATATTTTATTTTGTTGCTTTTAGTAAACAAATTATTTCAAGTATTGATAAGTTACGAAAGTACAATCACAGATGTGAATAATACTCTACACCTACTATGTTGCTTTACGTGTAGAGTTTAAAGTAGAATAAACCATTGAACATTATAAAATGTGTCTGACAAATCTACTAACGCGTTTATTTCAAGGCCTCCTAAGAAAATTATGCACATAACTGTCACAATTTTAGAAAATCTTAAATAAAACGAAAACCATAACAGATAGGTATAGGGAATGTAATAATTGATCGATGTAGAATTTTTGTCCACATTTGAAAGTGCAAAAAAATAAAGCAGGTTTCATTTGAAAAAATCAACTTTTTAAGGTTTGAAGTTATTAAACTTGGCCATTGATTTCAAAACGCCCTGTAGAAGGGCGATCAAAATTTAAATCATCCGCATGTAAGCATCACGTCAGTATTGTAGATTTTGGAAGACTTTTTGAAATTCAGGTCGACGCGACGGAGCCATATGTATAGGGCGCTAAAGAAAAGCAGTCCAACGTCAAAAATTTTGAAAAATTTCCAATTCCACCTTTGACGCTGGGTATAGGGAAATGTGGTATCCAACGACGTAAATTTTTATGTGGATTTCGAAAATGCAAGAATTGCGCATCATTATAGAAATTGCTACTCATAAGGATTTTTCCGAAGAATAAATGATGAACCTAATTAGGAAACATAGATTAGGAAATCAGATAAAAATGTTATAACGTTAGGTAGTTAAGGAATGTTCCCGTAGGTTAGATAAGAACTGCTTTAAATTACCTAATTATTCCAATACTAAGAATCTACCTGTGCAAAACGTTTTCCAAATCAGATACACTTACAACTTCAGAAGTTTTAGAGTTTGGCATATGCAAATGTTTCCAAACGTGTAATGATGAGGAAATACTATTTTCATTTCTCTATTAATTAATATGAGTGCATTAAGATTTGCACTTTATCTTTTAATTGTGTACTGATAATGTTTTGTTCCTGTTATCTCTTGGAGGTCTAATTTTAGTGTTTGTTACAACGACCCCAATGTTTCTAACAAAGCTATTGATTACGGAAAACAAAATCAACAAATTCGTACCTACTTTTTTTCAGCTATCGTGTTAACGGTCCTGGACGCGGACAGAAAAGCACGAGGATAGAAATTATGATTTCATACACAGGGTTAATAAAATTCAACGATCAATCGAACTTACCTGTGAAGTTTGATCGTAATTATATGAGGTGTCCAGTCCGAAGATATAATTATTATTTACTATGTAGATGTTTAGAGCTCTAAGGCAAATACAGTAATGCGGGTGGTCAAGCTGAATGTCCATAAAACCACCGTGTTATCAATCCAAAACCCGCAAAAGCAAAACAATGTAATTTCCAAGAAAAATACAACTGAAATTCTATTCCACATAATGGGAAATAAACAAAAATATCAAATACCAAAAAGCAATCACTTTTGATTCATTAAAACTGTCCTCGCGAAAGCGTCTGACTGATCAATCTGCCTATTGTAGAACCTGGCGAACGCCGAAGACTTCTCCGTCCATCCTGCCGTTCTTCTGATGGTCTCTAAAGAAAGGCCCCGGCGAAAAGCCGCCGAGGTTGACGCATGTCTGGTAGAGTGTGCTTTAAAAATCTCCGTATCAACTCCGGCTGCTGCCAGACTCACCTTAACCCAGCGACTTAGTGTTTGCTTATTAGCTACGTTATGTGGCTTTTTAAAAGTCACAAATAAGGTATCCGCGTCTGGCGGGCGGAGACCCTTGGTTAGCGAAATATATTCTTTTAAGGTTGTTGCGACGCAAATCTTGGGATTGTCCACAAAAAAGGGTAATTCTAACACAGGTTGCACACGACCTACGCCCGTAGTCTTAATCCTGTCGGGAATAGGAATCCTAATTCTATCCGTATTCTCTAATATGTTTGATAATTTAATTAGAGATATGGTCTGTATCCGTTGACCAGATACCAGCGCTAGTAGGGTAACTAGCTTCTTGGAGACTGATTCCAAAGTTATAGTTGACTCACCCAGGAAGTAATCCAAAACAATCTGAGGGTCCCAGGTATGGGAGTATCTTGCTCTAGGTGGCCGCAAGTTGAGAACCCCTTTCAAAAATCTTTTAACTAGACGACACTGATCTAAATTTGTAGTTAAAATAAAGGACAATGCTGATCTATGACAGTTGAACGAAGCGTAGCCCGAATTCTTTGAATCCAACAATTCTTGGAGGAATTGTAATACACTTAGTTGGTTTGCGGAGAACTGATGTGTGTGAGTTCTCTGAGAAAATTCCCACCAAAGCTTGTATGCGATGTCATATTGTGCGACGGTTGATGTAGCCACTGACTTCAAAATCGTGTTGATAGAACTTTCGGGCACTTGTCTGTGTTTGAAGGCTTCCCTGATAAAACGGTGACTGCCAGGGTAAGGCTCCGAGATAACGGATGGGGGCTGTTGCTGAAAGGAGAAATCAGTAAAGAACTATCCGGTCCCAAGTACGCTATCTCATTTATGGCCAATTTCCGGAATAGGGGATACCAAGGTTGTGATCTCCAATCAGGGACAACAAAAATACCGGTAGCCTCATCTTCCAGAATCTTATTTAAGGATCTCAGAATAAGACTAAATGGAGGAAAAGCGTAGAAAAAAACCTTACGCCAACTTACTGTAAAGGCGTCAATCGCTTCCGCTTTGGTATCTCGTTGCCACGAAAAATATCGCGCACATTTCTTATTATTTTTAGAGGCAAACAAATCAACCTCCGGTTTCCCAAAAACTTTCACTATATACTCAAAAGCAAATTGAGACAAGCTCCACTCCGTGTCAGGAGGGAGAACTCTAGACTCAGCATCTGCTTGCCAATTGTCTTTAGACGATATATATGCCACACTAACCCATAAATTTCTTTGCTCGCACCAGCTCCAGATTTCTTGAGCCAATCTGTTCAGTCCTGAATACCGCACGCTACCCATGCGATTTACACATGCTATCGCTGTTGTATTATCTGATCTGACTAGAATATTACAGTCTCTGAGGTCTTGGGCGAAATTTTTTATCCCATTGAAAATGGCTAATAATTCTAACGCGTTGATGTGATACTTCCGTTCCGTTAAATTCCACCCCCCCCTCGCTTTATCTATCGTGGTACAGGCCCCCCAGCCCGTTAACGACGCGTCCGTAAAAATCTCCATTCTAAACGCCTCTTTCTTAAAATCGTTGTGTGCGGTAAAAATGTGCGAAATCCACCAGATTAAGTCTGAGCTAATTGACTTCTGTGGAATGCGCATCACCGCGTTAAAACTCTCATTGTAAAGCTTAAGTGCATCTACTTTCGCCCGTTCCAGCGCCTTTGTATGCCTCCAGCCGTATTTAACCGCTGGGCAAGCAGCTACTAGAACACCTATCAACTGAGCAGATTCTAATTTTGCAAGTATTGCGCCTACGGACGGACTGCAATAGCCAATAACTTATAAATATGTAAACGCTTGTCCTTGGGAAGCGATAAGCGAAGTTTCGAGGTATCGAAAATAAAGCCTAAAAATTTACACGCCGTTTTAGGCGTCAAGCAACTTTTCGCATAGTTTATTACGAACCCGAGGGATTCTAAAAGATCGATACAAAGGTTCGTATGTCGCCTACAAAGGTCGAAGGACTCGCCAATAATCAAAAAATCATCTAAGTAGTTGACTACTGTCACCCCCTTGCCTCGTAGAAAAGCTAAGATGGGTTTCATCAATTTCGTAAAAACATACGGAGCGCAAGCCAAACCAAATGGCAAACACGTAAACTCGTAAAGCGAGTTATTATAATAAAATCTTAAAAATTTCCTGTGTTCCCCGTGAATCGGAACCGCGAAATAAGCGTTTTCCAGATCTATTGTGGTTAGAAAGGAACCTTCACTAACTAGCTTCGCGGCTGTACGAAAATCCTCTAATTTAAAATGAGGTTTGTCAATGAAAGAATTAAACCCTTTCAGATTTAAAATTAACCGTTTCTTTCCGTTCGGTTTGGCAACCAAGAACACCCTTGAAATAAATTCATCCTGTGAATTGTAACATTTCTGTACGGCCCCCAGTCTTATTAACTCATTAACAGTCTCCCGAAGATCGCTATCCTCTCTAAGAGAGACCTGCGGAAGGTGTCTTTCGGGAAGATGCGGCTGTACCGGCTTCCTTAATAAAGGTAACTTAAGACCCTTGACCCAACTCAAAATCACTGGGTTGGAGGTTAATTGTGACCAGGGTAAATAATGAAAAGCAATCCGACCGGCAAAAGGAGGACTCACCTCGACTACGTCGATTTCCTCACATAACGGTCGCGCCTGACCGGGAAATGTCTCTTGGGGAGCCCCTTGTAAGCATCCGTCTCCCCCGAGCGACGGACAGGGCGTTGTCTGTTTTCCGCTGGCTGATGCGTTTCGTTCGTGGGTCTTCTAATCCATTTACCACCCCTTTGTTTGGGGACAGACCGTTGTATCGGTCTAACCTTTAATTCGCTAGCCGTGTTCTTAATGACTTTTGCCGCTTTTATCTTATCTGGCAAATCCTCCCCAAAGAGGAAGGTGTCAAAATCTGAATGCTCAACTAACTCCTTAATGGGTTTATTAAGTATCGGATTAATTAAGAATCTACGACGAAGCGATTCTCTATAAAAAAGATCCGCAAGAATACGACCCGCATCCGAAAACGCTGACAACAGCTTGCTTTTCAATTCAAGCGAAACAGAATCCGGCTCATTTAAAAGTGACGTCAGTCCTTTTCCTAAGGCCGATAACCCTCTGCTTAAATGCGTTTGATGCTCCAAGCGAGACTTGTCTCTATTTATGTAACCCTAACCTTGCGACATGACTGCCAAAATTTCGGGGTTAACCGAAGGAGGAGTAAGACCTTCACAATTTGTCTTAAACAAATAATTATCCAAGAGCTTGGATTTCTCCTGTTCTGAAAGGCCGTGCCTTAGAATATGATTCCATCGTGATGAAAGAGCGGGGTGGAAGTTAAACGTGTTTAGTTCGCCTCGCTCCGGATCATCTCCTAAACAAATTAGGACCTCGTCCGATAATTTAACGTCTTCACTTATGACTAGCACGTCACCATTGTCCCCCGCCCCTCCTCGCACATTCGGCGAAATTTCCGGCGACAATGGAGCCGTTGACGGCAAGGGCGTAGGGGAGCCGAAACTGTCGCGACCTTCGTCGCAAATAGCGTCTACCGGGCCCCATGGACGCCGGCTTTCGCTTACACAAAGAGTACCCGTATCCCGCAGATCTCGGCGTACACCCCGTTCCGGGACAGCTAAATCTGAACCTGAGCTACACGAGCCTCGGCGGACAGATAGTTGTCGATGACGACCATCGGCAGAACTGCCCGCTTCGCTTGAACGTGGACCTGGAGAGCGCGATCGACCACGGCGATCTCGCTTCCTCCTTTCTAACGTTCGTTCCAATCTCTTAAGGCGCTTTAGAAGTTGCCTTTTGGAAAGGTCGTCCTCCGAATCGCTGGAGCGATCCCTTTTTTGTTTATGTTTCCCCTTACTACTAATGCAATTTTTCATTTTTAGCGCATTTCCACAAAAATAAAAAAAATGCGCTATTGTGGCCACTTTGTCCGTCCGTCCGTCCGTCCGCTCGTTTTGCGACGCTACTAGGTCTTTATCTTAAGAGCTATTGTTCTACTTTTTTCGCTGTTTGGTTCGTTATGGTGTCGAGTCTTGTACCAAGGAAGGAATTTTTTCTGTACCGCTTACAAAAAAAGTTATTGTAAAAAAAAAACAAAAAACCGTTTTTTACATGTTCCATAATTTTACACTTTTGCCGTTTATTAACGATCCTAGAGATCGGTTATAATTTTGCATTGCTATCTGTCGTCTGCCTGTTGGTCTGTCCGTCTGTTCCTTTGTCTGTCTGTCCATCTATCTGTCCGTGTGAACGATAACTTTGTTTAGAAATGTTCGATCGCTTTTACATCTCCGTTAGTTATGAACTGAATTGCATGAAATTCAATATGGGCATAGCTTTAGCCATATAATACGCAATGCCAAAAGTTGAATCGAATCGATTCAAAATTCACAGTGCCCTTTTCGCATCTCGACCATTTATAAACCGAATTGCAAAATTTTTTACTTATAAAAGCATTTGAATGAAATTTGATACATAGGCACTTGGAATAAAGGAAAGTCTAGCGCCAGTTGCCAATTTCAAAATTTGGTTTTGCGCATGCGCAGTGCCAACTTTTTTATTTATGGAAGAATTTAAATGAAATTTGATACATAGGCACTTGGAATAAAGGAAAATCTAGCGCCAGTTTCAAAATTTTATTTTGCGCATGCGCAGTGCCAACTTTTTTATCTATGGAAGCATTTAAGTGAAATTTGATATTTAGGCGCTTGGAACAAAGGAAAATCTAACATTAGTTTCAAAATTTAGGTTTGCGCATGCGCAGTTCCAACTTTCTTATTTAGAAAAGCATTGAAATGAAATTCTTCTCATAAACTGACATTGAAGTAGCACGACAAAAATGGATTGCCCATGTGCAACGCTATCTTTCATATTTGTGGCCGGATTTTTACGATTTTATAGAAGTTGCATCTTACAAATGGGAAATGAATGCAATTGGAAATGCGCTTTATGTAAATCGTTTACGATTACTTTTTAACTTGTTGTTTTTTGTAAGATTTAGGATAAAGGACGCCAAAGAAAAATTCTTTGCAAGAAGTGAATTTATTGGGAGGCTACATCGATCACTTTATTCACAATCAGAGAAAATTAAGGACAGTTTCTTACCAATTTGTCCGAAATATGTATATAGGGTGGTCCGTATGAGAAATATAGTTTAAGGTCGTATAAAAAAAAAACACCTTGTACAAAAACTGTGTATCGTGATCACTCTAAGATTTTACAATTATCTTTAATAACAAGAAAGTTTTGGGGCATTAAAGAAATCGACTCGACAAACGCCCCAACGATTAGAGACAGCTGAATTCTGTTTGCGCCAGTGATTTTCTGTTTAAAATTGAGCTCCAGCCAAATAAAGGGGGTTTTCATAAGAAGTGTCTGATCAGGAACACCTGTACAGTACGAGCTCGAGAGGTTTAGTCTTATGGGACTAATGCTTTGCATACTCTGGATAGAATCTACTGCCGCATAAGCGATCTAAGGAATACACCCCTTCACCATAGGTAGTACACACCCTTCTTCAAAGACTATGTAGGGTGATTTGAATTAATTGAACTTTGGTTAGTTTGCTCAAGAGATAGAAACAATAACAATATATAATTACACAACAGATACAAATAATAAAAAGCATGATAGATATGGTAATAGTCTTATGTGTAGACTGATAAATAATTTTACTTGGAATTTTTCTTAACATAATACAAAGGTTTTCGTAACATTCTCGTGCGGGGCTTATGCGTTTGATCTGCCTGTTTATAAGCCTTCTTTCGCGTCGCCGTCTTTTCTGGCTGCGGACTAGTAACACTACGAATTAATACTGGAATTGCTGTACGTGGAAGAAGTTTAAATAAATTGGGATCCAATTTATTAATTGGAACCTCCGAACAGTTGTCATTTTTTTCTTCTTCCTGCTCACGATTTGTGCTCTCTATTGTCTTACTTAAAGGCAACAAGTGTGGCGCCAACATTCTGAACAAGTTCTGATAAATCATATTAGCGTTATTTTAAAATTAAAATGCAGATGGCTGATTTACCTCTGTCCACTGAGGCACTCCATTTGGTGTGTAGATCATTTGCCAATTAGGTATACCTAAGTGAGACACAGCCATACGTAAATATGTCGCTATATCGTTTGCTAGAAAATGTAACGTCATATTTGATGTTAATAACCAAATCGTAGGGACATATTTTGGGAATAAATATACCAAAACTACCTACAAAAATTCGTTACAATTGATTTGATGCTATAATACCCACATGTCCTCTGTCTGGCACTGTATCTATTATAAATAGTCGACTCTCGATTGATAATTTAATTTGATAGCGTTCTGTGTCCAATTTCACCCCAGGGTCCTGCGACGTTTCAAAACCAAATATTGGTACAAGATGTTGAAGCGGATTGATTTTAATTGCACCGCTTACTTTGTCTTTGTGACAATCTCCTAAAAGAGAATCGGTGAGCTCAAAATACACATGGAGGCTCACTTACCTGTCAGCGTATAGGTCCATTCGAATATGAAACCGTTTGATGATGTATAAAACGCTCGTAAATCTTCCGGCATTAATACATCTTGGGTTTGTTCCCATGTTGAAATATCAGTGTACGAAGCAGAGGGCAGTTTCTTTAAATAAGTCTTGTGTACGCCTACCGATTTTTCTGAAAATAAGTGGTCAAGAGAACGTGAAGTTAGACAATTTTATCACTTAAAGCTTTCGAGAGTCCCAATAGAATGCTTTCGAAATAGGTGAATTCGGAAACTGTTTCAACTGTACAGTGCATTTTAATTGTTGGCCACAGAGATTATAATTTTAAACAGTAAGTTGACATTTTCAAAAATTGTTTACACTCTACCATAGCAACGACCAGGGGTATTCAAGTTTTTTTTATTTGTTAAGAGCGCAGTACCAAACCTGACAAGGTACAGTCCTTGACAAAAGTAGTGATCACTGAATATCTAAACTTTGCAGCATAGGCAATACCTTACTCATAGAGGTTTCTTCAAGGAGGGGATGCCTTAATTAGTTGGTTCTCATATTTTCCATGTTTCTCAATGCGTTTTGCCGTTTATGTATGAATTACACAATATAAAAATGTGACTTTTAGGTCACTGTAAATTTGAGGGCACGGTTTTAGAAATCAAGGTGGTCACACGATTACCTTTTACCGTGTTTTTTCATTATCGGTCGACTGTATCACATTTTTTAAAGGAGCAGGCCTCTCACATCGATCAATAGGGTGTTTTGATAAATGCCAACGATGGGGTGAATGGATATCATATGGAATTCGCTACAGCTAGATAATTATTAAATTAAACGCATCTCCAATTTCTACATTATTAATAAACAATGAAATAATTCAAATATATTTTGGGCAATTTAAAGGTCATTAGGGATCACTTTATTCACATCCTTGTTTGAAGCAATTTTAGGGGGCGATTTTCCTAAGGTTTTAATCACTGTCACAGTACGGACTGTTAAAAAACATTCAACATAAAAGAGATTGAATTTTAGGTGCACATTAGCTCATTCCGTCACGTCACGTCGCCTACCGTCCAGAATAGGACTGCAGAGGATCGTTTCTAAGTTAAAAATCGGACCGCAACAGGATGTGACGTTCGAGTGTGAGCGCATTCTTCAGTCGATGGCCGTTGAATGTTCAAGAGAGGACAAAACGGACGACGAAAAATTAACTAGTCTGGTTCCAAAATGTTCAGAAACAAATTGATCGGCGGGTCCCGACGCGATAGACGGAATGTATGTTGGTTGCCTATGCTGCCGAGTTTACCTATTCGGCGATTTGTCAATAACTATCAAAGAGAGTCCAGATTCCTTTTTCTTCTTGGCTACAAGCGGCAATAGTAGCACCAACTCACGTTTCTTTTTAGTTCATTACACCCAAGTGTAGAATATTGTACTTATACTTACCGATTAGTACAATAATACACAAAGACAACCATTTTTTTTAATGCAACATAAAATATGAAACACATAGGTATAACTGAACTCAACTAATAATGTTAATAAATGTTTAGATGACACATAGTACATACCACTAAACAAAATATGAAAAATTGAACTACCAATATTAAAAACCTATGTACATAATACTTATTTCTTCCGAGTTCTTTGCTTTTCACCCTTAAAAAGCAGTTCATCGAATGAGTTCATTCCTTTACGTTGCAAGACGGCTTTGACCAGTTGATCAGCGCGTGGATTTAAACGAGTAGTACGTTTTTCTTCTTCATCTGGATCGACCGAATCACGTGTGTGCTAAAAAAATACAACATTCATAGTCAATTATAGGAAACATTGGTGGTCGTTCTAAAATTTCGGTCATAAATTAAATAAAGGTACCTAGTAAAGTAGTCATTTTGGATAAGAACATTTTCCAAATATACTTGATGACGAGTTAGATAAGGATACATATTCGGTTTTGGCAAAAGGTATTGTAACTTAAATTTATAACAGTCTTAAAATGGATTAATTTATAATTGCAATTATTGTTTTATCACTTACAATTTATAACATAACACAAAGGCATCGAAGTTGGAACTGAACCCAAATACGCTACAATTTGCTTATATATTGAACGACAATTGTTCTTAGAATTCTCTTTAGAAGACCACCTCTAACCATAGTGAGGGGTTCCTTAATTGAGCGAATTGGGACTGCTGCAAATGTTTATTTCCATGCCGAGTTTCTGACCGTGATACGATTCGCTCAAAATCTTGTTGCTGGTGTTCTGGAATCGTACGGAAAACATCCAACGCGTCTCCACGTAACGCAACTATCAAGAAAGTTACATTCTCTTTTACTTGTCCATTTATTTGCCTCAAACTGTCTCAAGTAGGTGGACCACGGTAATTTTCCGTCGAACGTCGGTGGCTTAACTCGGAATTTGAAATATAGGTAGCAATACTTTCACACGGTTTGGGGGACGATTGTGGAACAACCAGTAGATCTTGTGTTATCACAGATGACACATCACTTTGTTCGCGTTCTTCAGACAATACCCTAAACTGTTTTCGTAGTTAATCAATTTCAGTTTTCATTTCATTTTCTACCGTATGAATTTTATCTTGAACACTCTGTATCTCACTTTGGGCGCTCTGGATATCTCTTTAAATTTACATAGTTAAAATGAATGGCCTTAGTAATATTACTAATTACATTGTTTCAGGAGATACAATTTAAATAGTACCGAGTATTTCATTCACTCTCCACCATATATTTTATAGTCCCCGTTCGCGGGGGAAAACCCTTACAAAATGCAGTTATAATAATATCTTTGTGCCGATTAAAGCAAGATACGAAGAATCGCATACGATTTAAGGGTATTTTATTGACACTCGGCACGAAGATGCGGAAACGCGACTTTTAATCAGGCTCATATTTAATAGCACCGGTCCTTCAATGCGTAGAAATCGATGAGCGAACGTTTGACATTGGTGTCTCTTTTCGTTCTCGAGTTAGACGAGGAACAGACGGACGGACTATTGAAAAATTCCAATTTTTTGATAGAATTTTTCATAAAAAAATAAATGTAAACATTACGGTACAACAGACCTATTACAAGGGTGTGTACATACATTTCAAATTATATCGTTTCTCCATAAAATGTGTTTTAGTGTAGAAACAAGGAATACGGCCTGTTGTCGCAATACTATAGCGTAGTGTAGTACATGGGGAATAAAAAAAAATAAATAAATAAATTGGCAAAATATGTTGATGAAAATAATAATATATAATAATAATCATAATAAATCGTTTATTGGGTTTACATAGAATACATCATCAGGTACATGAGCATGATCATTACAATTTCTTAGTCCTTCCAGTTTCTCTCAAGGGGTTATGATTCAGATTGGTCAAAAATATTAACCGTCTGGTCTACCACTCAGCCCCAATACGCCATAGAGAGGTATAGGTACTTTAGCCGTGGAAATCTACCTACATCCATTAAATTGTGAAAAGGAGAGAAAGTTTATCAGTCAATGATTCCAATGGAGGAAGATGGTACAAATGTACATTAATTATAGGTATTATACTTCACCAGAATAAAGCTTATTTTTAATTAAGGTTTTGAATTGTGCTAGAGACATAGATGAAAAGTTAATTTTTAGTTTGTTTAGATAAAAAGCTATTAAATAAGAGAAGGACCTTTTATATAATTGAAGATTATGCTTAGGGATTGTAATAAGTAAATCCTTTCTTCGTATATTAATATTATGAGTGTCAGTTCTGAACCGCATTTTGTTAACGAGGCATTTATTGACAACTATTTTATAAAAAGTGCAGTAGCAATTCAGCGTCCTTCGATCTTCCATTTTCAACCAACCTGCCTTTCATGTAATGGAAAATTCCTGCCCTTCTTCTGAAGCCAAATATAAACCTAAGACAGGAGTTTTGAACGATTTGAATTCGTCTTTTTTCACAGCAATCCAAATTTGAACTGTAGACCACATCACAATAATTAAAATTCGATAAAATGCGAGTATCACAAAGTAACTTTTTTAAATGTTGGTTTAATGAATGCCTATGAGAATACAACAATTTCAACGTAAAATATAATTTTTGAATTAATTTTGAGATATGCAACTTAAATATCGCAAATCTGAATCCATAATGAGCCCAAGATTTAATTACCTACCAAAATTTAAATGTTGAACAATTTTTCAAAAAGTCAAATCTATTGACAAAATAAGCGCTATGAATCGAAATGATTTCCACAAGTATATGTTTAATCGAATCATCAATTCAAACATTTAGTAAGATACCAGGTGATTGCCACTGGAAATTTAAGTCCACTAATTTTTCTAAAGTTCCAGCATTATCAGATATTCCACAAATATTTTTGTTCGGAGATATTGCTGAATAAATGCAATAATTAAATTTTTGACAAGTGTTGAATGCTAACTTGATGGATGTGGCACGTTTCACAAAGGACTTCAGAAAATAAAGCTTTCACCTGAACAATAGCACAATACCTTAATGCTCTTATGTTACATACAAATCCTTTAAATAAACAAACACGTTTTTGCAAACTGCAGTTGTTTGATTCCTTTTGAAAACGAGGTATTAAAAGGTTGGCGTCTTGCGGAGCCAGCCTTAATTAGGTGGTCCACTACAATAGTCAATTAATGATCTATCCCAGTTTGATCACTGATTAGGTATCTATGGGCAGTTTTAATTATAAATCGTGCCATATGTTCCTCTTTGCATTATTTGGCTAAACAGATTTATTTATTTTGTCATTCAGTATAGGCATATATTCAATATAGAACAAATAAGCGAAATGTGAGTAAATTAATAATTTCCGATCAATGATGACAAGCATAGTCATATATAAAGTGAAACTGAAAGTACATTAACGAAATTTCCTGAACAATGGCAAACTATATGGCTCGAATAGTTATAATGATGATTATAATTAAATACGCGGCGAAGGCAAATCCGCCCCAAATGTGCCAATTTGTTCGATGAAAGTTGTCTTAATAAAAATTTAATTGATAGCGCATTAGACGAGCAATGGTTGTCTAATGGACATGTTCCGGGAAAACGAAACCTAAACGATGAGGGTAAGTATACATTTTTGTAGTCAGAACTGAAATATGTCTTCTGTAAGAAGATATGGATACCTTGTGGGCAAGAAGAGGATCTGATTACTTGGACAAAAAAAGAGGTATGTCCATAATTTTGTATAGTAGCTTGCTTGAGATTAGATTAATTGTAGAGAAAGAATTAATGAAACTATATGCAGCTATACTGCGGCGAAAACAGCAAAATGATGGATCTGGAAAATAAAGACTAGAACTGGCAAATAAATCCCAAACCCTTAAACATTTAATTAACAACAGTAACAATAAAGCATACATTGAACACCTTAAAGTACCTCAAACTTGGAAAGCACGAAGAATGCCAAGAAAAAATACTATAAACTGTCTTCTGACATGTGCTACCTGCTTAACCACAAAATTAACGCAACGAATCATTAGGGTTATTACACAACTTTTTTACAGGTCGTTCTGGAAATGAACAAACATAAACTAGCGATAATAACTACCTTTCAATAAATGAGAAAAGAACGCGTAGCCAAAAAACTGTAAATACCTACGCAAGTGCGTACCTTTTTTTTTAATTGAAATCAAAATTGCAAGGAGTGGCCATGACATTATTGCTATTTCTTTCGAATGTTATTACCGAGACAGACATACCTGGAAGGACTCATTTCCTGCAGTTGGTCATCTTGAGAAGCGAACATAAGAAGTAGCTTTGCTTCTCTTCTATGCTATTAACGAGTTTATAATTGTAAATATCCGTTTATTAGTAGAAAGTGTAGGAATTACGCGGACGTCAATCTTTCAAATTCGAAAACCCTATAGAAATTTCGATATCAGAATATAGAAAGATCACCCAAACCTAATTTTTTAAAAACAAATTATATTGAGTGGAGGCGGGTCATTGTACGCTTTACTATTTTTGATTATTTACAAAAAATAGTGGGCTACTTTTGCGCTAATGATTTCCGATTCACGCGCATTTAAATGGAAATGATACAAACTTTTGATTTTTTTAATGGAAGTGAAAATGATTTTTTTCCGCAGTTTGGGGCGACGGGAAAATTATCGATGCAATATCCGTTTCAAAGTATTTCTGTAATCAATCGATGACGATAGTTATTATTGAAGAATGATAATTTGTGTCCATCAATTTGGCTGCTCACTTTTTTTGCGAGCTTTTTTCCTGTGATTCGCAGCAAAATAGCAAAACTTTTCGCAACTTGTAGGTACAAAAAAATCACTCTCGCTTCGCAGTACAACCGGATCACATTTGCATATTTCATTAACTCTAAGCGCAACTTTTTCGGGTGCTCAAACCGTAGACAATTTGTATATTTATCGGGTAGGATATATTGACTGATGTTGCTTTTGAAGCTAGACCACACAGTGGAACAAGCTCTTGTTAAAAGTAATTTCAATTTTCAATTTGACGTTAAAGGCATGTTGCCCAATGTTACTTGCTACGCTCGGTTCCACCATACATTAAAAAAAAGCTTTTCATTGAAAACTGTTTTGTTGGTCTTTTAAGAATCAGGTTTGTACAAGAATTTTTGGGACTGTGTTTGTTTGTGAAAAGTGGCGGATATGATTCGAAGTGTGTGTGTGTGGGTGTGTGCTCTGAGCGGCATTAACCAATCAACAGTTATAGAGCAATTTCTCCCAAATAATTGAGACCGTTTTACACGAGCAAATTTTTGGGAGACGACAAACGTCAGCAGCAGATGCAGTTCTATTGCTTACTAATTACATACACGCGGTCCTGGAGAACCGAGGTTACAGGATCGCTCAATTTTGCAATCTTACACGGGCATTTAAATATACACCCCATTTTCGCCTCATAGAAAACTTGAAATGTATTGTTTGGTCGCCAAAAGCAGTAGTTTGCTATGTTATTTTCTTCATATCAGACGACAAACCGTTCATCTCAAACGGAAAAATATCAAATTACATAGACAACTAAGTCGAGGTGTACCACAAAAAAAATAAAGTGGCCCGATTATAATCTACGGTTTCCAATGTATTTTGTAATGTTGGAGAAATTACGTTATTTAATTTTTAAAGAATTGAAAAAATACACAAACCTCATAGCCATGAAAAACGCATGAAACGACAGCCGAGCCCATAGTGAGTCCACGGACATCTCGAACGAACGCATCGGATTCTCTGGCCGGAATAACTGCTCTAATCACATTTTCTTCCTCGTAATAAGTTAGAGGAAGCACCCGTCCAAAATAGCGTGCAGCCACTTCACAAACTTTCCCTGGAAATAAAATAATATTTAGAAACAAATTTGAATAATCCTTTCATTTGACTACATAACCTGACATGACGATCTTCGAGGATAGTTTCCCTCGGGTCGTGACTCGTGATACAAACGCGCAAATGTTACTCATTAAAAGATCACCCCAAATTCTTATGTTTGACAAACGGGCAAACAGACCTATAGCAAGTGTGAGAATTGGAATCAATGTAATACAAAATATTTATCAGGTTTAATCCATCAACAGATTTAGTGGAGAAACCTAATGGAAAAAGTTCCCTTGTTATTTTGAGAAACATATTTTTTTTGGAAACAATCAAATACGTAATTCTAATTTTTAAATGGTAGTTAAGACAAATGTGTTTCATTGAAGAGTACCTAAAGCTGTTTTATATTCCTGTTTCGTCGGTTATTCAGTTTTACCTGAAGCGAAACGCAGGGACCAATTTGACTCAGCCCCCGGTTTTTTAAAGGTACAAACTCCACTAGTTGGCCCCCGAGATTTGGGTGTAAGAGCTAATGAGGTAGGTACCGAATCTGGACTAAAAAACCAAAAATGTTCCATAATCAGTACGATAGTACAACTGATTTAACGTTTATTTATTTAGTATAAGCTTTGTTATTGTAAAAGCAAAACAAAACCAAAAGCCATTTTATCATAATCGGACAGGAAGCTACTTCAGACTCCTTTATGGAGACTCGTATCCTGCTGTGTTTGAATTCAGACTTCTATAACGGAACAGTTACGGCACGAAAAAAAAACGAAATTTGGCAATAATTTGTGAGAACAAACATCGTCATATTTATCACAACGTGATGAACAAAGAACGCAATGAAATGTACATATAATAAAAAAAAAAGGGTTGCGCGGGAACTCGTAGCTATAAATTATGAGTAGTTACAAGATTATCCTCTTAATTATACATATATAGATAAAATCACTATGTGGAAGTAGGTAAGTTTATGACAAACATCCCAGAATTTTAGAAATGCAGCTACAATAAAAATTATCGTCTAGAACCAATCAAAAAGGATCTTTCCAATTGCACTTTCCGGTGTAGAACCAATAATAATAAATATAAACCATCTATCAGATCAAACTGGAGGATGTTGTGTGGCGTCGTCTCTTCGAAATTTGCATAGAGATTGCTTACTAACAGCCTTTTTAAAAGTAAAACGGCGCCAGAATTTATATTATTGTCAAAGAAGATTTGACATAAAAGTGTCTTTTAAAAAAACACTAACAGAAGGATTCAGTTGTAAGAGCAAAATCGTGTAGTTTTGAAAATTGAAAATGTAACAGACTTTGAAAGAACAATATAAAGTCTGAGTTGAGAAACTGTGGCACCTTCTTAACACGCCTATATAGATAAATGGCCCAAAAATGCATCTCCCTCCCCCATATAATTTTCAAGTTTATCGCGCGTTTTTAACATTTCAATTAAATTTCTCCTTGACATTTTGTTATGCTCCCATGGTTTCAACTAGGAAGTTTTGATGAATGAAATTTGTAGTGAATGGGATATTTTGATGAACACCAAGTCAGGGATTTGTCGAGATATTTTGCTGTTATATGAACTTCCGGAGTGAACAGGTGTGGAATGCAGCCGCCTTTCATGGACGCGTATCGTATCGAACGGCTTTGAGTAAATTTGTGACCGGAAATCAGAGTAGCCGAGATTTGGTGTAACGTTCTTCTTTATTACACATAACGCAGACCATTTCCTCTCATTAATACTCATCTTAAGGCAGTCACCATCTATGTCCACTAATTGCCGCAATATTTCTGCGTAGCGATGGTACAAAAAAGTGGCGCGAAAAGATATACATTATTTTTGAAAAAAATGAATGAAATATTCCCATTTACGAGGGTCCGCCTATTGGCATTAAAACGCCCCGTTCCCTTCTAGGGTACGTGTGTAACACGGGCGACACCTGGTCGTCTAACAGGTGGTGTAGCAACGTTCTTTTACCTGGAGGGTAAGGGGGGATTATCTGGCTCCATTCATGCCTTCACAGAAGCAGTGAAGTGTATAGTAGTACGTTTCGAGGAATGGGCAAAGTAGTTTGAAAATACTTAAGAAATTACGTAACCCATTCAAAACAAACTTATTTATTAAAAATTTGTTCGCTTCACCAAATTACCGCTTAATAGAAAAATGTGCATATTTGAATACACGTGACTTATAAAGAATTACCCTTTTTTTCATAAAAAAATACTTAAAGGACACATTATTGTGAAAAATGTATGCTGAAATATTAGCCGTATTAATTTTAGTGAATACGACTTACAGTTCAAAATTACCCTTAGAAGTGTTCCAACAATATTCGGCTGAACATCATTTGCACCACCACCACCACCACAGTTCGGAAGATTATAAGAAAAAAATGGCAGAATTAAACAATTTTAGAACGCTATATCAGTTAGGGGTAAGCGATTTCATTCAATAATTTCGTCAATCTCGTCGAGGGGCGCAGTGAAAATCCCGCCAAAATTTTGTTACCAATCAAAAACTCCCAATCCAAAAATTTGGGATACATTGACCGAAATTTTCGGTCATTGTATTCCGCTGTACGCATGTTGTGATTTAAACTAAAACTGCGTACAAAAACAAAGTACGTGACAAAACGATAGGATAATTGTCACTATAGTAGCGTTTTAAAAATAATTATCATTAAAGAAACAGTAGCTTTGAGATTGGTGAAAAATGCGTATAAGAAAACAAGAATCTAGTTACTCTCGTCTGAGAGGAAGTCATATTCTACTTGTTTTGATCAGCATTCACGCATGTCATTGGCCAGATTTTTTTTAAATACGTACGTGCGGATCGCAAAGCCGTTCACTGCCGTTTTCTTAATTGTCTTTTTTGTTTAATTTATATTTGGAGCACGTTTCCGAACATTCTCCGGTTGCGTAACGCCCAGCCCTTACTCCTTTGCTTAACTTTCGGGAAACATTTAAATTGCACAATCAATTCAGTAACGGAAACTCCGTCAACTAATTAAGGGCAACCTCCCATCACTGAATCTAAAACAGTATTGTATGTTTTCAATAGGGAGGAAATGAATTCAGAGCATTTATAACTGAATATATTCATCTCGCAGTTAATACATCTTTACATCGTCCTATTTAAGACAATTACGTATACAGTCCTTCAAACGGATTTTTATTTCATTTATCTTTTGCCAACGATTTTTTCATTGACCGAAAGGGATCCTCTTCTCAGATTTTATGTTTGCGGAAGATGTAACAGTGCAGAACGTTACAATTTTTTTTGAAGATCGTGCTCTACGCACCAACAAAAGCACGTGACATAAGAATAATAATAAAAACTTACCACCGAGAGACGTGCATGAATAAACAAACAAGGATACACGTGTGAACCGAACGTGTTTACATTATGATTTTATGTCAAATATTCTGCACGTTGCATCAAAACCTATCAAGGATGTTTTCGATTTTTGACACGCAATAGATGTGTTATGGCACTTTATGTTTCAGAATTCAGAGTCGCACCTACCAGTATGCAGTGCTTGGGCGATATGTAGTCGAATAGATTTATATGAAACTCCATGGTTGGAACGTACGTGTAGATGTCCAAATGACAATCAATGTCCTTCAAGCATTATATCAAATGATGGGTATACACTGTTGGATCGACACAGGCAGTACAAACTATGCGAACCCATTAAGAAATTACCAAAGTGCAGGTAAATGACGAGCGAAAAATCAAATAAAAATTGAATGCCATTCATGCAGATATTTTCGGGACATTACGTGGACTTATATCTCCAAACCTGACAACTTTACAGAGCAAATAGTTCACTGCCATTGTCCGAAGAATTCAGTCACCTATTTGATAAAGCCGCTGGCGCATCACCTCCCTAATGGAAGAATAGAGTACCGATATTCCTTCGCGTGTTCTCCTCAAAGTGTAAGTATTTATTTTTGATTTAAAAAAATTACAAATTGCGGGTTATAAAACAAAGTAACTCAATAATTGGTTTCCAGAAACTTCGGTGCCAGAGGAAAGAGCCATGTCGACTTTTTACAGTGCATAAACGACCAGAATTATTAGATGAAGTTAACACAAACACCTTATGCCAATGCCCTCATGCACATAAATGTCCTCATCACCACACAGATTATGGCGTTATTGCCGGCAAATCGTATACGGAAGAAGCCGTCAGTACATACAGTGGTTTTTGTTTACCCATCTAAACCACCCTTCCACTAATATTGTTTAATTTGATAGACCATAATATTACACTTCAAGCCAAAGATGTCAATTTTTTGTTTGTTAAACGTTTAAGCACAAAAAATTCCCAGTGTTTAACCCATAGTTGTCACAATACTTGCGTAACAAGCATGTTCCAGCGCATTGATCATTTTGTAAATACACACCTCAATGTAGCTCAGTAATATACTTAAGTTATCTTGCCAAGAAACGTTGTATAAATTAAATATACTCTAAATTGTAAATAAAAATGTGTAGTTACACTTTTTGATTTTATGTATAATGTTGTACGGTACATACACTACTATAAACAATTACAATTTATAGTTTAAAATTCCTTGCTAGAAAATAACAAGCCAAATGCATGCTCTGCATGTACGTTTGGTTGTCTATCGTCATTGTCACCTACATTTGAAACTTTATAGTTTATACCTTCCATAAAATGTACCTACTGGTAAATGTAATAAATATGTCCATCTCAAATTCTCAGGGGTTAATGATGCAGACGTTACGTTTCTGAATAGAACCGATCTTAAATGGTCATGCAATAAATCTTCTGATACTGATAATGTTACTATTGATATCTTAAATGCAACAATTGCTCAAGATTTCAATCAATTTATGAAGATATTAAAACTTTATTTGAAACCCGATTTGATAAACTCGAATCTCGTATTTCTAATTTGGAAGCTACTCATGTGATATATGGCGCGGAAATTGACGATTTAAGGAAGAATGCGTTGGTTTCCGAAAAAGATTACGTCTTTGGGGAAATAATTGAAAATCTATTTGAAAGAACTGCTAGTAAGCGGCACACTTTATTGTTTAACCCTCCTGAATCCAATTCACCTGATCTAGAAGTTAGGAAGTCTGATGATAATAAGGAGGTGCAAAAGATTGTGCAAGTTCCAAATATATCCACTGTTCCCATAAAAGTTTTTAGACTGGGTAAAAAGTAAATGATAGGGCGAGACTTTTGAAAATTATATTTAATTCCGACGAGATTGCTTTGCAAGTTTTAAGAAGCAATGCCAATGATCCTATAGCTCTCTGTTTCGCTCTGATAGAACACAGAAACAAATCGCTTATTATAAGAAAATTAAGTGAATTGGAAGCACGGAAATTAAAAGAGCCTGATTTAGTTATAAAATATAAGAATAATGTACCGTTTATTACTTCAGATAGACCAAAAAACTAAATATTTATTATCAAAACTGTGGGGGTATGAGATCTAAACTAAAAGATCTACTATTATCTGCTGATGTATCTGTTTATGATGTCATTATTTTTTGAGAAACCTGGATCTATCATAATATTAGTAATGATCAACTGCCGTTTACCAATTTTAATGTTTATAGAACAAATCGTACGATAAAAGGTGAATCTAACAGTGGGGACATATTAATTGCCAAAAATAGATGCTTTAAGTCTTCTTATTGTTGGTTGTAATCAAACTGAACATTTGTTTGTATCTTTGTCTTTGAATAAAACTTTTAGTCTAGGCGATAAAGACATCTAACTGGACATTTTGAGGTGGAAAAGAAAAAAATGGTGGAATATGTTCAGTTAGGTGTCAGAAACAACATATTAAAAATCCCACCCCCCAAACCCTGTGCTAAAGGCTCCAGCCACCCCACCATCCCCCAAAAACCGTGTTTTCGCTCTTTTTGTCTGATATCTCGCGATCTATGAGGTCTATATGAAATATTTTTAGCTGAAAATATTTCTCGGGAAATTTTATACAAGGTAGATACTCAGAAGTTAGCCTAGGTGTTACCTCTTAGCCTAGGAAATTCATAAAAGAGGCGAAAATCATCAATTTTTGTGACTTTTTGCAAATATATCGCGACCTTCAGGGCTAGATGAAATATGTTTAGCTAAAAATGCTCTTCGTGCAATTTCATACGAGATAGGTAATCATTATCCTCTGCCGATTCCACTTCTTCAGGCTCTTCGACGTCCTCTAGTGCTAGTGGGTTGTCTGAAATATAACTCCTATATAACTCCTAAGTGTCGGGTAGAGAAGGTTTACCTGATTTTCTGAAACAGTTGCAGGAAATCAGGTAAACCTTCTCTACCGGACACTTAGGACACACGAGAGAATATTATAATCGTATACATAATTATAAAGATTTTTTTGACATAATGCTTCTTGTTGTAGGTCATGGTCATGGAGCATCGTGCCTAAATGCCACGTCGTCTCTTCAGGGTACCCATGCATCAGGTAAAGCGGGAGACGAGAACTACGAGTCGGTAATCTCAGACGACCCACTAGAGGACGTCGAAGAGCCTGAAGAAGTGGAATCTGCATCTAGTCTATAACTTTTGATGAGAAGTCTAATCGAAAAAGTACGAATTGATTTGGATTCTACGCACCCAAATTAATAAGAAAAAGTGTTTTCCCGAGAAATTTTGGTGTAGTCGATTTTTGGTAAAAAGGGAAGGTTATACACTGCCTTTTTTTGAGCCCCGAAAAAAAAGTGTCTCAGATCGACCCGGAAAAAAATTTTCTTATGGAATGTGGCCTGTAGAATCCATAATTTCAAACAGTTCCAAGATTGGGCTACTAGTTCAAAAGTTACAGCCCTTTGAATTTTCTTTCGAAATTGGTTTCTAGTCTTTAACTTTTGATTGAGAAGTCTGATCGAAAAAGTACGAATTGATTTGGATTCTACGCACCCAAATTAATAAGAAAAAGTGTTTTCCCGAGAAATTTTGGTTTAGTCGATTTTTGGTAAAAAAGGAAGGTTTATACACTGCCTTTTTTGAGCCCCGAAAAAAAATTGTCACAGATCGACCCGGAAAAAAAATTTCTTATAGAATGTGGCCTGTAGAATCCATAATTTCAAACAGTTCCAAGATTGGGCTACTAGTTCAAAAGTTACAGCCCTTTGAATTTTTTTCAAATTGGTTTCTAGTCTATAACTTTTGATTAAGAAGTCTGATCGAAAAAGTACGAATTGATTTGGATAAGTATAAGGGTAATGATTACGTTGAGGTATAAATGAATGTGTGAATATTTTAATATGAAAATACTGTTTTTACGTGAATAAATGGTACATAGAAATATTTTGTTTTACAATGAATATTTTCTCACACATGAAAGTTGAAGGTGAAAGGTGACTTTACGCCAACTCTTAAGTTACCTATCTCGTACGAAATTGCACGAAGAGCATTTTCAGCTAAAAATATTTCATCTAGCCCTAAAGGTCGCGATATATTTGCAAAAAGCCACGAAAATTGATGATTTTCGCCGCTTTTATGAATTTCCTAGTCTAAGAGGTACACTTAGGCTAACTTCTGCATATCTACCTTGTATGAAATTTCCCGAGAAATATTTTCAGCTAAAAATATTTCATATAGACCTCATAGATCGCGAGATATCAGCCAAAAAGTGCGAAAACGCGGTTTTTGGGGGATGGTGGGGTGGCTGGAGCCTTTAGCACAGGGTCTGGAGGGTGGGATTTTTAATATGTTGTTTTTGACACCTAACTGAACATATTCCACCATTTTTTTCTTTTCCACCTCAAAATGTCCAGTTTGCCAATTTTACAGTCTCTATCGCCTAGACTATTCTAGTTTTCTACTTTGTATTGTCTTTTAGCGAAGGCTTATTAAGTCAGAAAATCAATTTATGTTAATTTAGCTAAGACAAAGTATGATCTTTGACTAAGAATATGTTTTTTGTGATATTTAATGTAACAGGTGAATTCCGTAAATATATTATTATTATTTAAAAAAAGGGTGGTAGCAAATATTAGATAAAAAGTACCTCGGACCTAGAATTCTATTTATTGTTTTCTTTACCAATATTTTTATTTACAGAAAACGAATGGAGATATGTTGGTTGCCTAATAGTGAGGCGAATAGACGCTCCATAAGTAAACTTGGCCCACAGAGTCTGTGCTTGGACATGCATAGTACATTTGAATAAGATTACTTATTCAATGATAGTACATATACATATTACAACCCAATCAATAAAGGAATAATCGAGCGATCAGATTCTACGTTAAGAAATTTGCCAAGATTTTGTTTTTTTAGGACCCCGGCACCAACGAAACTATTAATTTCCATCTCTAAGACAAAACGACGATTTTGGTTATAAATTTAGTTTAGACACATCATTTCAATCTCCTCAAAATTCCTCTAAAAGCAAAATAACTATTAATATGGTTCTTATTTCAAAACGCCGGGATGGAATTTTCATGAATGACTTTTTTTAATGAATTCATTGTGAACTACTACCTTAGTTTTTTATTAGCATGATTTTGTTACACAATGTGCCACTGTAGTTTCCGTCTATGGTAAATGAATTGTGCTTTTCGTATTCTTCTAGCATACGTCCTGTCCTTTTTCTCGCCGATTTAGGGAAATACACTTCTGATCAACGTTTTTTTAAATTCTTCGTCTTGTGATTACCTATTTTTCCACCTTTGGCACCGAACTATTAAAAAAGTACATGTGAATTTTAAGGATCTGCACCATATAACCGTTTACGGTTTAAATACTTCGTCTTTCATTGAGGGAAAGTGTCACATAGGTAATGAGTTTAGTTGATGCCAATGATACCGCAGTGGCTTCAAACTATTTAAGCGTCACTCTCATTTTCTTAGCAAACTTCCTTGATTATCATTATAAATCCATTACTTGAATATCATTCCTAATAAAGACAGTACAAACAGTCCTTATGTCGTCCTCGATACTATTCACACACATAAACTCAGTGCATCATTATGTATTAATTTAGAGCACCAAATATCCGAAAATTTCCGAGAAATGGTTCCTCTGCTCTTCATAAAGAATTAATTAAATAAATTAATAATCACGGAACAAATTTCAATAACAGAATAGAGAATAGGTATCTCATCCGCCGTAGCGTATACCTATAGATGTCTTGTATACCGTAGGCGTAGGATAGGTTCATGACATGAATTACATTTGCAATTCCTGTAATTTCTACACTTATGTAAATCTATGCCCATTTGTATTGCGACAGTCATAGAATTAATTACATCCGCAACAAGGCTAAATTTATTAGAGCAAGATCGCATCCTTTGAGTAAAGGAAACGCTTCAGATTTTGTTAACGACGCTGAAGTAAAATTTCGTAATCCATTATAAGTTAATGTTTACACTGAATATTGCATGAGAAGTACAAAACTAAGAAAACATTAATCAATCATGGGCGAATACGCGCTGTACGAGTACAAGACAATCCACCCTTTAAATGAATGCGTACGATGGTAGTATACAATTTACTTGACATAAAAATCACTTCGTGTAACGTGTTACGACGTCTAATGCTAATACACCTGGATCGCGTGGGTGGTAAAACGCTTCTCATCATTAGAGCTGTAGAGACTTGTGTCTGAAGTAAAATTTACTGACGTTCAAAATAAGTGACTACTACTACGAACAAGACAAGACCTACCAGAAAAGAAGAGGAGACCACAATCACTTACACTGAAAGCATTTGTCACATCATTTGGATCACTCTTTAATCAAAAAAGTTCACATGGAAAATTGTTTATGAAAGTGTGAACATTGTGGACAAAGTAGCGATTTATTGTTAATGCACAAGAAAAGTAGTAATAGAATGAAAAATAGTACCTATAAGCAACGATCAATATTAAGTGGAAGCACTATTTAAAATTTTGGGTAATGGCGAGATGAAAAAAATTTTAAATATGGTCGTGTGAGATCGAAAGGACTTGAGGGTGCATGAAGATCATGACACCACTTTTTTACTTCTGTCAATAAAGATACGAATTTTCACTTGCAGGGACTCTCATCAGTCCTAAATATTAGTCTGCATTTTTCGACGGTCAGCACAGTGTTTACTTTGTTGACTGTCGGCTACTTTTCGGTTCTTGGAATTATTTTTTAGAATTAGAATCTAATTTTATGGAACCTAATAAATTGTTTAGGCGGATTCACCGGCGGAATAATTCGATTTAGTAAAATGACACAAAAACCTGGACTTTGATAAATAGCGTATAATGACATGACGCAAAGGGATGGGTTGTGGGCTTGAGCATGACGCTAATGTAACGCGGGTGGGATGGATCCCCCAAAAATGCCCATTCTTCACCCGACGTCATTAAATTATGATCCCTATAAAATACATGCTTTTAAATGAACAATTCCTCCAAAATGCCTTCCTTGGTCAGTGTTGGAAGGGCATGGCATTGTCGCCAACTACGCAAGCAATAGTAGTTTACCATTTTAAAAATAAACAGGTTTCCAAATAAAAGAAAATGTCAATAAATGGAGGCGTCCATAATTGGTACTTTACCTTAAAGTATTTAAACAATGCCTTAATCTAAAATCTTCCAACATTTTTCCCGATTTTTATCCTTTATCGTTGTGGATCACAAACAAAAGGATGTTAGTCAAACGAATCATGAAAAAATCTGGAATAAACGTTATGACAAGGCCATTTGTACAATCTCCGTAAAGAGCGATGTTAATGGACTTTTTAATTAAAATATGCCAGCTGCTCTGGTAAGTAATTTTTATACTTCATTTGATGAGAGATGCTAAGTTTATACGTTGTAAATGTGTAACACTTACAGCGTTGTATTTTAACGTACCAAGCGACAGATTTTAATGTTCCGTACATAATGTGAATGGTAATTACTTCAACCGATTAGTTACAAATATTACAAATGCATTTGCTGTCCCTAACGGTGATGGGAAATAAAATTATCTCAAACGTTCATAAATAATAATGCAACTAATGAATGTTAATTATTGAAATTAACGAGTAGATTCTGAAATATGAAATGAAGGGATACTTAGACAGCTGCCGTATAACATCCTTTCGCAAGAGGATGTGAAACTACAATACGCAGGTCGTCATGAATTAATCTGCCAGTGGATTAAAAAAGAAGTGAACCAGTGATACATTTAATTTAATAAAATGGGACGACCCTTGCTGGCAGTCCCGACCTGGCCGTTTTGTAAAATGTTTAAAGAACACATATCATATTATGCATATATAATTGCGTTAAGTACGCCAATCAACGGTACAGTTTAATCGACATACATACATTACAAAAATAAAAAAAAATGGGGACACATTTTTATCAAAAACAATTTCCAAAAGCAATGCGGAAGAATGTAGATGCAGATCGTTTTACATCTATAAAAAAAAGATAGGGTGTGACTTACGCTTAATCTTCCAGAAGAAAAATGTTCTTCAGCTGTATCCTAGCGGTACGTGGAGTAAAATGTTAAAAAATTTAGAGCTATGGAGAACAAGTAACAGTTATTAAATGTATACATAAGTAAATTGAAAAAAAATCTATTAATTGATTGGTCTTATCACGTCATTGTCAAACTAGGAAGAAGATTAACGACATTTTGATAGCGCAGGAAGCATTCAGCTGTTTAATTAATTAAGTACATTTATTAACAAGATTGTTTGTAGATGTAAATTATTTTCTCATTTCGCACTAAAAAATTCATTAGAGGACCTCCGTGTACTCTTATAATAGTTAATTAATGGGAACAGCTTAAAATTTAAAAAAAGAGTAGAAGTATAATTTAGTTTAATAATCGCACCGTGTGGCAAATTGAGAATATAAATTTGATTTTCAATTTCAAAGTTTGCAAGTCATAGATCAAGTGGCGAGAAAAACTATTATTAAATGCCAAAAATTTTTCTGTTTTGCCCTATATATAAATTACAAAAGAGACTTAATTTATATTTCATTAGTGTAACAAGTAACCGAGTTTTGTGCTGTAAACCAATTGGCCTGCTGCTATTACTTTGCAATAAGACATAATGACCTACTGAATAATATTTTAAAAATTCTATAAGAAACGGTTAAATATTATATACCTACAACAACAAGTGATTATAGACTTTTGTTTTTTATCTAGTCATTTTAAACAGCTGTCATATACATCGTTACGTTGCATTTTAAACTGTGTACACGACATTAATTTTCTTTATTTTCAAATTGATAGATTGTTACATGACTCACTTTGAATAATGCCGCTTGGAGGTGATCTAAACATTTGTAACATTAGAAAACCCAAATATAATATTGTTGTTCGTGAGCACAACAACACATGTTGCTAAACATTCGTTAGAAGACTCATCTCGCCTTTGAAAATAGGTACACAATGTAAACCACCGCACGCTTGTTCCGATTTAATTAACTTTAACATCGAGTCACATTCAATTCCCATTTGAATCAATGAATCAATTTTGAAATAAAAGAAGGAAACTGTTTATTATTACTTATGTTCAATATGTCATCTTCGACACTACATAAGCTTATTATCAACGCGTCATGTTTTTAGATGTAGCTTTTGTGTTGAATATTGTTAATATACCAACTGGTTCTCAAAACTGGCTTGCCTATATAGCTATTTTACTTTTTAAGATAAAAAACTTACTTCCGGTTTAGTCTGAAATTGGCTTAAGTTTCGAATTTTTAATGTGACACCCTGTATTTTTTTGTTTATTTCGATACAAAAGCGCTCGCATTGACATAAAATGTTACCACGCAAGCGTGCAAAACGTTTATTGCGGATATAGGTATTTAGTTTTTTAGTCAAAACTGTGCACATACAAAAGACAATTCGTGCTTTTGTTGGTTGTCAGACCCCTAAATTATAAAGGTAATGTTCCACATTTCCATACAGCGCAACATTAGTAAATTATTCCAGTAAATAAAACAAATGTCAACTAATAAATTGCCTGAAGCACGGTTTGTTCCGGTTTCAAATTCGTCAACCATCTATCGAGATTCACTTTCAACGAGTAACCAAATTTATACCTGGCTATAGAAAAGATCCGATTGTATTGTATCCAATTTTCCAAATCGCTACTACCCTTCTAAAAGATAAAATCAACTGTCGACTGGAGAAAATATTGATGCATCTATAAATGTAAGGTATTTTGAATTTTTGGCATTGTGTAACCATAGGAGTCGATTTTTTGGATTTTTGGAAATTTACATTTAAAGTCATTTTAACATTCCTGAAGAGGAAGTTATCCCGTGAAGATTTGTGTGGTTTTTTTATGAATGATAAGTGAACCCAAACCAAAGATATTGGTAAATGTTTTCTCATTAATTGTGAAAATGAATTTTTAGTTCACTATTCATTTGCGAGGGTTAAATTTTATTTAAAATCCAGAGGCGTGTCAATAGAAATTAGTTCCAGATGTTTGATTAATTCCAAATATTAAAAAATCTAGGTAATTCATTAGGTTGGAAACGCGATCACGATATAGGAATTTAAACTTGCATAATTGACTGTTTATATGAGTATTTTTTTTTAATGGGTGGGTATGCACCCTTTCTTGACAAACTTTAAGAAAAAAAGAACCGTTTCGTTATTACGAGTGAGAGTGACCAAACCAGAGCATCGGGTCTATAAGTGGCTATAAAAAGCCAACTTTCCGCAAGGTAAGAGTAATTGAAAATGTATTTATTACGGAGCTAGCCATGGTATTAATTTCATTTTTAAAAAACCTGTAAATTTAACTAAGCGGTTACACTGCTGATTTATACGTGCGCGTGGTGCGTAGGTTATGCTTATTGAGACAGTTGGTAGCAATGCAAACGACTCGAATAATTATTCAGGAACACCCGATCCTGAACCCCTATCCGGTGGTAGAAACCAATAATTTTGGAAGACCACAAGTTTGTCCTTCGATGCAGTTTAATACCGGTTTGACCACAGTTTGTTCAGATGACGAGCTACGAAAAATTGGTTCTTACTGATGCATTCAGTAAATCAAAATCTTGACTCTTGGGTAATATTTTTGAGCATAAAGTTTTCAAATATTTACAATTACTAAGAATAAATTTATAGCAGTCTTGAAATGGATTAATTTATAACAGTAATTAATATTTATCACTTACAATTTGTAACATAATACGAGCGGGGGATAAATACTAAGTACATTTCGCATCGATGTTTTTAAAATAAAATAAATAATAGGCAAAAATTTCGCATCGATGTTAGTATTAACTCGAAACACAATTCGATTAGCTTATATAGCAAACGCCCATATTTCTCAAAAATATTCTACAATGTTCTCGTACAAACACGTCATATTTCCCGGAAAGAATGCGTCACATCCGCTTTCGTTTCTGATTACCGATGACTAATCTTTCATGGCGTCTCGATGTCTATCGGGATTTCTACAATGTAATCTCAAATGGGGTAGCCACTTTCAATAAATGTACTATCTTGGACAAAATGATTAACTTAGAGAAGAAGTGTCGAGAAATACCCCCAAACTTTTCTTTAGCAATAATCACCTGAAAAAATTAAATCACCAGCATTCATAACCTATTAACTATGTCGTGTAATTTTGTTATAAAATATTATAGGGAGAAGAATATCAGAAACCTCCTCGCCCCCTTTCGGGAGTATTCTCTAGGCCCTAGGGTGAGCCTCACCTGATACATATGTGTCACGAGCCGCCAATGATTGCAGCATCGTTATATTTCACGATTGATGAAATTTTCAAGTACCTATATGTATGAGGTTACCTTTATATTTTCAGTAATAAATTACAGAATTTTCAAGGGTGAACCTGAATATGTTACTCTTTCGGAGGACAAATTGTACTTACCAGGGCCTGTACCCACGAGTTACAAACAGATTTTGGTGTAAGCCCTTACCTGAAACAAGCAGAAATATGAAATATTACCCCATGCCCATGGTTATTAAAGTTTATTATCGTCATCCCAAATCAGTGCATTGACAATTTTAATTTCGTTAGTGTGATTAAATCGACTTCAACTTGAACGAACTAAATGAAACGATTACCTTTCAGTACAGTTTACCGTATGGTCTTATTAACTGATTTAAGTGCCAGTGTCCATTACGGAGAATTGCATACAGTTGGTGGCGCCATGATGCTTAGTGCTTAGAAATATGGGTAGGTGTGGAATTTGCCTAAGACCCGAGGAAATCGTGTTACCGCGTTATTATTTCGATCAACGAATACACCTATTTTCAATTGCTCAACAATGCTTTGCACATTATTTTTGTCATCTTTTGATTAGAGAAATGTAACAACTGATCCACCACCCACCAATAACATATTTTGGGAGATTAGATCCCGTACACAAAATGTCATGAACTCTTGATTTCACCTTATGATAAGCATGTCTGTTTACCTTTCTAAATAATTCACATTCGTGTATACCTACAATCTGAACGCGGAAAACATTTTGATTTATGAATAGTTATTTCAATTTAACATGGTATGTTTATCGGTGCTATATTCGAAGGATGTAACTATCTGAATGAGTAATTATAGATTATTTACATGTAATTTTAAAATGCGTGTAGACCAATTCCCTGGCAAATTCCTAATCATTATTGTACTAGTAAACGACCACCAATTAATTTCACTGTTATTCTTAATGACTACGTAATTCGCAACCTATACTGTAATCTATTTTTCGCGAGTATACTCAAAATACGTTTTGTCGTACGATAATTTTTGTATTTCAAAAATCACAACAGCGTGTAGGTACCAATGAACGGTTGCTAAATTACACATCACCAAGAGGCTTATATTTTACATTTAATAGAGCGTTGTTAATAGAGGAATCTTGTATAATGCGTACGGTAATAACAATATCTCAAAGGTAAAATTAAACAAAAATAAACGCCGTATAAGAAAGCCCATTATGCAATTCCATTATTGGTAGTAATTTCCGTTTACTCTTCGAAAAGAATTTCTGCTCGTAACATACCTTCTTCTTGATCCTATTATTTCGCTAATTGAGTCTTTATTCTTTAAGCTATGGCTGACTAAATCAAGGGCACAGATAACGTTAATACCAGCAAATACAAGTTTCATGCTTCACGGCACACCATTTGCATCAATAATGTAAAAACATTAGTTGCTGGTATAATAAAACTAGATACGCTACTCTCCGCCATTTTAAAAGGAATAACGACAAAAAAGTATCACATACTTATACTCTGCCTCATTACATGCATTTCATATAATAACATAGGTATCTCTTTGCAGCATTATATACTAAGTTGCCGTGCTTCGGTTTTGTTCCATTAACGTACTGGAGGCTAGTACGAAATTATCTCTCTCGGTTTTATTATTTTTATTTAGTAATTGGCGAATTACACTTTTTCGCTTTTCATAGAAAATTGATAATTTGAAGTGTCGCAGAGAGGAGTCTTTGCGTGTACGACACTTTTTGCTAGAAACTACAATTATTAATATCCCAAAGCTATACACAAATTCTCACTATTATTTAATATAACGATGAAGAAGAAACCAGTAGTGGATATATAAAAATATTTAAAAAAAGTTGGCATGCCAACAAATTTGTCTGCAAAATGATGTAATTTTTGAGCTATTACCTTATATAAACCTAATTGGTTTCTATACACAAAACAGAAATATAGTTTTTTTAGCAGTTCCATCACTCTGAAAAAGATGTATTCATTAGTAAAGGGTTATTTTCCACGTTCTGTTTCGCCTGTATACTTATGTTTCAGTATTTAGTAGGTATATCAAAGAAAATGTACCTAAAGTTTGTTATTTTGCTGAAACACCCAATAGATTGACCCCATTTGCTTCGAAATTAATTTGTCTGCTTTGTAGAAGTATGGGATAAGCGTTGACTTTATTGACTACAAGATATAGACTTCAATTGACACGAAATGTGACATTTGCGGTACAAATGTTAGCGGAAAATAATTGAATATGTATTCAAGTACAAGTCATAGTCAGTTCAATTATGAGCGTTTCCAGAGGTTTCATAGAAAATTCCCCAGACTTGACTTTCAATTACTTAGTGGTAAATGATACATCGATCTCTTCGCAAGGAAATTTGCAATGTTTCTATAGTAACACATTTTTTAAATTTATTGCAATATCAAATGAAATATCGTGCTAAATATAGCAAAAATGTGTCACTTTTCATACGTAGAATTTTACATTATGCTGGAAAGAAATACTCGAAAAACTGTTACTATAGAAACATAGAATTATCCTTCGTATTTCCAACAAAAAAAAAATTGAAAAGATGTGTAAGTACAGAAATACGGTCGTGATAATTTTTCCCTCGATTTTTCCACTAAATGTCTACCTTGTATGGATTGTATGAATTTTACTTGCTGTGGTGTATAGCGCCTCGCAACACGAGTTCTAAAACTGGTCATGGAATATTTCGTTTGTCAATTCAAAATCAAGGATTAACAATTTTGGTTCAAAATAATAAATAAAGTGCAAATTGAGACCTATGATTTGAATACAAAATAAAAATAATTAGCAGTTAGTTTAGTTTACCCATTTTAAGCATAACTTCCAATGAAGCAGCTTTTTTAAATGGCTGCAATTCTCAAATTCCAAAATATATGTTTGAGCTGACATTATAAACAAGTAATAAACCAGTCCCACAAAACGATTGGCTAAAGCACTAATAGTAATTTTTGTTGAGTCTCTTGTCCATCAAATCATCTTCGTAAATGCAGCGCAATACTGCATGTTTCTGTAGCAAATAAAAAATAAAAACTAAGTATAATGGGCTGCCGCCAATTGAAAGGCAGATACATAAAAACATTTGTCATTTAGAATGTAAATTGTTGAAACGTAGCTGAGCGGAATTCTACGTTGTAAATACTTTGTAGTATTCAATTACTTTCGAGTACATATTCAAATACTTTGCGTAATTAAATACTTTTATCGAAGCAGTATTCTGAACCCAAATACTTTAACAAATATTTAGTATTCGAATACTTTGCAAAGTAGTCTAATACTTCACCAAGTATTCAAATACTTTTCAAGTTCTTCAAATACTTTGAGAACTATTCAATTTTTCTTTAACCCGAGAATGAAAGGAGACAACTATGTCAAAGCTTCGCTAATCTATCTCTATGAGTTCAAGGATCAATGCTATTGAATATGATCCGGATTAAAAGTCTTGTTTCCGAATGCGAGCCGGGTGTCAAAAAATTCCCCCACTAAAAATCGTATGCGATTCTTTACATCTTGTTTAACGATCTCCGAGATAGTTTATAATTTTGTATTGCTGTGTCTGTTTGTCCGCGTGCACGATAACTTTGCTAAGAAACGTCAGATCTTTTTAAAAATTGGTACACATGTTCGGTCGCTATTGTTTTTCAGCTACAAACTTGTAAAAAAAGATGGATGCGTGAACATCTCGAAGATCGTTTGGTATTCGGTTGTATCGAATTGTTATGCTTAAAAATTACGAGGTGTGATGATAAACGATATTGTTTCAAGCCACTATACCACGATATGATTCCACCATAACCACCATAATCAAGTGATTATGATGATTTTTTTTAATTTTTAAAGTATTTGAGTGACAAGTATTTGAACCCTCTTTATATGAGTACTTTTCATAGTAATGAAACACTTTTGAAAGTATTCAAACACTTTTTATAGATATATAAAAGCAGGACTGCAAATGAAATTGATGAATTATCAACTTCGGGATTGACATTGAGTTTTCAAACTAAGCGATGCAGGAATAACTCGATAGTACGAACCAAATGCTGTACTCCCTCTCTTTATCTAGTTTTATCTAATCTTGCTCTATCTAGATATCGGTAGGTTTATAAAAAGCGCCCGAACGAGTTTTGACTATAATAAAGTTTAGTGTTTTTGGGGGCGTTCACTTCGAATTTTTTCTAAACCCAAAAAAGGCGACATAAATACCCAATAGAGCACAACTGAAACACATTAGACAGAAAAAAAATTGGTTGATTTTGGGGCTAATGGGGGGGCTAAGTAAACACATTTATAAGGTTACAATTAATTCGTGCTTTTGTTTGCTAAAAGCCCTAATCTACAAGGGAAAATTTTGACATTTCCATATGGCGGTCCAAAGGTTTGTTCCTATCACGGAATCGAGGCTCAAGTGTTTTCTCTTGAATCATTACTCCACGTGTGTTACCATCCACCTTTCATGCCTTGACCAAAATGTAAGACAGGCACAAAAAGCACAACAATTGTATTGTCGGCATCTTTCGGAAGTATTTGGGCAAATTGTGAATTGGAAATCCCATACATTATTTCTAAAAATCCAAAAGAAAAATACATCCAAATGTATTTTGAATATTCGTTAGAACATTACTTAATCCTAAGCATTTTATATATAATTTACTGCGCCCTTTAGGGAAATCCATAGCTATAAGAATATTAGCAAATTTGGTATTGTAGAGAAACCTGTACGATATTTTGTACTATCGTAAAATAAAAGGTATCTGAAACACGCTACCTTGGAAGGATTAGGCACAAAATAATGATCTTTTCTGAGCGCAAGTCGTAGATGATACCTTTGGTCGTGGATTTTTCAGGTAAAACTATTAGTGACAGCAAATACCATCTACTACTAACTTGAAATTTGGAAAACAAAGAAACGTCACCATTTCCACATGGCAATTATTGACTTGTTAAGGATATTGCTATCTGTCTTGTCCGTCGGTCTGACCGTGTGCATCGGGTCAAAAAGTGACAGCCCAAAAACGATCTCGAGTTCAGTTGTATCGTACTTTTTTCTTTGCCAGGCAGGAGGAATGAGTATTATACCCCATATCTTCGAAAGTGAGATATTTGCTGGTGATTCTCACGCTCGACTACAATCTCGTGCTGTTGAAAGGTTGCCATAAAATACATATATATTAATTGTCTTGTGTTCAGAATGCGTTTAATTCATGAATTATTAAGCAATTAACTCTACACGTAAACCTTTTAGTTAGCGATATTTACACATTAGTTCCTCCGCCATGCCAGGTAATTATTTTTAATTTACGGATCGTCGATATTGTTATACAGTGGCGGCGGCGGGTACCGATAAAGCTTTTGGACAACACAAGACAGTCTATGAACAATGTGATTCGACGTCGAATTTTAACATAAATCAGCATTCAAAGTGATCAATTGTAAACGTTTGCCTATTTTGGGACGGTGAAAATAACGTTATCATATCTATTGCATCTAACACGTCACTGAACCATAGCAAAATCCTAAATCTTGTACTCGCGCACGCACTTTTTAATTACCTAAAACGAAAATTACACAAAATAAGTGTATACCTTCAATTCTCACGTTTGTTTAATAAAGTAGCATTAAGTTAGCTCTATAAAAACGCTCTAGCATTACGCGATTACTAAAATTGGCATAGAAATCACGAGGTACGTACATAAAACAAAAGGTTTATTTCGTGCAAATTGAATTTTACCACAATTTCTTTTTTGGTACAGTTACAATAAACAAGAAAAGCTTTAAAATGCACTTGAATGTGTTTCGTACCATCTCTTTTTATGATAAAATTATGCATTAGCGAACTTTTATTTCTTTCTTCTTAATGAAGAATGTAAAAATTCCCACAGAAATTGGGTTATTCAATGCGTTAGTAAAGTGCGGGCTATAATCCAGGTTAATTATGGCTACGCTTTTTTACTTTACACGATTATAAGTATTATTAGTTATTTTTTTATTAGCGTCTTTCAATATTATTTCAACAAAAGAATTTACTAATTAAGCTTAGAGAAGCGGCTATTATTATCTTGCTTTTAATTGATACTCTAGAAAGGAGATAATTTCACCTCGAGACATAGTCATTTTTTTCTCTTATTACATACATAGGTCCTGCACGAAGGTGGTGAAAATTTCCCCTTCGTACATTTTTGATAATTAAGCACAACACAACTGTTTAAATAAGCAAGTCATGTTCAAATTCTTCCATTGAGAATAGCAAGTCCCTCAGTAAAGTAACCCTGCAAACAAGATAGTTTATTTAACATTTGATTTGAATCTGAACTACTAAATACTTTCACTGATGAAAGGCTATGAAGGGATGAAACGATGGGATTTTCACCACCCACAATCTGACAGCAATAATCCCACTACTTCAAAAAGAATAGAACCTTCCCTCAAGTCGAAGGTAGTAATCAATGGTAGTAAGAATCTACAAGGTGATGTTTTTTCAGGGCCCATATATTTTCTATTCCTAAAATAGTTACGAAGTTAGTGACACTTCCACACCTGGCGCACCTGAGTGACTCTACACTGGCTCTTAGACTATAAACAACTATTTGAAGCAATGCAGTCAGCAAACAAAATGGATTCGGTATGCCAATTATGAAGTATAGATCATTGATATACAAAATAAGTAGTAAAGGGCCCAAGATCGAACTCTGTGAGACCCCCTGTACTAATTTCTCTAGTTGAATCTAAAGAATTAACAATTTAGTGATATCCACTCTATAATATGTTTTATTACTATCCCACGGCGGACAAGTTCCAAAATCATCTGGAAATTTACGTAGGTCCGAATAAAAGTTCTCAATTGAAACATCGAAATAGCAGTACCATAGTCGTCGTTTTACAATAAAAAAATCAATTAGGCATCTATTATGTACTCGTGTTTTTCACAATACAGTATTTCATCGGTCACTACAACTTTCATCGAAATCTAGAAACAATTTTGTTTCATCGCCCCTTTACAGCACTCATAAGAAACTCGTATTGTAATGTACTTACGGTACCATCGAATACCCTCATTAGGTTTAAACGTTTCGTTCCGTTTCTTTTAAACGCAATGACCAAATAAAATTCACACTCAGTGACAAGAAATTTTCGTTTTGATCGCTTTCGTTCCGACTCAATGTACGCTAGCTTTATAGTTGAACCAAAACAAGCTTATAGATACTTTTTACTCGAGTTACATTAGTGAAGCATTGCAAATGGTATGTAAATTTTAAAGTAAAACGGAGTACATCGCAAATAAGCTATAAAAGACCGGACGTAAAGGAAATTTTTTAAACGGCATAGTTTCTGGAAAAAAATGATTTACCAGATGGTATAGAAACAACCATTCGTGAAACCACGGTTGCGGAACATTGATTTTTAGCTTTATGAAGTCTTCGGATATATAGTTTGTTTATGCTGGTTGTTCACTTATGAGGAGAGACTCGACAAATCTTTGCGCACACCGTAACTTTCATCAATTTCATTGCGAGAATGCGAGTTATAAGGAAGAACGCATATTATTCTCTAATTAGTTTACGAGTTGGTCTTAGTTATTTATTTGCACGACTTCAACGTTACAAAAATACGCATAATTTAAACTTATAACATAACTGTCTTTAAGTATATATATTTTCAGTACTAAACCTTCTATAATTTTAATTTATTTGCGGTCGTGAACCATTTTATTTTCTTACAGTTCACATGTCAAATAATTGGCGAAATAGAGATCTTGTACGCAGCCTTCAAAACTTTTTTATTCATTTGCCTGAAAGAAAGTAGATTTCATCACGAACACTGCTGTCAGTCACGAGAACACAATTTGTTCATATAACGTTACTTGAAAAATAAATACCATTGAATTTTTGAGATATGGCAAAATAGAAATTAAATCCTTAATTCCCCAAATAACAAAGTTCGTCGGTCAAAAACCGGTCAAATATAGTTATCATACACCTAAACTTCTATATAGAAATGCTAACTCTATCATTGTTGCTATTCCAATCATTAGCACATTCCTGATGTACAATTATGTGTAACACTATTTTACCAGCTCGTACTATATATATAAATATTGATACATATACAACGGAAAAAGTTGAGAATAACCCGTTAATCTCATAATACATGGTAGTACTCCCACTGTTATTTAGAGATTAAGTATTACCTCTCGTATATGCTTTCAAATAGTATGCCATTACCCCATTACGTAAGAATTTATAGATCAGTCAAAGAACTTAATCTTTACACTAGGAGATATGAATTACTTAGAAATTCTTAATGCGATTGAAAAAAATTGCCAAATTCTCGACAGAACATCTTTCTAGCTCAAACCAAAAATCGCGCTTTTGGCTTCAAAAAATGGTAAATGTGGGCATTATGTATTCAATAAGAATTTAGGTTTCTTTTTAAAAAATTGGGTTGCCCTACACTTCACTCTGAAAATGCGCATAGCATCAATTGGCCCCTCCATATAAGAATATTTTATATAAATCATTTTTTAAAATCCCCGCTAGTTTTCGCCCAATAATCGACTGTCTCAAGAAAAATGAGACATTCTGTAAGAATATAAATTAATTGAAATATAAGATTACAAAACTGGTAGTCGCAAACCGCAACTCACGGTAAACCTTTTCTACACCCTGCTTATGCAGGTGTAATTAAACCCCAATAAATCATCCCCTGAAACTCTCTTCTAGGCAAACATACTTGCTTCAAAATATCGTATATTTCCATTCGGACAAGTCGAAGAGAGGTACACCACAAGAGGTAAAGAAAGCTATTAAAAAAGGCAAACGTTGGGACCCACAGAGGAACCAACAGTAGTCAAGGGGGACTGTACCCCTATCCTTTTCATTTGCGATTTAATTTTGCGCGGGGTCAATCAAGGTGTTGCCCATTCAAGGATTTAATTAAATTTTAGCGGTTTTTTAATTTGATTACAGATTGTGGTTTTACGTTTAATCTTCAAAAATAATTCGTGGACTAGCGCTCTGATTGGTCGATTATTTTCCCAGTTTCGCGGATTATAAAAAGTTATATGCCGCTCTCCCATCAAATTTTTCATAATATAATCTGAAAAACCGAAACGGCCCCTCCAAAGGCTTCAGCTGCGTTTTTTCTACATGGGTAAACATAGCGGAGAGTGCCCAACTCCGTATCGACGGTTTTTGGTACCGGCAACGCTGTAACGTTTGGACCTTTAATCTGCTTGAACATTCGTGCTTATCTTAATGCCCTCCATTCTTTCGCATATTAGTTCTGTTCTCTCTCATTATGAAGCGATAAGTTCACGTATTAAATTACCTATAGGACAAAGTTGTAGAATTAAAAAAAAATTTTAAAGCCTAAAGCGATCACCTGTTACAAGCGGTCATATGATGTAATAATATATAGGGTGTTCTATATAAAAAAGTGGCATTTTTGTTATTATCTGAAAAATGCAATGTTGTTTTCGTTTTTTAATAACAGATTGGGATTCAGTAGAAAAGATAAACCATTTTGACAACTAGCAATAGTGCCGACTTAATTTGAAACAAACATCAAAACAATCGCTCCGAGCAAATTTTAATCGAGATGCTGATGATTTTATATGGACCAAATGATATGTTACTTATCAAATTCAAAACAGTAGCCTCGCGTAGAATTAATAACAGATTTTAATGGACACATTAACTATCGCAGATCATATTGATTCGGAGACTGTATGGACCAAAATCCATGATATAATTTCAAAAATAAAAATGTTTCCATTAAGGCCCAAACGGCAAAAAATCTCCTAATCCAGCATCAAATCGCTGAAGATCAATATAATTGATCTCATTAACCCATTTAATGAATGACTTGTTAAGATAAAGTGGAGGGAATGAAGCGTACCCCTTCTACTCTCTGACGAACATAGCGCTTCCTATTCCGCTAGGTTTTTTTTTAGCAAAATCTATAATTGCGCTAGCTGAATTCATACTGGCGCTAGTTATAGAGTTAACGGAAGCTGTTACCTGGAGAACGCAACAAGTTCGCGCTTTTTTATTTTTGTATTGTTTTGTAATGCTGTCTGTCTGTCCGTCTGTCCGTGTGCACGATAACTTTGTGTAGAAACGTCCGATCGCTTTGAAAATTGATACACATGTTCTTTAGGATATTAGAAAGGTCGCGATTGTTTTTCGGCTATGTACACTAACGGGCCAAAAAGTTACAGCCCAAAAACTACTCAAACCTCCAAAAAAGGGCACTGCTTTTATAATTTTTGTTACAAAGAACATATTATGAATGTTCGGTTTTCTGTGTTAGTAAATATTCTTAGGCGACTATGCAGATGAATAAAAAAAATTGCACATGCGCAACCCAATTTTTGTTATTTGTTAAGAGATTTAAATGAAATTTTGTATGTACGCACTTCGAATAAAAGTAAAACTAATGCCGAATCAAAAAATTTATTTTGCGCATTCGCAATCTCAAATTTTTCATTTGTTAAGATACATATTTAAATGAAATTTTGTACATAGGAACCTTGAGTAAAAGTAAAACTAAATTTGTTTTA
The DNA here is from genome assembly GCF_008802855.1 of Photinus pyralis. NCBI lineage: Eukaryota > Metazoa > Arthropoda > Insecta > Coleoptera > Lampyridae > Photinus > Photinus pyralis. The sequence continues at coordinate 21,947,523 of NW_022170509.1, forward strand.
CAAGCTATGCTGATCTGGTGGGACAGAATCAACCTCTTAAGGTGTGTTGTAAAAATGAATGTTTGTGTGAAGATCTCGAGGATCGTTCGGTATTCAGTTGTATCGGATTTTTACCTTTGCAACGTAGTATTTTGTATTACATTGACGTCATCGACTGCTAATTACCTGGCTCCCCATGAATGCGGCAAAAAAGTCGTTGCCCAAATTGGAACAAAATCTTCAACCCATATGAACTAAATTCTTGTGTTATTTGCACTACCTTAGTGGATATGAGAGCCATTTTCAATTTTTCTGTATGCACATGCACAAGATGCTGTAGTTTTAAATTTGGATGGGGAACTCCTCGCTAAAGTAAATTTGGATTGTACCTATTTGAAATAATACTGCAATCTTTCAAAAATTATTTAATTGTAAGACTTAAACCACATCGTGAAAGGGAGATGTTTTCCAAAGCATATGAAGAATGAAACTGCAAAGGGGTGCTCCCACTAAACAGGGAACATTTTCCCTTAAAAAATGATTCTGTAGATTAATAATGGACGGTCGACTGGGGTCCGTCTAATGGGTTAAACAAACATGTAAGCAACAGGCAGCTTGTTCAAGTATTGTCACGAAATTACTTTAGGGAAGAGTACGAGGATATGCATGACATTTCAAAGAAATATTACAATGTGCATCATTTATACTGGTTTACTATGAGTAGAAAAATTTCACGGGTCACCGGCGCCATTACATTAGAATTTTGCACATGCCATTTTACTGGTAGTCCAGTCAATAGAGAAAAGTTTAGTCAAAAATTTGGTGTCCAAGAGGTTATGACTGATTCTTATGTATTTTTTGGCGTAGATTCCGAATTTTTAATCTCCCACCAACCTTAGGGGGTGGGAACCCCCCCAAAAATGCAAAAAACCCCAAAATTTCGGCCCAAAATTCAGAATTTTGGAAAAATCTCGCTAAATTTAGATTTTTGGCCCAAAGTACCTTAGTTCAAAATTAAAGTACACAAAATTTGCAGGAAAAGTGATATATACACTTTTGGTCTAGGACCAACGGGGGCGGAGATAAGAGGGGGGTCAAAAAAGGGTACTTTGTTGGAAAACGTGAAAAAAACGGAATTTCTCTGAATAACTCGCTAAATGTTGGTTTTAGAGAAAAAACTCAAAGGACCAAAATGAAAGTAGACGAAAAATTACTTCGGAAAGTGCACGTGTGCGGAGCCGATGAAGGGGGGGAGGAGGGGGAGGGGGCGAGCGCAAAACCTCTCTTCCTGGCGCCGCGCGACGGCACTGGCATAAGGCGCTATACGCGCAGTTTCGGGTATCTCTGGCGGCCTCGGTCCCGGTCATAACGGATGCTTCTTTGTCCTTATTTTAGAAAGGGGCCTCTGGCTTCCCCCTCCCTCTTGTTGGTCGTTTGTATGCTTTTTGTGTCCTCTGGAAACCAGTTCAAGATCCCTCTTCAGTGCGTCTGTGTTGTCGCGTCGTGCGCATCACGCTATATTGCTCCCTGCTTATTTACTATTTTTCGGTTAAAAGTTTGTTGTTTTTACCGAAATTTTCTGTAATATCGTGCTCGCGCGCCTGTGCGTTTTGAGTTTGTTCGCTTGCATATACTCTCGAGGGGAGAGAGTGGAACTAGTTTTAACCTTCATGGTACTCTAATGAAAGGTCTCAACGCAAGGAATTAATTTCTACCAACCATAGCCCTCCTCCTCGACCTCTTATCGTGATCGTGTATATTACCTTATACCTCAAGAACGGATTGTCGGAAGAGGGTACTATCAAAGGGCGATTGAAACGTCTGCAAGAAATATATCCATTGGTGATGTCCATACAAAAGCTATTTCGGTTAAAAAAATGCGCTTTATCTGCACAGGAGTTGTGCACAATTTATATCGGGCGATCAAAAATGATTGGCTGTCGAGTCGCCTTTGGAAGTTCAAGTTAGATACGATTTCCCATGTAAACAAAAATTCCAAAGGCGACTAGAGAGCCAATCATTTTTGATCGCATTGTACTTGTTTATTTAGTGCTCGAGTTACAATTTTTGGGGGAGATTGTAGTATTTGTCTGAAATTCTGATTTGCATGGCGGACAGCAAGAAACGTTACTTTCGCACTTTTTTAGGCCATCTTTAAATAAAAACTCAACCTCTACTGGCTCAGGCGAAAAATAGTAAATAAGCACGGAGCAATATAGCGTGATGCGCACGACGCGACAACACAGACGCACTGAAGAAGGATCTTGAACTGGTTTCCAGAGGACACAAAAAGCATACAAACGACCAACAAGAGGGAGGGGGAAGCCAGAGGCCCCTTTCTAAAATAAGGACAAAGAAGCATCCGTTATGACCGGGACCGAGGCCGCCAGAGATACCCGAAACTGCGCGTATAGCGCCTTATGCCAGTGCCGTCGCGCGGCGCCAGGAAGAGAGGTTTTGCGCTCGCCCCCTCCCCCTCCTCCCCCCCTTCATCGGCTCCGCACACGTGCACTTTCCGAAGTAATTTTTCGTCTACTTTCATTTTGGTCCTTTGAGTTTTTTCTCTAAAACCAACATTTAGCGAGTTATTCAGAGAAATTCAGTTTTTTTCACGTTTTCCAACAAAGTACCCTTTTTTGACCCCCTCTTATCTCCGCCCCCGTTGGTCCTAGACCAAAAGTGTATATAGCACTTTTCCTGAAAATTTTGTGTACTTTAATTTTGAACTAAGGTACTTTGGGCCAAAAATCTAAATTTAGCGAGATTTTTCCAAAATTCTGAATTTTGGACCGAAATTTTGGGGTTTTTTGCATTTTTGGGGGGGTTCCCACCCCCTAAGGTTGGTGGGAGATTAAAAATTCGGAATCTACGCCAAAAAATACATAAGAATCAGTCATAACCTCTTGGACACCAAATTTTTGACTAAACTCCCCTATTTAGGTCTCTATTGACTGGACTATGGCAGAAAAGAACTTTACAACTGTAGCAATACACTCGATTTATAAAGAAGTACTTTTAAACCTTCAGGAAGATGCGAACATGCATAAATAAAAACGGAAGGAAAAATTTATGAAGAAACTGTTAATATTACGGCGATTTGTCACAATTTTTCAAGGATTATTGGCACGTAATTAATTAACACCCAAGAAAAATCGCACGAAACATAAGTAGACAGAGAATTATAATTGCATGCGAAAGTTTGAATTTGTTTATTTTTCACATCGAATTTTGCATATTAATCCTTTTTTTCTTATCTGCGTGAAATCTATGCACAAGTAAAAGCAACCTTGACAAATGTTATTGATGTAGTAGGACAATAGAATGAATTGTAAAGCGCTAGAATATCCATGTACTATTGGCTAAGAAGTGGGTTAACTTCAATTACAAGAAGGCAGTCTTAAGTATACTGCAAGAAGCTTCTTCTTAGCGCACATCATCGTCAACCGCCGTAGCGTTAAAGCTCAAGGGCGCGCGCGAGTTTGTTCCTTGACGGCGGAAACTCTTAATTTTCTTTGGTCTGCTGTCATCGGCACTTAACTAAACGTGAACTTTGTTAAAATTTTAAGGTGACAAAATGCGTTTCTCATTCATATTGTTAAACATGGTGATGTTATCGCAAGTGAACTGCCAGTTTTGGAAGTTTCCCCAAGACATTTTCAATAGCTTTTCGTGGCTACGACAAGGAAAAACGACCAACGAAAAAACGACCACCCAATTGCCGACAACAACTTTAATCGAAAAAACGAGAAATGAACCTTCGACTAAACCTCCAAAAATGACAAAAATAACAAACCCTTATAAAATCATTACCGTCACAGAAACCATCCCTCCGAAAATTGAAACTAAATCAACAACAAAAAAACGCTTCCAAAAAACTAAGCCGCCGACAACCTTAACGCAAACGGCCACAGCAACCCCCATTTGGACAACTGTCGTCTTAACCACTTTATCGCCTACGACAATTAGAAAATCAAACCCGACAACCACAGGAACAACAGAGACAGAAATGTCTACTATACTGGATACAACCACCCAGGATGCGATCGGAACCACCGAAGAGCCCAGGGATAACCACCACGTGCACGACTTTTACCTTAGTAAGCGTGAAAAACCTCAGGTCAAAATTGCATCCAACATTAGCCAGGTGAGATAGAAAATTTTACATAATCTTCGATATTACCTCAAGTGTGTAATTAAAGCGTTGCTTCAATGAACACAACTGATGAAGTTCATCGCAGTTCGTTCAGATGCATCCCTCACGGAAAAATTAAAATGCGATCAAAGTATTTACCTCTCGCAGTGTACCTACTAATTAATTTTTTATGTAAAAAAAATTGAGGTTTCTACAAGTTGTAATTTTCGCGTGATCCACTAATGGACATAGATTTATTTTCATTAAAAGGCGGCGCCATGTATGGAAATTTATATCTGCAACCGATATTTCTTGTAATTAGTTGTCCTCATCAACATTTACATAAAATAGGCGATAATTATGTGCGATTTTAGGAAATTCAATTCCATAACTACAGCATGTAAAAACAAAATATTGCATATCATGCACTTTGCTTACAGCATTCTTGATACGAGAATCAATTTAAATTTGAAAAATACTTTGCACGCTCTTTACGAGCAAACCGTACCATGTGCCATGATGTAAATGGCTTTATTACATAATTTATGACCATAAATCTCATTACTTGCAATTCCGTCTTCTACACTTTTACAGGAATTTTTGTCGACCCCAGTCAGCGTGTGCTCATAGATGCATTATAATGATTGTAATTAAGAATCGATTATTGAAAACCACACGATCACTTTACAATATTTAATTGACTTTGAGTCACACTAAGTGTAGGTAGAGATGCCAATTAAAAAAAAATTAACCCAAACGGGGTTACAGATTTATCATATGTATTTACATACACGTAAGAGAAAAATTCATCGTTGATCAATTGTGTATAAATCCCACAAGAAAGTTCAAAGTTTAAGACAATAGAGAAAGCGGAATGAAACACAATTATTGAAAATATGGCAAGAAAATCTTATCGTTCTTCTGCCGATTTTCATAATTACATTCAGTCCAACTAAGTTACTGTGAGAAACGGAACAAAACGTTAATCAAGAGGTCATATAATTCCTATAGCTAATTGAATAGCACTTGCACTGAAATAAATTGTGGGTAATTTTCATTGGAAAATGTACCTACAGAAAATGAACGCACACAATTAATTTGGTCTTGGACTTGGGTACTTCACTTACATCATATTTCCCGCAAGAATATAATTATTCTTATTTTACGTCGACAATTATACAGACAAATCACGTTTGCTATATACCTACGCTCTATATTAAGATCACCGGCCACTATTATACTGCCAAGTATTTTCACACCCTACCGCTTATTACACGTATCAATTTTAATCTAAATGACCTCTAAGTACATCAATAATGGGAATGGCAAAATCTCAACCGCTATACAATAAAGGCATTTAAGCTATTTCCCATAATAACGCAGGGGAACAATGAAGTAACTTTAATACGCCAAAATTTGGTATCCGGTACCGCTACTCATTTTCAAAGTTTATACAAAGTGCACGAAATTGTCATTACGTACACCCAGTTCATAATTAGACGACAAGAAACGTGCTTCCTTATTAAACGCGATAATTACACCTTTTGTAAATGATTCAATTACCGTTTTAAAAAAGGTTAACAATTATGGAAAGTTATATAGTTAGCGTGATCCTTCCAGAGGTGCAAGGGTCAAACTGATTAGGTTCAAAATACTGGACTGTACCGAATCGGTGACTTGTGTCGAAAATGAAAATTGAATAAAATCTACAGGAATCGCCCCCAAAAAATCCGCTCATTATAGGAACAAAATTTAGCAAATTCAATCCCGGAAATCTTCGTCATATCGGAATGTAACAAGTCACTATACCGCCATTGTTTCCCCACAATTACTTTTCAAACGGGGACAGTATATCATAGTTATATTCTTTGTGTGTTGTCAGTATTGATCCACATTCCTGGTCAAAAATTGCTGTTAGTGAACATGCATTTTTACTTTTTGTGAGGAGTGTACAGTCCCCTAAAATAACCATTTTATTCGCCACTTTCTGCCTTTGAGCGTGACGTTAGTGGCCCTCTACAATCATAAAAGAGTTCGACAGTTTCACTTAGGAACTAGCAAAGGTATTATGCCCTTTTCGCATCTCAACCGTTTATATAAACTGAATTGCAAACTTTTGTTTACGAAAGCATTTAAATGCAATTTGATTCATAGGCACTTGGAACTAAAGCAAATCTAACACCAGTTTCAAAATTTGGTTTTGCGCATGAAAGGATGGCATGTCCCAGTATCCTATCCGTTAACTTTGACAGCCGTAGAGTGCGATTGTCGTCTCGTTTCTTGAGGAGATCCCAAGAGGTTATATCTACCTGCAGGTAGAGCTCCTAACGAGTGCAGTGTCTGCCCGTCTGTCCATTAGCACGATAAAACGAATGGATGAATACGATGAATTTTTCCGGTAGATGCTTTATTAAATTTGTAGAATGGAGTTCGTGTAGTAAAATATGGAATGCCCTTTTGACATCTCCGTTAGTTATGAACCGATTTGCACGACATCTTTCGCCATACCCAGGCTATATATTTGTTTAATTTATTCACCATAACAGTGCGAGTACCTATGAATTTGAGGAAACATTTACAATTCGTATTGCATTGTAAAGAATATTCATAGAAAGTTAAAACAATATATTATCTGTATGTAAAAATGCAACACTGGTAATCTGTTACGTATTGTTGGATCACATTGCCACTATTTGAAACGATGCCAATCGTTAACAGAAAGAATGAATCATCTCTAGCCTTAATTTCTGCGCTTCACAAGAGGCAGATAAAATTTTTAAAGCGTTAAGTTTGAGATTGAAAAGTCGAGATCGATGAAGTGAAAAATATGTCAAAGTTATAGAGCGCGTGAGATGTAATTGAATATTTAACAGTTCGGTTTCAAATGAGGGAGTACTTTCAAAACTTTGGCAATTAGCGAAAATCAAAATGTACTTGAGAAATCGAGCAGGATCGTACGAACTAGGTGAAAAAACAGTTAAAAATGAATGCTATCAGTACCGAGGCTATAACAGTTGTTTATTGATCATAATAACTATCGTTTCCTCCCTATTTCTCAAGGACGGATGTGATTCATTACGATAACACTCAAATTAATTGAATAACACCACGTTGCATCCTCACTTCTTTATGCAGATTAATTAGGGCCTCAAGTCCCAAATATCTACTGCACGATCTTCAATTTTTACAGTTACAAGCTACAATTAATCCGCCCAATTAGCAATTCAGTGTGACAAAGCTACCACGCTACCGTATAATCATATTTCAAAATAGAAAAATTATTATTAACATATTGAATGAAAATCACATTTAAGTTGCACCGTTATAGCGTGTAACACGGCAGTGATTAATCCACTATAGGATTAGTGTGAAAATTTTGTTATTGCAACAAGGAAGAAAGTTTATTTTTAATGTCCAAAATACAAAGGTCGACGACTGAACACGTATAACCGGAACAAGGCAAAGTTGCCCAAATGACACAACTACAAAATAGGTACCATAATGTAATTTAGGTCTAACAAGTAAAACTGTTATTTGTTAATTTTGACAACGTATTTCCATATCATTTACATCGGAGATGTACACTTTTTATTAGTCTGCATAAATACTGTTAGGAGAATTATTTTTAAGGTAAAGAATTGCAAAAGACACTTAAAAATCCATTTGGTGATCATAAAGAGTTTTGTTAATTGCATCTATCCGTTCGGAATCGAAACTTGAACATATATGACATCTGTAAACGTGTATACCTATAAGTGCAATAAATGGTGTATAACCAAGCAATTTTTTGTTAAAATGTTTAAACCAACACACGTTACGTTCGCAGACTTTTAACTGGACCACTCTCTTTGCGAATGTCAGTTTGTGGATAATGAAGAGGCATACAAAATCAATTTTGTGTAAGTGATTGTGTTGCGGTTGATTCCAAAACCGTTAAAAATCCCAAATAGAAAAGCCACAAAGATTTTAAATTGATTCTTTTTCCATTACTTTATAATTGAAAGGATCGCTTATTGAATAAGCACATTTGAGATTCGTTATTGCGATTATAATTCGATGCACTTAAATCTCCCAAACTTAAGATGAAAGAGATTAGCTAAAAGAAATTGTTAATAAAAAGGCGATTGTCAGAAAATCGGGGCAATTGACTGAACGAGTTATTATAATTAATATGTATTGTGTAGAATCTGTACATTTTTTATCGAAAACTTAACCAACGGGAAATAGACTGGCAAACGAAGTTAAATGAATCGATTAAATAAAACAAGCTATGTCTTTAAAAAAATATATAAGCGATACCAATTCAAGATGTGAAAATTCGATACCGTTAAAGGGAACATTTTTAGAAACTTTCATATAGGTCAACCGTTTTGGATACTGCTTTTTAAAAACTCTTTGGCGGACATGACGCACTGCCACTAAGTGACACATCGATGTTAAATACTGTTGATGTAATTTGCTTCTGGATAGTCATTGTCATTTCACATTTCACTATAGTCATCAAAAGCATGTTGAGTACCAAATCTGAAAAAACTACAGTAAAGCTTCAGCTCAGTGAGCATTTCCAAAACGCGGAGTTTTTGAGAAGCCAGTAGTTTTCTAGAATTCAGACGCAGAAAATAAACCAAAATCTTATAGGCCCTATGCAGTAGATCTACACCTTTAAATACCTATTGATTTTATAGGGTAGATGATCTATAGAAAATGTTTGATATCATATCTAGTGTAGGTATCAATTTTTTATGGTTTTGTTTAATTTTTCAAAACTGAATTTTGAAGTGAATATACCCAAATACCAAAGTTCCTGAAAATCGAAACCCGCCTAAGAATGTTGTAATATTAACAAAGATTGCCAATTTCGCCGCATTTTTCAAAATTTTTCAATTTTTTAAAACCTATCTAAAACTGTAGACAATTTGATATAATGGCGATTGGAAAAATGAGGCGCGGTAAGAACTTGACACCTTATGTGTTTAGACTGCAGTTATCTCAAGCAAATAAGGAACAAAACTATACCTAAATTATAACTACAAACTGTAGGAATATTATGGGTGCAAATTGAAATTCGGAAATTGGTGGCACCGCATGCTCTTTGTGAATGTTTCATTTCTGCGTGAATACTTTATAAACTATAACGAAATATTGATGAGATTGGGTCACATTATGGATTGGAACGCTATAGGAATTATTATTCGTCCTATAGGCAGTGGCGTAGGAAGGGGGGTGCGGAGGGGGCGGACCGCCCCGGGTGCCAGCCCTGTAGGAGTGACAAAAACGTATCTAAAATTTGAAAAGGCTTATGATTTCGTTTTCATCACCCACAAAAAACCATTAACCCTGTCGCTCTACAAATAGAGGACAACACTCTGCAAGATGTTTCCACCACTAAATTTTTGGGTCTACATTTTGACAACCACTTAAGCCGGAAAGTACACTGCTCCAAACTCGCAGCTAGATTGAGTTCGGTTAATTACCTAATTAGAAATCTCAGACGCGTCATAACTCTAAATCAACTCGTTAATACCACTCGCTTGTGGAGTCCATCCTACGATATGAGATATGTCTATGGGGTTCGTCTACTCACTCGCATGCTATTTTCATTGCCCAAAAGCGCATTATAAGAATAATTGCAAACGTGTCAAAATTTCATTCGTGCAGAGGTATCTTTAAAGATCTGGAAATCTTAACGGTTCCTAGTTTATTAATTTTTGAAAATTGTAAATTAATCTTCACTTATTCTCATAAACTGATTAGGAAGAAGAACACACATAGCTATAATTTACGTGATAATGACCTTTTCCAAATCTCCACTTTTAAAAGACAATTAACCGCGAACTCTCCCATGGTTTTTGGAGTACAAATGTATAACAAGCTACCTCACTATTTAAAAGGCTGTGATACTCTAAAACTGTTCAAACAAAACCTGTTAAAGTACCTGATTCTTAACCCATTTTACACCACTAGTGCATTTTTTAATCTTTAATTGTTACCTAATTGTTAGTTTGTAATTGACTTGTGCTATACATACGTTTTGTTGGTCTATGCACTAAAATATATTATTATTACTATTGTTACTATTATTAATTATGGTAAGGGTGACAAGTTGAAATTCCGCCCCGGGTGTCAGAAGACCTTGCTACGCCACTGCCTATAGGTACTCGTAAATTAGCAAGAGGATTAATTAGACTTTTTATTTGTTTATAAGTACCTACTGAGTTCACGCCAGAATTCTTGCAATTGTAATGTACGGTGGGTTAGTACAACTCCATTAGAAACAAACGAAATATAAACAATATGAAAAAAAATAATTCCATTTTTGGCAGCTGAAGATCGTTAACTAATTTATGCATAAGGCTGACTGCTGTTAGTACTAGTACACGTGCACCAACTAAGAAATAGTGCGCCCACAAATACTGGGACACAGCAGTTTTGTTTCGAAAGGGAGTCTTTTTGGTCCATTTCATTTTTCTCTAAGTAAAAATAGCAAATCTACACTTCAATGGAAATTTAATTGATGATAAAAACCCTACTCATACACGTTGTTATGGTCAAGCTACAAAGTTGGTGGAGTACTTACCTAAAACAATATTATTAAGTGCCCACTTTCGAGACAGTACTATCACTTTTAAGGGATATGTTTCAGGAGCCGGAATAAATCTACATTTATCATTTCAACTTCTCTGTGGATGTTTCTCAGCGATTTTCACGAAGCATATTATGCAGGTTATAAGAATGTCAACAGGTGATGTACAGGCTGCGACGATGCTTAATAATATTGTTTCTATAAAAACCGCAAAACAATACCAGTCACGATATCATGGCTAGATATAAACCAACGGTAACTTTAATTTCATAATAATGTGTTACGTGAAACAATCACGGTTTGGTTTTTGGATGACAGGTGATAAAATTAGGTTTTTTTTACTGTAACATGTATAATTTGGGTCATGTGTACAAAATCATAATTAAAACGTCGGTTTTGGGAAAAACAGTAATTCTGTAACAAAAGCATCTTTGCATCAGTAATGGTTTAATTTAAGCCGATGTTCACTATTCCATGACGAATGCATTTTAAGTAAAAAAAAAGTTGCTAATCTCAACTGGCCATGAGAAATTGTTTCATTCAATTGACGCTAGTTTGAAATACTCCATCTTCCGTTTCCTAGGTAATTTTATCGGAATTTCGCAACATTAATAAAAAAAAAGGAGTGCCCCGCCCACGCCATGCACTTGGAAACAAAGGATACTGCCGCAAGATATAGGATGCGCTTAGAAAATGAAAGAGTGCAGAATCTATTGTCTGAAATTCACTTTTTAGTAAAAATCCACTAGTGGCACAAAAAAGTGAAGACCCCTTTCTGAAAACTTATACTTGCTAATTCATTACTGAAATTACAAATTCCTTTGCAGAGTCAAATTGATGGTACCTATTTTTAAAACAGGCAGAATGCTGTGCTACAAAAATAATTAATGTATTGAACAAGAAAATTTGCATATATAAAGTGAAAAAGTAGGATTTTTCTCTAAAATTAGCTGTGTTCCCATTCGTTAAATGTGGTACAAAAATTTGAACGTTTATTTCTCTCTTACGCATCAAAGACAAATTAAGCTTTTGTTGGTAGCTATAATTATAACTGAATAATTACTACCAAATAGGTGTAAATAGGGAGGTGAAGTGTTAATAAACCTACAATATTTTATTCATAACGAACCCAATCGGCAAGTACCGTTGAAAGTACCATTAGATGGTAACTGTCGATTAAATTAAGATTGTTGTATAAGCGCCTGACTACACTAGCATTTTACTTTTAAGGCTCATTATTCTTAATAAAATACTGTTAACTTCCTAACTAGCTAAAACTTTAGCGACACAAGTAATATTATCTTAATGCAGTGTATTTCATTGTCATGCATTCAATTAATACTCGATTTCGGACGGTTGGACAGAATATAATGGACCAAGTGCTTGTAATTAAGCAACGCCTTCAATGAAGACAATTAAAATGTCGAATCATGAAATCTGCAGTGTCGAAATTTGATGAAGATTTAACAAAGCGGCACGCAAATGAAGCTACGGTATGGAAAAATGCGTTACGGTACAATTTTTTAATTGTACTTTTACTAGCCAAAGCGATTTGCGGTGGACTACTTCATCTCATAGAAAAATTGCGAATTTATAGCATTTGTTCGCGTAAAAAACGTTCCGCCTCATTTCACGCATGCTATACCATTTACACTTCCACTTAACAGTTGAATAAAAAGTAAACTTATTGCCTGCTTACATTATTTTAAACAAAGTTCAATAAACGCCATTCCAATTGTTAATAATTACAAAAATCCACTCGTTATTTACTTACTTTTAAATCACTTTATTAAATTTGCTGTTACCTAAATAACTCGAAAGATTTCAATCCACTTTAATTCCCAGCGTTAAACAACAAATCAGTTACGTGTAACTTAATTGATAACCAAAGAAAGATGCTTCTTCAAGTATTGGTTAATCATAACAGCCATCTTGAATTATGCCACGCTAACGCATTGTTTTACTTAGAAGTTGAATGAGTACACTTTCTGTTCAATATTACCTATCTCATCATACTGTAACTATAGATATCAGAATATCGATTCAGAGATCATTATACCATAAAAAACGCACATTGATCGAAGGGACTTCAGCGCATTTTTGTGTTGCAGATCTCAGTATCCTATTAGCCAGTTTTGACTCACCGATCAATAAGATTTTGTCGAAGGCTTACCACATTCCCTTTGTCGGTACTCAGTTCCGCCATCCCGTTAACCCACAACTCTCATTTTTGCGGATTTCACTAGAAACCCTCCACAAAATACTACCTACTCAATTTTTGGGGCACTTCTCATAGCTCGAGCTTCTATTGGCAACACGAGAAAGAGAGGCCGCAATTCCAGCTTTAAAAAACTGTTGACCACCCGAAGTCGACTACGAAGACTCGAAGCGCGTGTCTTGCAAGGGGTGGTTAATCTCGCCCCTAGGAAAATAAACAAAATTCCGTCACGCAGGAGTTGTGTGCAAGATATTACCGACGACACCAATTTAAAAACAATGGGACCAAAACTGTAGGAGAAGATGGGGAAAAATTGAAAAATCACCACGCTCGGAAATGGCGCCGACCCCACATCATGTAGGTAGGTACACGTAAACTCCTCGTCTTTCTACAAGCGATCTTCTACGAGCCCTCATTTGCTGCTATCCAGCCAGCCAGAAACACAGCCGGCCCAAGTGAGATTAAAAGCAACCTTTTTCACTTTGAGGAAAATACGCTAATATAATGAATATGAGCCATAAGAAATCAAAATCATAAGTATTAAATCTTAACTTTAATTAAATATGCGCGTATGTGAAAAGCTAAATCGGAAAAAGATGATAATTTTGACATTAATATCAATCAACACAATATTTGGAGCACGAACGGTAAATCTCATGAATTATGCAATGTTTCACATTTAAATTCTATTGTTATTTATCATCATTTACACGGTCAGTCGAAAAAGATTCTACTCTTCACGGTGGTGATAAAAAATAACGCAACGACTTTTCCGCTAAATTTACTGTTGCGCAAACTGGTAATTTAAAACTATAATTAAAGGGATACGTATCATGAAGCTAATTCGCGAACGATGTTTTAGCATATGGAATACTGTCAAATATATCATTAGCTTAATTTGAGGGATACACATACGCTTTTTTCAATAAAAATTTGTTTTTCGATGCCGATAGATGCCATAGTCTTTTTCACGATCTTTAAAAGTTTCACTTTCGTCAATTCACTGCCACTGGTCAGACTTTTTAGTATCAATAACTTGATTAATTGTTTGCTCAGTCGTTAATGTGAAATTATCATTGAGATTAATTGATATGGATAGGTCATTCTGTATTAATTGGCATAATTTTAAGTAAGAACAAGAGGTTTAATAAAAAAGTTTTAAAGTACATGAACTTAATTTTCTTTGGGGCTGGAGGCTGGGATTTTTTTTCTCAACGCTAATAGACGTATATAATATCAGGAATCGTGTAGGTATAGTTTAAATTAATCATATATTTCATTAAGTTGGCAATTTGAGTAGTTATTTGTATATGCACATATTTTAGCCTAAAAATAATTGGCATGAAAAACATGCAACCCATAAAATAGATGCGATCCGTATTTCTTCCTAAGTTGCTAGCACGAAGAATTTATGTGGTGATACACGAGATGATCAGCTAACAAACACCAACAGGTCGGAAATTTATTTATGTAATACACGTGTAGAAATGTCGCTATTTTTGTAGAAAAATCCAAAATCTTGTCCATTGACATATTCATGATCACACTGGGTGGGCACAGCGTGATGAGAGCGCACCAGCAAAGGGTTAGTTACTTTACATTTACATTTAATTGAAATTATGGCGTGAAGTAAAAGCTGCATAATGCAACGTTGGTCATAATTAAAAACGATTAATTCACGATAGTGTCTTATCTGATGAATATTGAAAACAGTCATCGTGAGCACCACGTCCTTGAATTCTACGCTACCTTTGGTACGGGTCATGTACAATGTAACAAAGAAAGCCATAAACAGCTAATAAATAAAGCCGGGGTAGCGTAGATATCATATTTCTAACTGTTTATAACCTTAGCGTCAGTAATTTGCATGCGGTTCGTATAGTGCAATTTTCTTACATAACTTAGAAAAGACAACAGACGCAACGGAAGAATGTACCTACACCGCAACGAATGCGGAACGGGGTGCTAAAAGAATTTAAACTCGCAAAACAAGAGAGAACTTACTGCTTACAACTATGACCCAATTATCACTCAACCGTGATGAAGTTACGCCCTAGTTAATTCAACATAATTTAAATTATTCAAAAAATTATACATGTCAACAAAAATAAAAATACATATTATATAATCGCCTCTTCCATATAGTTTAATTAATAAGTATATGATTTTGTATTAATTTAATTCCATACCAAGAATTATATAACTAATGAATATTTACCGACAAATCCGTGCGTGCTCTTTGCATGAGATTGCGGGAATTAATTACCTTTAATAATTCAATTCTAAATTTTATGAACTTAAGCTATACTTTCTCACAGTAAAAATACAAAAAAAGAATATAATAGAAGATGATCTGTTATGCTCATTAATTTAACTTACTGTTCATCAATCTTAAATTTCTCCACGTTGGGAACAAAGCTTACCTAAGTAATTTATTTCGTTTAGTTTATTTGAAATTATTACACTTACTAGGGACAAGTTTATGATACTGGTTTACTGTGTATTCTTCTTGTATGCATCGAAGTAACCTAATTTAAATATAGACAGCAACAAATTAAAATCTGCAAATGCACTTCAGGTTATAATTATTAGAATGTGAACCAACAGTATGATAATTACTCCGATCAATTTATAGAACATTTACTGTAACATCCTGTAATTAATCTAGCGAGGTCAGTATGTGCATATTTTGTAAATGTTTAATTAAAGATTTTCAAAAATTCCAGTAGTATGAATGCGAAACCAAAGCAGAAGATAAATGAGTTTCCTCCACGGGGAAGAAAAAAAAAACATCAATCAACCTTTTAACATTTGGAATCGCAGTTTTCCTGTTCTAATCGGTATTTAAACGCGACTTATTAATCTCACTATAATGATTTTGGTTTAGTTTTCAAAAAGTAGGTACTTAATGGTCGTTACACGAGTTCAAGCTAACTATTTTTCGGTTATAGGCGTGGAGTGAACAAAATTGCATACTCTGGGGATAATAAACATTACCTAGACTGAATTATATTTCGAAGCAAATATTACATGGCGCCATTTTATCCTCTATAATCACTCCAACCTCCCGTTGGTACTATCACAGATTTACGTATTAGCTACTTCACACCTCCTTTTCCACCGTAATCCGTTCTTGAAGCACGGCAGACATATTGGAGGCCCTGCTAATTTTATTTTATGTAGATGTGTAGGAAATCTGCCATGATCTATAAACGTTGAAATAAAAGACCCGTTGGAAATATTTTTATACGATAGTTGTTAAGGTAAATTTGATTCTAATTGTTTGTAGTATCGCCCTTTGGTTCCCATCTTGTACCTACTGTGTATTCCATACCTCTAATAAATGTAGGTACTATAATATCTCTTCTATACGAATATTAGCTGACCCGGTGAACTTCGTACCGCTTTAGGATTAATAAATGGTGTGTTCAGAAATTAGCAAAGGTAGGTTCGTGGTAGCAAAGCATCATATTTGTTTTGTTTCCTACATTTTTCGTATCCTACGTGCTGTTCCCAGCGAAGACAAATCCAACAAACCAAAAGTCATTAAAATCGGTACAGCCGTTCTTTAGTTAAAACGTCATTAACACATTTAAATCTTTCTGTTTTATATATAATCGGGAATTTTCCCATTTTCCGGTCAAATTTTCGCATGTTTTAATATCCTATGTCCTATTCCCAGGGAAGACTAATCCAACAAATTAAAAATCACTAAAATCGGTCGAGCCGTTCTTCGGTTATAAGAATACAAACACATTTCGGTCTTACTGTTTTATATATACAGTGAATTTTTTTTAAATGCGAACATAGGAGTTTGCATGCAATGTAATTTCCCTATGTTCGATTTAAAAAAAAACACATCAATCTATTGAGTAGTTCAAATGAGTAGTAGATACAATTGACAGCTGTCACATTTTTAAAAATACCGCCGTCCAATTTAATTACGAAATCGGTTAGGTTAGGTTAATGCTTAGAATGTCAAGGAGGACACTTCGAACATTTATTGTAATGGTTTTCGTTATTTATTTTCTTATTTTCTTCATTTATGTATTGAATAGATCAAATTAGTAGAATACCAGGTGCACATGACCTACAAATAATTGAAGGTTGGTTCACAATGAGTTGTGGTGTCAGTGCGTGGCCTGTGAGGTCAAGTTATCGTAAATTTAAGAAAAATGTATCCTAAAGTTGCCATGGCCTCACATGACTTCTTTAAAAAAATCTTACCGAATGCTCTTCATCATAAAGACTATTAGAGTTGCTGTTCATAGTCACACAAGTTGCGCGATTTGGGAATGTGAACCGCGCACACCTCATAGATTGATGTGTTTTTTTTAAATCGAATATAGGGAAATTACATTGCATGCAAACTCCTATGTTCGCATTTAAAAAAAACTCACTGTATATAGATGATAGTTAAGATTAAAGTCTCTACTGTTTGCTGCCTCTTTAGCACGAGGACTGGCAATTTCGTTCCCTTCAATTCCTGCATGTGCTTTTATCCAGGTTTTATTTTATAACTTTTTTCTTGCTTACATACTTGTATTGTAAGTAAAATTGGATGTTTAATTTCCTAATAGCGCATTAAAGTCGATTACACCATTTTAACGCGTTTACTACTATTGCAATTAAATCTGCGGAATAAATGCAAATGTATTTCAAGTTTTAAACTAAATCTAAGCTATCACTATGATACACTGCGTATCCAACCAATTGTCACCATTCTTTGATTCATCTGTAAAAATTAAATGAAAATTTGTATACTGCATTTTAACATCAGCTAAGAAAGCGTATTGTCTTAGTAGCAGTGGCAGCCTGCGATGGTCCGGGAAAGCGAAAGTATACAGAGTGCTGCATATAAATATGTGAAAAAATTAGGTGGTAGAGGGGATCAAAACAAGCACCTTTTCCAAATAAACCGAGGGTCCAACGTACTTCGTTTGGCAGCCACCCTAAAAAAACTGGTCAAATGTGCATTGCGTCATGATTTTTTCTCAGCAACCAGACTGGTGCACGTCCTTAAGTAGGTTTTGCGGTATGCCCTTTCTCATTTTGCAAAAAAATTTGCGTTTTTGTGTTTTTTTAAATTACGTATTCAATCATAAAAAACAGTATGTTCTATTTTTAAAAAAATTTAGATTGTTTTGACTTTCTTCTATCTAACATGGATAGTAAGATATAATAACGTCCCAAAAAGTCGAACTTTGCGTTTTCCACCCTGTATCCCAGAAACAAACTTAGCTAGATTGATCATGTTTTTCTTATTAATTTTGATGAATATAAAAACCCGAAAAACGATCAGAGATATGTATAGGACCTTATTACCAAAAGCGGAAGGTTTTTGGAGGAGCTAAAAGATGACAAAAAATGTAGCTACACTGTGTTCCATTTAAAAAAATGGAGATTTTTTAATATGAAGTTTTGTAATGATCGATGTAGAATTTTTTTCGACATTTGATAGTGCAAAAACAAACCACGTTCTATTTGAAAAAATCAACTTTTTAAGGTTTGAAGTCATTAAGATTGATTATTCCTTATAGAACACCCTGTAAAAGGGCGATCAACATTTAAAGCATTCTCATGTAACATCAAGTCAGTATTGTTGATTTTGGGAGACTTTTTAAAGTTCAAGTCAACGGAGTCATAGGTACAGGGCCCTAAAGAAACGAAGTCAAACGCCAAATATGGGCACTTTGACTGTACATGTAAGGCAACTATACATTTTGTATGTAAGAGTAAACGAACTAGGAGCAAATGCTAAAAGAACTGGATATGATAAGTTTTATTTAAATGGAAACACACAGCTACTTATGCACTTGGAACACAACGATCAATTTTTGAATAAAAATATCCACTTTCATAGCAACCAGGCCTTTTAAAATAAACAAATGCATGATTCAGAGAAAAGTAAGAAAGTCGTGACCAACCGTTTCGTTTCCTGTGAGAATCTTTTGGTTTCATTATCCAAATAAGTCTTCTTGCGATGGTAGACGTCGTTAAAGTTACCTACTAGATTTGTCTTTTCGATTTAAAACGGCATTACAATTTGAAGAAAAATTTCGTTCCGTCCACAGTACTGTTATGTAACCTTTGACTCTGCATTCTCTCACGTATATATTAGAAACTAATTTGATCATTACACCTACAATAATTTTAGAACACTTTTGTATCTCAAATTGTCACAAAGAGACTCCCTCTCGTGCCGGTTTCAATTGCTCTACACGACATTTGGAACACAATTTAAATACAATCGATATACCCTGGTTACATTATTAATTCAATCATGTACCTATAATCCTTTTCGTGCTGTTCATTGTACATTGATTAGAAAAAAGGATAATTACCACCACAATGGTCGAATAAGAGCTCTTTTTATCGTGCCAGTTCAGCTGCAGTACCACTATCCACTTTTTTCATCCCAATTACATAACCGCGTAATTCTTAATATTAATGATTAGAAGGAATGCATAATTAAATTACAAACACGATTAAAGAGCTTGAGAAGAAAACATAATGAAATGAACAGTAACTACAACACAATACTGTTATGTTGGAAAGTACTTCCTCGCCTAATTACCCGCAATTCTTATATTTTTTTGTCATCGACAGAGCAAAATTTCTGAAGGTAATTTAATCATGACCATAATTAATTCTCACGTACCGTTGTGAATTAATCCGCAAATAAAAGAATATTTTCCGGTAGCGTAATTGACCAGCTGAGAAAAATTAATTGCCCGCAGTAATCGCTCAAGTGACACCCCACAACCGTGTATTTGGCACAACGATTTGAAATGCTTTGGTAATTTTATGCGCTATAATTGCGTATAAAGCATAAGAACGAAACACGCGTTATATGCTCCTTATCAATCCGGAATGGAAAAGGATCGACAAGGAGCTACATTGCAATCAATTAATCAAATACATCAAAATTGAAGATACCTACTTCTCTTTAGCTCAATCATATGAGGATTTTCTCAAGAAAAAATTCCCGAAGTTTTTTTCTCAACGGTTTTATATGTATTTTGAACCGCTGAATCCGAATTTTTACTTTGCTAACACGCCAGAGGTGAGCTAACTGCGGCAGCCGCAAATAACCGCAAATTATTTGCGGCATTTTTACATTTTCGCCTATAACTCAAAAACGGTACGTTTCAAAAGAAAAACTATTCTATACAAAATTGTAGTCCACAAAATTTTATACATTTAACATGTAACAACCAAATCTGTAGGACCAACCAGACCACCGCCAGCGGCCGCGCCAAAACGGCTACTTTTCGTGCAACTTTTAGAAAATGCAAAAATGGTGCTCCGGCATATCCATTTAATATAATTTTTCACTTCTTATCAAGTGGTGATATTGGTTTTTCATTTACATGGACTTTTTTGACTTTGAAAAGTCACATGTGTTAACCGCAAAAGCCGCAAATGCGGCAAAAGCATCAAAGTGAAAAAAAACAACAAACAAGTGAGTAGTTGAATTTCACTAAAATTCAACGTACAATCAGAATATCCGATTGAAAATAATCTCATTGGCACCGTTACCGCAGTTGCACAACCGCAGTACCTGTAACACAAACTTATTTAAAAAACGCACAAAAGAAACAGTGATGAGTAATCCTCTGTATTCCATTGATGAATATTTCGAAATTAAATTCTTATAATTGTTCATAAAGTTTTCTATTATTGTAATTTGACTTGTGTAAATATCTTGTGATAAACTACACTAATAAAGTATTATTATTATTATTATATTTAATGGTTGACGAAATGAATTGATAGACACAAATATAGGTAAATTGAAATGCTCAAAAGCTTTTTTTATTGTTTAAGAAATGAAACTTGAAAAAAGTCTACATCTAAAATAATTTCCATTCTTTTATTTCCCCCATCTTTCCTTCGACTCTTTCCCCGTTTTACCAAATAACACTCTGCTCCTTCCTTTTTCATTACTTTACTACTAGACCGGGAGATGGTGACACTTTTTGTGGTGTGATTTGCTGCAAGTATGGCGACCATTCAAAGGTTTAATTAAGTACTCTTCAAAACGAAAATGGTGCTAACTCTCTGGGAGTGGGGCCGTTATTGCGTGACGATTGTTTAAACATGTCGGAAAATTGAATGATTTTGGACAATTTGCTACACAAAATTCTTTGGATTTTCTGGTAGTCGGTGACAAAACAAATGACGGAAACGAAATGCCATACTTTTCCGGTGGGCCTTATAGCCCGCCATACTCATTTGAAAGTGTCGATTGTTTGTTTTTTTTGGGTGATTTGCTACAAGCTCATTTTTTTATGAGCATCAAGTCCTCAATCAGTCATTCACGAAAATCAACCTGCCATACCGCAGCGACGGGCCCGCATAGCCGCCATACCGGCACAAAGATGTCATTTTTGTTAATAATTTTGGGCGATTTGCTACAGTATGGCATTTGGATTTTCTGAAAGTTCATACTCCACATTGATCCATGATATATGTGCCATACTCGTCATGAAGGCTAAAGATGGCGCCATACCCGAAAATCTGTTTTCTTAAAATATCTTTGTGCTATAACTGGGACAAGCAAGAAACCTAAAAACGACCTTCTCGCGAGCTTCAGAAAAATGATTTTATTATTAAAAATTGGTAACACAATCCATTCAAAAGAATAATTGTTCTAAATTGATTAACTTATCCCGACAAGATATAATATCGTACTCGCGTTTAACAATTACTCGTCATCGGTATCGGATTCCTCAACATCGTCATGGGTCTCTTCTGTTTCGTTCCCATTGCCCTCGACACTACTCAAATCGATTTGATTTTCATTCTCTTGGTCAATGCGATCCAGAATGATATATCCGACAGTAGTGGGCATGTCGTCGCCGTCGAACCAATTAAATTTATAATTATCTGTGTGCGTTAACTTCCATCCGTAATATTCAGGACCAAAATAATATATAAAATATATAAAATTATGTTGATGGGTATTTCAGATGCACAGTGCCAACTTTCTTAATTATTAAAGCATCTAAATGAAATTTGATACCTATATGCACTTAGAGGTGCAAAATTTGGTGTTGAAGTCACTGGGTGTTCAGATACTTATGGCGGGTAGTATAAACTTGATGGCAGCTACTATCTACTACCTGCGATCCATTGAATGCAATGCAGAACACAACGACCCCGACCGGGACCTCTTCAACTTGACTAAGAAGTTCGAGTGGGGCGGAGAATATTAAGCGACATAACATCTCGTGATAACACAAGATTGGCCCGGGATTCGTGTTTGAAACTTGATATTTACTTTTATTACACCTCAAACTGTCACGAAACATTGGTGCCATACTGTAGCAAATCGCCCAAATTTTCGGAAAATTCTTACATTTTTGAAAAAATATTATACATAATTGGCCCATGCCACAGGTATGGCGTATCGAAATTTCTATTTCTGACTATAAAAATAACTGGTGGAAAAATTTATAGGGTGTAGAAAATCGCCCAAAATTGTTAACAAAAATGACATCTTTGTGCCGGTATGGCGGGTATGCGGGCCCGTCGCTGCGGTATGGCAGGTTGATTTTCGTGAATGACTGATTGAGGACTTGATGCTCATAAAAAAATGAGCTTGTAGCAAATCACCCAAAAAAATACAAACAATCGACACTTTCAAATGAGTATGGCGGGCTATAAGGCCCACCGGAAAAGTATGGCATTTCGTTTCCGTCATTTGTTTTGTCACCGACTACCAGAAAATCCAAAGAATTTTGTGTAGCAAATTGTCCAAAATCATTCAATTTTCCGACATGTTTAAACAATCGTCACGCAATAACGGCCCCACTCCCAGAGAGTTAGCACCATTTTCGTTTCGAGGAGTACTTAATTAAACCTTTGAATGGTCGCCATACTTGTAGCAAATCACACCACAAAAAGTGTCATCATCTCCCGGTCTATACTCCTTCTTTCTTCTTTTGACTCGGAACGGGCCAGTCTGAGGGTCTTCGTAAGGACCCGGCTGTGGGTCTGTGGATGGAGCTGGTTCGCGGTCTGTGGATGGTAGGAGGACGATAGTGGGTGGAAAACGGTACCTTTCGTTGAGACCTCCATGAAAGATAACGCCCCGTCACCTTTGATCTCGAAAACACGCACGTTTTACTTTCAAAAACACCACCTCAGGAGATGGAGAAGTCCGAGGAGAAGTCCTTTAATGATCAAATTAATTAAGTATTAATCGTTAATTTGTTGTGCATTTTATTAAGAATTAAAAAAGGACGATTGGGACGCGTCTGGAAGAAATATCTATTGGTGATGTCAAAACTTTAAGAGCGAATATCTCGAAAACGGTCTGTCGGAGGAAATTATCCTCCAAGGCAAAATGAATCAACTGGGCGAGACATACCTATTGGTGAAGTCGAAGCAAATACCTTGACAACGTGTCGAAAGAGGGTACTCATACAAGGCAAGTGTAACGTCAGGAGGCCACATATCTATTGGTGATATCAAAGCTTTCAGTGCAAATATCTGCAGAATGGAGTGTCGGAGGATTGCGAATGTATACCAGGCGCTCTTTAAATGTTTAGGTGTAAAGAGCATCCTCCCCATTAATCATCTACCAAGAAAGTAACCCAACCATTTACTTTAAAAAAATGCACTTTAGCTGCACAAGAGTTGTGTACAATTTATACTTTTTTATTCATGTGTGACATTTTCAACTAATTCTATGCGAAATGAAATTACTCACTCAGGGCCCTCTTAGGCATATTCTGGGCCGGAGTGTGAAAGGTAATCCTGAGCCCCCCTGTCAATAAAAAAACAAATAAACCAATTGAATATGTTGTTGAGATATAAGAATTATTCACATCCGAGCACGATAAGGGAGTATTTTCAATCGGATATTCTGATTGTACGTTGAATTTTAGTGAAATTCAACTACTCACTTGTTTGTTGTTTTTTTTCACTTTGATGCTTTTGCCGCATTTGCGGCTTTTGCGGTTAACACATGTGACTAAAGTAGCCGTTTTGGCGCGGCCGCTGGCGGTGGTCTGGTTGGTCCTACAGATTTGGTTGTTACATGTTAAATGTATAAAATTTTGTGGACTACAATTTTGTATAGAATAGTTTTTCTTTTGAAACGTACCGTTTTTGAGTTATAGGCGAAAATGTAAAAATGCCGCAAATAATTTGCGGTTATTTGCGGCTGTCGCAGTTAGCTCACCTCTGGCGTGTTAGCAAAGTGAAAATTCGGATTCAGCGGTTCAAAATACATATAAAACCGTTGAGAAAAAAACTTCGGGAATTTTTTCCTGGAAACGTCAGTTCTAGAACCCCCGTTATTGTACTACTTCTGGAGTATTTACCGTCAATTTGAAACTCCTACTTACTAAGCAAGTGTTGATAGTAAGCATACAAAATTTGAAAAAAAGTGCAGTTGAATTTCATATACAGTTTTCAAACCTCTAAAACATTGGTTTTTGCAATTGCAAATGTATGCCATATATTGATGTCGACCGCAAACGGTAAACAATCAAAGTATTTTAAGCTGCGGTTTAATCTTTTCCTACGTTTACCGTGTATTTATTTATTTTGTAGGGAATTTCTTCTATTAAAATTTGCACAATTTCAGAGTAGAAAATGACAAGATTAAATGTTCTTTTCTTTCCAGAACCTACTACCACTACCAGAAGGTGCGAGTGCAGCTCTCGTGAAACCTACGAAGTATCATTACTACCCCCATAACCAGCACATTTTCCTACTACCAGAATGTGCAATCCAACAGGTTAGTAATACATAAACATATTCCTTGTTCTACTGACTGCCTGTAGGTGTGCAACGCGGTATACGTCCGATTAAATTGGACCCAACCATTGTGTGCGTGCCCCTCAAGGTATCGTGATCCCTGCTCCGCCAGCCTCAACTCTGATGATCAACACACTACAGAATTGATGACGGATCAAAAGAAGAGGGTGAGTAATGGCAACGATCAAGTCGTCGTCTTTTTACCAAACTATTTTCAGCGTGCCCTAACTTTGGTAAAAACCTGCGAACCAACTGCAGAAATGCGTATCTGTCGCAATCCCCGTGATTGGTCCTTGCTCGCTTTACAAAATATAAGAACTGGAAAATCTCACTACTTGGTAATCTGCCGCTGTCCGGATACCAGTACACTACGTAAGTTTCAATCAAATTTGCAAACTGGATAATAGAGAGCCATTTCAGAAGGACCCATGTCGCATGATCAACCAACATACGCTAGTGTTCCTGGTATTAGAGTCTATGGCATGATGTGCGTACAAGCACCAAAACGTCGAGCGAGAATTATAGAAGGTCAAATTTCCGGCAACTTAGTTTTCCCTTGGGACAAAGTAAAAGAACTACTAAAAACAGCAGTGTGGGATTGAAAAATCCAGAGCGAACACAACACGTTCAAAATTCCAACATGTGATAAAGAATTTTTCTAGATTAAGAAACAGTAATCTGACATAACGGCCGCATAATTAAAATTCAATTGTGGATCCAAACGAGAGTTCACAGGTGAATTCTGTGGTTTTGGATCCTTTTACTTTCAACGAACAGTTTGCTGCGTATCAGTTAGCAATAGAACCTAGTATACTTAGTAAATCTTAGTAGCCATATTAAAATTTAAACAATTTCCTAGACGGAACGTTTAATTTTTAATATGCCGTTGGGATATTTTCACTACCTTACTGACTAAACTAAGTTGTGAAAATATAGGTATTTGGTAAAAAAAACATGTACTTACCCTTGTGTAAAATATTTTTATACTATCGATAACTGATAGCATAAGAAATAGTAATGTGCTTAAGTATAACCTTAGCAAGTAATCAATCATTTTGTACGTTCTCATATTACAGTATTAGAAGTCGCAATAAAATTAGAAAGACTGCGCCCAACTGATTTTCCACACTTCGACACAGTAGTTAGGTACGTGCCCTTGCAAAAAAATGTAAACGAATGCTGAATCGTATTTTTGCATCAAAATTTTAACCTGGAAGTGGGTCTATGTTAAAAAAACTCTAAAAGGTCTTTTCGAAAACGTTGCAATTTTGGAAAAACGTGACGATGTGTGAAAATAGACATTGTAGTCGCATGGCGTACTAAGCTTAGCCTAATACAACTATGTATACTGTGTCTAAACATTTTTTATTGACACCAACAATGTTGCTTACTGAGGAATCGGAGCAGGCCACCCACGTTAGTAACTACCCAAAGACAGATGACTCAGCCGTTCAAAAAGGATATCGCAACCCCCAAGGTAACTGATATTCCCCTTACTTACAGGGCGAAGTAGACCCTCTCTCCAACTCCATTGTCGATTAATTTGAACAGATATCTCCTCTGAGAACTACTAAGACACCCTACAACCATTCCGGGTGGTGCAGGGCGGTCAAAAAGCAGAAATAGTTCAATAAGGCAAGGAAGACCAAAGCTACAGTCGACTGGGAGGTAAACCTAAGACTATATCAGAAGGATGTCAGAAGGCGCCAGAGAGAAGCACCGAAGAGCTTTCGCAGCTCTATAAAATCCCCACCTACTCTGCATCCCGTCTAAACAAAATCCACCCAGCTAGTCTGAGAAGAGAGAATCAGGGGCGGACTGGCACGGGGGGGGGGGCGCCACCTAGCCTGTAGATCATAATGGCCCGTTGGAAATTTATAAGTATGTGCTGTATTTAGTTTCTTGCACTATTAATAAATTATTAACACGTTTCTCTAATTGGGGTTGATGTTAGGTTGTTAAAAAATTCTGTTTTAATTGAAGTGTTTTACAATGAATTTATCATTTTTTGTCGTAGTATTTTGAAAGTGCTGAAATACAATGATAGGCGACGCACCTCGTGTGGATTGTATATTTTGTTACTTTTAATTATCAGCTGCAATTTAAAAAAAAACTGTATGGTAATTGATTTTCGAGAAAGGAGTACTTTAAAATGTTTTTGTGGTGCACTTCAGAGCTACACCCCCCCACCCCCCTCGCCGACACCTTCATAACTACACTAATACTTTAATGGCCCGTAAGTACCCAGTCCGCCCCTGTGTATAACCTTCCTTTTTTACCAAAATTCGACTACACCAAAATTTCTTTTAACTTTTGAACTAGTAGCCCAATCTTGGAACTGTTTGAAATTATGGATTCTACAGGCCACATTCTATAAGAAAATTTTTTTCCGGGTCGATCTGAGACAATTTTTTTTCGGGGCTCAAAAAAGGCAGTGTATAACCTTCCTTTTTTACCAAAAATCGACTACACCAAAATTTCTCGGGAAAACACTTTTTCTTATTAATTTGGGTGCGTAGAATCCAAATCAATTCGTACTTTTTCGATCAGACTTCTCAATCAAAAGTTATAGACTAGAAACCAATTTCGAAAGAAAATTCAAAGGGCTGTAACTTTTGAACTAGCAGCCCAATCTTGGAACTGTTTGAAATTATGGATTCTACAGGCCACATTCTATAAGAAAAATTATTTTCCGGGGCGATCTGAGACAATTTTTTTCGGGGCCCAATCTTGGAACTGTTTGAAATTATGGATTCTACAGGCCACATTCTATAAGAAAATTTTTTTCCGGGTCAGTTTTCAATGTTTTTTGTGTTATGTATTTCAAAAGAAATGGTAATTTGTTCTTGTTCATTTCTATTTATAGGTATAGTTTTTGTTTTTTTATGGTTGACTGCACTTCCCCACGCAGCGCACGCACTTTATTTATGAATGATTTTTGTTTTTCTTTTAACTGCATCTAATGTCATATCGGTACCCACCGATAAGTCGTTGACTTGGTGGAACCGTCAATTATGTTTTATTTTTTTGGAAAAATAAATGAAATGAAATTATTATGATTCGCCATAGTGATCATGTACGTGTGATAGATTGTGGAGAAGATGTTGTTTTAATAGATCTGACAACAATTAAACTACAGTTCGAATGGTACCTATCTCAAAGGGTAAGGGAAGAGGAGGAGCTGCTTCGTAAGTAGCTACTAGTGACAGGTTTTTGTTTATTGTTTAGATATTTGTGTGGACGTTCTTTGACTGTTTCCAATGGAATATTTGGGGAATAAATTCGAAATCTTCTTCCGAACACATACAAGATAGATACAGAAGCATTTAATCTACAAAATTGGTACCTACCTTTTTACATCTCACACTTGCAGTTTTCAGTTTGTAATAAATTCATAAATAGCAACCTTGTTTTTATTATAAAATTAACAGTTGCATGCTGGTTTGCATGCTTAGAGTAGTTCTTCCAGGAATCCTAAGATTTACGTTCAATTTTGTATTATGCCAGAACAAGATCTACAAAATATATCTATCGCAGTTTAAATTGTATTTAAATTCAAATAATTAAACGCAGGAAAGCATTTTCCCTGTTTTACTAAATTTAATATGAACGAACAAGTTACAACAGTCTTTTATTGTGTCAAAAGAGAAAGTAAATCATCGGAATCATTGCACTCTTTCTGTACACTTCCTTTCCTTTAATCAAATCGAGTCTTGAAGACCAAAATCCTGGCTATTGTACCCACCACAAATCACTGCAGGTACTGTCATTATATTAACCTGAATGCAGACTACAGCAGTGAAAGATTATTGTAGAGAAATGTTCATCAACTAATGAGACTCATGGAAGAACTACCTAAGTAAAGGGAAAAACTCACCCGCATTACTAGAAGAAACAGTTGCCAGCACCATCGGCTCCATAATCGTAATTTCAGTCGCCATGAAGGCCTTATGGAACAGTGATTTCAATGAGAGCACAACACTGTGTCTAGCCACAATTTCAATCCCATCGGATATTAAATCGCCCTGCCCGATCACATCAAACTTCGTTATCATGAAAGCACAGTTAGATATGCGCTCCTTGCAAATAGGTCCTGCATGGCACGCTTGCTGAAACGCTCGTAAAATACTACTAAAGATGTGTGTACGTTGATCACATTCATTGTGCGTTATGAACATGTTCGCATTATAGTTCTGGACAAGGTTAAACATGCCGTTTATGGTAGATTCTGAATCACTAATTAACAATATATTTCGTGCACTGAGTTGCCTGAAGATTCCGTCGTCTTGCTTCATAGCCTCGCCGAGTTCGTCACACATTTCTTTCACAACATTGGGTTCGTATGGTAACAGTTTATCTACGTATGGCACAAATTGTTCATTTTTTTCAAAACGCCCATATAGGTCGGATGGTGTAACTAACTGATGAGTGGTAATACTAAGTATTAAAGAATGATATTTTTTTAAAACTTCTAATATATCTGATGGTATAGGGGTTACGTAAAACTCTAAATGAAATGAAACGTTTGGGTTTATGTATATTGTGTCTGAAACTGGTGTGGCATTTGGACAGGTTATGGTTTCCCGTAGGGAATAAATGGGGTCAGACACTGCCATTGGTAGATCAACAAAGTTCTGACGAAGATCATTAAGGCACTTATCTAAATGTACTTTACCAGCTGTGCATAAGATAAACTCGCCCATTTCATTGGTGAAAGTATATACACTTGAGTCCAAATGCTGTAATAACTGTAATCCTATCCTCACAGCAGCTGAATCTCGTGGGGATAAAGGTGAAATAACATTATACATAATTGGCTCAGGTCTAGATTCTTGAAATATAGGCATAGGGTGATGATCACCAATTGTGCATTTAGGGAAGGGGAATGGCTGTGTAAGCGATACTCCACATATATAACCACAACCAAGACTTTCAACTTTTCTCCATTCCTTCCCAAGGGGTATGTAAATGTCTTTAATTTTAACTTTGACTAATGTGCTTGAGCCAAACCTGAGCTTCGCCATATAACTGCCAGGATCAAGGAATGGATTTACTATCGTTAATCGTTGTCCGACTCGAAAGAATCCCTTCTGAATTCGAACTAAACCCATAACTTGCAGGTCATCATCCGATAATAATAATTGCAAAAATGCATTTTCTGACATTTTAGTCACCTTCTGACACAATTCATAGTAATTTTTCTTAGACAGAAGAGGAACATTGGATAAATTCTGTATAAGAACTTTTCTCATTTTACCTTCAATCGTTCCTGGTGAGATACGATTAAACTGAGAGCGATAAAAACAGGAAGCATAGCTGTGGTCTCTGTTAAATTTACGTTCACGCGTGCCACACCTGTCCAGCTGAATAGGAGAAGGGAGTATCTCATAGCATTGTCTCGCTATAATAGTACCTAAACTCTTCCATCTTGTCATAATCATCTTTGTTTTTGTTCGGCCAGAATGTCTACCCAAGTGTAAATTAGTATCGTCAATATGTAGTTTCTTTAAAATCTTGGGAATTTCTTCAAACTTCTCTTCAACTGATATTTTATTGTATATGTGTATTAAAGTAGCCGAAATTAGTTGAGCAAAAACGTTAGGAATACATTTAGCCATCGCACCCTCTTTTATTGTGCTTGTAGCGCCACTAACATAAAGATCTTCCTGCCACAGTTTGTCGGTGAGACTTGCTACCGTTTCTCCCTGTATTAAATGTACAAAGAGTTCCGCAAAATCTTTTAAAGTGAATCCCCAACCATCAACTCCACTCGCAAAAATAACTTCTCCTTTCTGAGGACTAAAAGCTACATCGGATAAGGCAGCAGTTTCAACTGGATTTCCTTGTATTATGGTATTAATACAACCATTACAATCAGCAACTAGTTTCCAGAGTTTCTCAAAAATTGTAAGTCCATCGCACTTTAATTCAAGAATCAATCGGTCAATTTTATTAAGAACTAACACTACTTTCAACCCATCATTGTAAGCGCAGCGAAGTTCTGATTTCGCTTGAGGGGTCAATCCCTCCACCACGTCTACTACAAACAGAGCCCCATCACATAAACTAGTAGCGAAATTAATTTCATTTTCGAAATCAATATGTCCGGGTGTGTCGATCAGGTTAATTAATTGTGGAACTCGCCCTTCCGGATTGGACACGAAATGGGGGATAGCCACACAACTACTCTTCATGGTTATTTTCCGTAGCCGCTCGTCATCTCGGTTATCCATGAATCTTAAATTTCCAGCAGCTCTATCCTGTACAATACCGCTTAAAGTCAGTACGGAGTCAGCGATCGTCGTTTTCCCATGATCGACATGTGCCAATATACACATATTTCGGATTTGATGTGGTAAAAAGCCAGCGGGGTCCAACTTAGTTCCTAAAAAAAAAATTAAATCATAATATATCCTCATGGTGCATCTGGATGTACATGTAGAAACTTAAATGTTAAGTCTGTTTGACTTGTATGTCGCTACTAATTAAAACGCCTAGTTAGCACGAATCTGGTTTAATGCTCTAAATGATGGAAAGGAGATCCGCGACGGCGCAAAGATAGTAGGTATCTATTATGGGTTTAAGACTTGGTACTTAATTGTATTGTTGCTTGTGCTATCTGTTTAAATAAATATAAATAATTTTGTTTAACGTTTGGCTCAAAGTGAATAGGTTACAGGGTAGCAGCCTAACAGGTAGGTAAGTACCTATCTACAAAAAGAATGATTCTTCGTCGATTGCTAATTACCGACCCATAACTGTATCTGAAAGCCTATCAAAAATTTTTGAATATGCTTTCTTGGATCGATCGACAAAGTTTCTGGATCAATGTAACATCCTTATGATAAACCAACATGGTTTTCGAAAAGGTAAATCTACAAATACAGCTTTAATAAAATTTTATAATAGGTTTTTGCAATATATTGAGTCAGGAGAATGCCCTGTAGGAATCTTCTGTGATTTGAGCAGGGCATTCGACTGTGTAAATCAACTATTAAATATATTGAACGATTACGGAATCAGGGGCATTGCTATTCAATGGATATCCTCTTTCCTTCTTGATAGGCAACAGTTTGTCTCTTTAGGTTCCACTGCAACTGGTTACTCCACAAGTAGTGTCTCCGAAAAAGCAAAAGTAACTATGGGAGTCCCTCAGGGATCAATTCTTGGCCCAATGTTATTCATTCTATATATTAATAGCATTAGTCAAGTCACCTCTTATGAACATGTACTTTATGGTGATGATATTTCATTAATAGTATCTAACTCCGATAAGGCAACTTTAAATATGAAATGCACTACTTCGCTAACAAACCTCACTAATTACCTAAACAATTTAGAACTATATTTCAATACCGACAAGACTGTAATTACCCAGTTCCATAATCCTCAGAAAACACTTGGTGCGCTAAATATTCGTTTGAAAGACACCGTTGTATCGGACACCCCTTGCTCAAAGTTTCTTGGGATATATCTTGATAGCACCTTTAGATTTAAAACACACTGCGATAAATTAGCATCTAAGTTACACTGTCTGTCGTATGCATTTAGGCATCTTCAAAACGTTTTAGATATCAAGCAATTAATTTCTGTCTACCATGCCCAAATTGGCAGTTGACTGCGTTACGGTGTTTGCTTGTGGGGCAATTGTGCAAGCGCAAAGGCAGTTTTTGTAGCTCAAAAACAGGTTTTGCGCGTAATGGCAAAGGTGACCAGCATGACTTCTTGTCACGCCATCTTTAAAGACTTCGGCATACTGACCCTTGTTTGCGTGTATATATATATATATGAGATGTGCTTGTATATATATATATATATGGGCACAGATGTCGGTATGCCCGTAATAAAGACGTCCACTCTTACAATACCAGAGTCAAAAATATGTATTACATACCTTTTGCAAGGTGTAAATCTACGTCCACGGCCCCTGACATAATAGGGCTAAAAATTTTTAATAGTTTGCTGGCCAGTATAAAAAATGCACAGAATAAAAGAAATTTCAAACGTTCTTTATACTCTTTTTTAATCACACATTCCTTTTATAACTTGGACGAATTTTACCAATGTATACCGTCACCGCATAGCTAACTTATTCTAAATGTTGTTTTTTCCTGTATAGTACTCATCTATTTTATTGTTTGTTAACTTGTTGTTTATACCTGACCATGCCTATATGTGTTTTTTACAATCTATGGCAATAAATTATATTATTATTATTATAAGTGTGTCCTTAAATTTTGTCATGGACACGTTAACACTAATCCTTAGTGAGATATAGGTAGTTTCTCTTACGTGTAAAAATTCTAGGTATTTGTGTACCTATACGTAAAACGACTTTTGAAATTTAAATATTTAATTTAATTTTATTATACTATGTGCAATTGGTCAAGTAATTTTGACATCCACCGGGGCAGCGCTACCAAAGAACATAAATAAGTTTGGCTAACTCTAATAGTGACCAATATCCAATATATGGTAAATAGGATGTGAAGCAAAATTTAAGACATAGAAGTTCAACGCCTTTTGACTGTTTTACAAAAATAAGAGTCTAGTGGCGAAAAAGATTATGAGGAAATGATTACTGTCTCGCCAAATGATACCATTTACAAATCACAGCACGATGATTATTTTAAGTAAATGCTGTTATAAAATTGTCTAAGGTTGTAATTATAAAAGCAGTTCGTCATTGTTTTAAAAACTCGCAAGTGAATATTCACCATTGTGATGAGGTAACTGCCAAAGTGGCAGATTCAGATTCTCTGAAATAAGTGCCCATAGGTGCTAACTAGAACCGTCCGACCGTTCAAGCTAGGAAAAATGATAACGAAATTTGACATTTTCGGCGACATCTCAGTTATTTTCAAAGATTTTTCAAAAATTTCAAATGCATTTTTTTAGTCACAAAGAAGGGCAACTTTGCCCCCATTTAACATACACTGTATCGATCACCATTACGGAGATCCCAATGGTGAGCCACCGAATTTGAACCACTCTTTACGTACAATCTATAGCTACGCAATATTTCCATGACAAAAAATAATCACATTAACATTTAAACATTTCTTGTAACGTTAACAATATGAATATTATTTAAGCAGATATACTACACAAAAACAGGCCAGAACAAGTACAATTTTAACGCAAAAAATTAATAAATGTGTGTGAACGAAACACGAAAAGTATACAGATTACTGTAGTATAGCTAAACTTAATATTAACTAATAGCAGAAAATGTAATTCCCAGAATGAACATAGAAAATAATTTTAGTAATAAATACGTTAATAAAGCGAGTAAAACAAAGAATTGTTGTTTTAATATAGACTTAATTAATAAACTGTACACATACATATCTCAGTAATATTTACAGAGTAGTTAATAACATAATTGTTAGCTTATGTCTTAGATGTGATCGGTCTTGATGTTTTTCAGAAATATATTCGCTTTTGTGACATCTCCTTTGGAAAGATCTTGATCAGTCTCCTTCAATTTGTAATAATAGCAACTCTGAAAGTAGTATCCAAACCTGGTAATGTCATCTTATATTCTGCTGCCTGTCTATTGTTAGCACTGCTGAAAAAGACTTAGTAAATACTAAAAAGTATGTATTCTTGCAACGTAACACTGAATTTCAGTATTAAACACTTGTTACTCCAATGTGTATCACAGTATATTAAAACAGCTCATTTTGGCGCCCATTGAAACACAATAACACTTTCTGAACTAGGCAAATCATCGGTACATCAAACAAATGAACGGAGCTGCGATACGATAGCGACTGCAGGGGAGTTAATTGACTAAGCCATTTTAAGGCATTTATCCAAGTAGTAAAAACCAGCCTCACAGTACACCAATATATTATGTAAGGGGATATAAGACCGAATTGGTACACAGATATAACGCAAATGGACATAATTCCACCACAAGTGGTTACACAATTACATTGTTAATACCTAATGCTTTTAGCTCTCTGGGAGCTTACAACAATATCGAAATATGTGTAGAAATTACCTGTCTCATCCAGTGGACCTCGAGACGGAGAGTAACGAGAAGTTGAAGAGCCAGCGTTTGACATTCTATTATTTCTAGTAAACTGAAAACAAATCAATTACTCAAACTATTTACACAAATTTTGGATAATTACAAGCGCACATAATATAATAAAAGTAACTGCACAATTTTTGATATGTAGAAAAGGAGGTTATGAAAACATACACACTAGACCCACGTGAAAATGGTCTAAAGGGGCATGCGCGAATGGAGTGACGTCACACTCTGTGTCTAGACTGTGGTCGATTTTCAACAAGGTCCGTGATCTAGATACATTACCTGGAGTATTGTCTTCACTGCTGTGGGGCCTGTTGCTAAGATGGACTCTTCCGCACAGGGCTACTTACTCGGATGATCTCGCGATTGGCATAACTATGAGTTTCCAAACACCGTGAAAGAACTCATGGGGCTCTTACAGAGCTGGGTAGTGCTTTGAAAAAAAGTGCTTTCTAAAGGACTTCAATTACTTTTAGTGCTTAGAGCTCTGTGCTTCAATTACTTTTCTAATTCAGGAAGAAGTGCTTCAATTACCAAGCACTTTTTAAAAGTGCTTGGGGCTTCAAGCCCTAGTGAAGTGCTTGAAGCACTTTCATAGAATTTCGAGCACTTCTAAAGAGCTTCAAGCACTTTTCAAGGGCTTCAAGCACTTGTAAAGAGCTTCAAACACTTATAAAGAGCTTCAAGCATTTTCAAAGAGCTTAAAGCACTTTCAAAGAACTTCAAGCACTTTTTAAGGGTTTCAAGCACTTACATAAAGAGCTTCAAGCACTTTCATAACGAAGCTCTTATCGCGAATTTCGAAAACCCTTACTCTTACTCATTCCTTCACTCCTACTCTGACGTTACCTACGTGTTCCGTGCTTCATTAGTGATTAGTCTGCAGTCTGCACGTCCCATTTTTTTCTTGTAGTACCTACTTTTATAGCACATGCAGTTATTACTTCTACATTACCCATGGTTACGGGGAGAGTACTGTACCGATAACAACATTTTTTTGTTTACCTAATCGTTTTAAACGAAAATTTGGACAAGCAAAACTTTAGCGATAAAACCACTAATTCCTCCATTATAATTACGATGCGGAAGTACTGTTTCTAGTGTGTTTTTTAAAGTGTTTCCAGTTTTATGAAAGGTGCTTTATATTGTTTATATTTATATTAATTTATATTGTCAATTACTGTGATTCAAGCACTAATGGCTTCAAGCACTTTCAAAGGGCTTCAAGCAATTTCGAAGGGCTTCAAGCACTTTCAAAGGGCTTCAAGCACTTTAAATGGCTTCAAGCACTTTCCAAGGGCTTGGTGCTTTGTATTTTCAATTACTTTAGAAAGTGCTTGGTAATTCCAAGCTCTTTCATCACATAAAAGTGCTTAGGGCTTGCAAGCACTTTTATCAAAACAAAGTGCTCGGTGCTTAGTGCTTCAAGCCCTTTTCAAGAGGGCTTTACCCAGCTCTGGGCTCTTAACAGTTGGATAGGTGGTGCAATAGTCGTGACCTCTCCGTTAACCCGGAAAAGACTGAGGTTGCTCCATTTACAAATAGAATTAAAACGGACCTTGTTGGGCTCACTCTTCGAGGATGAAATAACCACGTCGATTTTGGTCATAGAAGCACTTCTGGGCAGTGGCGTACGTAGAAATGTATTCTGGGGGGGGGGATTAAAAAAGTTCGTGGCACATACAGTCATACAGTGCGTACTAGAAGGGGGACGGAGGGGTATTCTGGGGGGGGGGATTAAAAAAGTTCGTGGCACATACAGTCATACAGTGCGTACTAGAAGGGGAGGGGGGGGGTAAGAAATAGAAATTGGGTTGCAGGTTGCTGATGCTGGTAGTCATTTATCTATTTATTATTGTACAGGCGAAAAAGATTAGATTAGAACGGTATTTTATTTCTTACTGCTGACAGGCCCCTTTATTGCTTTTGCTTTAATTAGTCAACGAAAACTTTGAATAAGTAATAGGTATATTTTTGGGCAAAAAACCAATTTCGACAAAAAATTCAAAGGGCTGTAACTTTTGATCTAGTAGTCCGATCTTGGAACTGTTTGGAATTATGGATTCTACAGGCCACATTCTATAAGAAAATATTTTTTCCGGTCGATCTGAGACAATTTTTTTTCTGGGCAAAAAAAGGCAGTTATTACCTTCCTTTTTTACCAAAAATCGACTGCACCAAAATTTCTCGGGAAAAAACTTTTTCTTATTAATTTGGGTGCGTAGAATCCAAAACGATTCGTACTTTTTCGATTAGACGTCTCAATCAAAAGTTATGGGCAAAAAAAATTAATCTTAGTTCTCCATATAGTTCCTTGATTCTGCCCTTTAACTCCTTGTCTATTTTCTTATCTTCCATAATTTTTCCCTTTCCACTTTGCCAAACGCTGCTTTTTAAATCTATGAAAAATCCAAACACCTTTTCCCCCTTTTTTCCAGTTCCTTTTCCACCAATCTATGTAATATATATACACAGTCCATCTTTCCCCTGCCTTTTCTGAAGTCCATTTTCGCCATAGTCTCGCCTCTTGAAAATCGACACCACTACCCCTTCCCCTTCCTTCTATTCTTCGGGAAAACCCCCTCCATAACTTGTTTACTAGATTCCGGATCCTTTCCTTGACCCTATCTGTGTCGAAAATCCAAGCATCATTTTCTCATCTCCTTCAGCTTCCTCTCTTCTCACCTCTTTCATAACCTTTTTCTCCTGCTTTCCTTGTAGTACCTTGATCAAATGTTAATTTTCATTCCTGTAATTGTATTTTCCGCCCACTTGTTCTATTTCTCTGTTTTCCTCCTCGTTTTCCTCTGTTTATCAACTTCCAAAAATCCTCTGTTTTTTTTATTTCCCAGATTTGCTCTTGGCATTCTTTCGGTTTCTCTATGTTTTTTTCTTTACCTTATGGGCACAAAAATTCCTGTTTTTAAAATTTAAAATTTTTATTTTCGTCCTTTCGTGAAAGGCAGGACGCAGGTACCTCATCTCAGTAGCAGTACTAAGTACCTGATACCTATTTGTTATTTTGGGCATCAATGTAGCGAATTGCCGATCGATGCCGAATAGCCAAATCGTTGACTGATCACTCACTGAATAGTGAATACTGAATACTACAGAATATTTAGATTTTAGTGACTTTAACCAAAATCAAAATTGCTCTCTATACCTATATATTATTACCTTTATTTTAAAGTGGGCGGAGTATTACCTAAATACCTAATAGCTATTATGATAACTCAATTCTTCTGGGGGGGGATATATCCTCTTCATCCCCCCCCCCCTTAAATACGCCACTGCTTCTGGGACCAGAGCGTTTACACTTAGCTGTGGAGGCAGAGGCTTCCATACAGCTAAACGATTGGGAAAGGATCAAGGCAGCCTTGGGCGCGGGAAGATTAGGGAGGAAATCCGATCCCCTCCTCACAAGAAGGAATGTGATTCAGGCTGTCTTACTAAGATCGAAGAGTTATAGGGTCATTCTCTTGGACAAGGAGCAGTCTTCCAAGATATAAGCCAAATTAGGTCAACCTGCAGGACATTGGGCATGTAGGAGAGTCCACTTGCAGGTTCTGTGGCGAGGCAGATGAAACTATTGAGTAGGTACTCTATCACTGTGACACCTTGATCAGCTCCTTGGTGACAGTTACCTGGAACCGGTTAAGGTTACGCCTAGGCGAAACATCGTCCTATCCTTTAATCTTTGAGAGGAACAGGCTCCGACTCTAGTTGCGAAAGAAAGGGAGTAGGCAAAATTGACCTTTCGAGTCCCAAATGCTGCCTGGTCAGGTTCCCCTTATGAAATAGACATAGGCTAAAGTAATTAAAAAAAGAATGAGGAATACCTTTGCGGATGTGCCTGTATTAACTGTGCAACCGATATGACTAGAACCTAATAATTTAATTCTCTTAAAAGCTGCATTCTGCACTAATAAACTAAAATGGATTGGTCTATTGGTTGAATGGAAACTAAACACACAGGAAACAATCAAAACAAGAAAAACGAACAGACTTTTTATTCAATACACAAAACATTCAGTTAGAAAACTGGTTTATTCACAATTCTAACTACAACATTTTTTTGCAATTCATAAAATAACTTAATATAATTAAGTACCAGATAACATAATACAAAACATATTCACAGCCCAAAAATGGTAAAATGTAATTAAATTATTCCAAAATAGAAGGCATATTCTAAAGTGTGTTCCATTATAATACGTATTTAGTTCAATAAAGGTACTATATCATAATCGTAAAGTTGTTTATATGTTTTTTCCACTTAGACCCACTAAACAAACTCTTGTATCAACAGTCGCATGTCCAATGTCTCCAGTTAGTGAATCCAACTGTCATACAAACAGATTGCACTATCATGGACAACTTTAATGGGCCTGTTGCACAAAACTAATTGAATTTGTGTTAATCTTGATGGTGGTGTTAAGGGACTTGAATATCACCACCATAATTAACACAAGCTAAGCACCGGATCATCGGTTTGTGCAATCGACCATGTTTATAATAATAGCGTGCAGCTTACTCATGCTTCAAAGAAAAAAACAGTAAAAAAAAACATGTGTAGGCGCAGAACCGAAAAATCAAGAGCAGCAACTAATCACTAGTAACAAATTATTTTTGAAACAAAATAAAAAGGGTTAGAAGCAAAAGCGCTGGTGCAAATTAAAGAAAAAAAAAGCTGTATTCTTTTGCTTCCAACTCTTAATATGTACATCATTGATCGCAAAAAAATAACTTATAATACTTCATTGCCAGTTCCCAACTTGACTAGATTTTAGGAAAAAGTAAATTATACACTTAATTAATTATACCGAATTAGTTTTGAAAATCAGACCGTAATGGAAATTTGTTAACAATCAGCCTTTTCCAGATATATGCCACACACTTTCGTAGAATCGATAAAAATAATTTAATCGCTTTTCCGATCACTACAAATTATGGGTGGACACTCTACA
The DNA here is from genome assembly GCF_008802855.1 of Photinus pyralis. Taxonomy (NCBI): domain Eukaryota; kingdom Metazoa; phylum Arthropoda; class Insecta; order Coleoptera; family Lampyridae; genus Photinus; species Photinus pyralis. The sequence continues at coordinate 21,987,222 of NW_022170509.1, forward strand.
ATCGCTCAATGTCAATGATAGCAGTTTTCGGCATAAGCCCACTTTAATTTTTAACACAGAAACACCCCGCAGTTGAGGGAAGGGTAAAAATAAATCTATTTTTATACATAAATCTCTAATGACTCAAGCTCACACCATGCGCTATTCAAGTAAAAATTTATGAAAACCTCACACTGGCTTGCGAATTATATAGATTCAGAAATATACCGAACGTTTGGGATGCAAAAGCAAGATTTCAAAAAGTGGAAGAGCAGCTCTGTTTTATGTTTAATCGATAATGGTGTAAAGTGTTCCAATGCACCTTAAGTGAGGAACAGAGTTGCTAGACATAATAAAGATCATCTATTCAAATTTGGACACGCATAAGTATATGGTAAGTTCAGTTAGTAAAGCTGGAGTTTTTGCAATTCTAAATAAAATACTGCTTAAACCATGGTATTAGGCAATGTGGTAGTTGGTGATAAAAGACTAACAATATAAATTAGAATCAGTAGTTTGTGAGGCTATAGAAACCAGAAGAAAGTAATTTAAACTCATTTTCTATAACATTTATATTCGATGTAGTTGAGTTTATACACCACATTTTAAAATTTTATTTCCTAAATGGTGGCGTTAATATATTGTGGACAGTCATATACAATAGTATATTGAAAGACAAGTGTTACAATGCGACCTATTGTAATACGACTATCTTGTGGCACGAGTGGCGACGCGTAGCCACGAGTGTCCGCAAGATAGGAGTATTACAATAAAGCATTGTAACACGCGTTTTTCATACTATTTTTTCTATTTCGGTGCCTTAATTTAATTAAAAAAATCATTATCAGAAACTATAGGGAACATTAGAACTAACATGTTTTATGTTGGGAACACTTTTTATGCCGTTAAGTTTTAGGTTGGCAGCGTAGTAAGACTTGACATTTTGAAGTTCAAACATGGAAGTACCCAACGAAGTACCTACTTGTACTAACTAGTAACTGCCAACTTAAGAAATGAGTTACAAAAAAAAACGACTATAATCACTGTCTTTGTACAACTGTTTTCGGCCTAAAACAGTTGTACAAAATCATCATTGTGACACCGAAATAGAAAAAAGTAAATTACTCAATGAATCAACTGATAAGAAAAATTGTTTGACCATTTACTTTATTTTGCCACATAAATATCACAGTCAAAAGATTCCAGAGTTGTTTACATTGGATTGCAGTACTTAAATCATAGGTGAATTTTGATATGTTAGTATGTACTGCCAATCATCGTCGTAACTCTTGAACCACTCGATTACAAATTAAAATATCTTGTTTGGGGCAGCATAAATGCTGTCAACGCAAATTATAAAAGCAAGTGAAAAATTAGTATAGAATTATCACAAATGGGACATGTAAAATGAGAAAACCAAGCTGCATGCCAAATTCTGCTAGGATTAGTAGCTTTAGATCAATGAGAACAGTAAAAAAAAGCACTTTACGAGAAACATCACTACAACATGAAAACAAATTTTACGCTAGCCTGAATCTGACTCCAGAAACAGTATCTTTAAGTACAGATGGCGACATTTGCAATAATTTAAAGATCTGATTATTTTGCACTTGCAGATTTTCACCTAGGATGATTCCTCTCACTACTCCTCATCTTAGCTCTTATAATATTACACCTTTAAAAATCGAAGGCTGAATCAAAATTGCACAAAAAGTTGCTTTCATTGACATTCTCCAATCCGAACTTATTCTTCAAGTCACAAAAGCTTATTTTAACTTAAATTAATTTCACAGGGTTTTTCAAAATTTGTTACTGACTGTGCAGATACTTACGTTAACCTTATGTTTCAATTATTGTTCACTCCAATGAACTGTACGGTAATGAAATAATCGAAAAAATATTAGATACACTGTGTCTTAGGCAGAAAAGTGAGCATTAACTAATGTTTCTATTCAACTCAAATCCAATGTTGTGATTGACATAAAAAAAGGAACAGAAATATTTTATTTACCAGTACTGTGTTTACAAGTCGTATAGATTTTTTTTAAACATGAAATCTGATGTAGCGCATGTCACCAGCAAAAATTATACCCAACAAGACTTACTGAAGCAGGAAGACTACTAAAACGAAGTATTTTGGGAACACATTCTATATTGATGCGCTGTACCTGTACCTGTCCGGGAAACATCAGACTTCCAATCCAATCCAGGTTCACACACAGTCATTTAATAACATTGTAACGTTCAATAAAGTGGCACAATACAAAGAAACATAAAGTATGTTTGCGAAATCACACAGAAAATGGCCCTAACAATTCATTTACTTAAACCTACCTTGATATTAAAAAAAAATCAACAATTCTATAAAGAGAAACGTTAAAACTCCCAACGAAAATACTTAGTTGTTTACACTTGATTTCCACTTATGGCATGGACCGGCTGTATACGAATAAAATCAAAAAATTAAAATTGGAGAAAACATAAACGTTTGAAGAAGCGCAAATGCATTAAACATTTTTATTACCCACCCTGTGCATGTTAGAATGCCTCGCGTCGTTATGTAAATAGTCGCTCTCTTCAATGCATAGATCCGAATCTGAATCCCTAGTGATACGATTTTGACCATCCTGCATTGTATAAAACTGAACAATTTGAAATTTAACAAGTAAATTTTCTCACTTGTGTCATCTGCTCGGTTGTAGTTAGTAAGCGTGCGATCGGGTTACAGCAAACTGGTAAAGTTTCCAATAACGTCGGTCGCGAATGAGTTAATAACGGCTTCATATAATGAGTATCAAAAGATCCCCATGCTCTAGCAAGGAAAGCCTTTTCGTTAGGCTTCGGCATTTCTTGTCCTGTAGAATCAGCCCACTCACACCTCGGTGTGGTGTTGCCCTAAGCAAAAACCAAACTCATCAGTTCTTAAGAGATGGCAAAACTTACACTTCTTGATCCTTGGTTCGAAAGAGGTTCAGTCTCCTCTTCCATGCCAATCCTAAACAAAAAATTCTGCTTGAATTGTAGTATAGCAAGGTCACTTACGGTATTTGAAACCAACGAAGCAAATTCATGGCGGCTCCACCTTGTATAATTACAGTAATAATAACAATAAGAGATGTAGTTGTGAGCATCGCTTGACGTGCTTCAGAAACGGTATTACGTATAGCCAATGCGAAGGACATTGCACCCCTTAAACCTAAAATTATCCAATCAGATCAGTGAAATGTTTTTCTGTGGACTTACCCGCGAAAAAAAGCATGTGCTGAAAATTACCGGGAATTTTCGGTTTCCTACCTAAATTGAGTAAAAATGAAAGCGGATAAATATTCGTCGCTCTACCTATAGCAGCACAGGTCTTAAATCTAGTTAAGGAAAGCAATCGACACAATTATATACAGTAGGCACACCCAATGGTATTTATTTTGCATTAGATACCTTCTTAATTATATTGCATTAAATTGATTGTTTTTTTAATAGGTTTTGAATCAATTTTTCTATATATGTATAGGTAGCTTAATTTATGTTATTTTGATGTGCCGTCTGTAGTATTACACACCATTGTCCTGTAATTGGAATGATTTTTTTGTTCTGTTAGGCAATTAAATATTATTATTATTATTATTGACAGCAAAACCACGCGTGTTTTTGCTTTCGTTGACGCCAACCTGCGTAGAGTGCTTAGTAATTACCCGCGCGCGTCGGTCGCGTAGACAAGATGGCGGACTTTTTGTACCTACTCTTTTACTGTAGGAATCTATGGGAGGATTTATTACCCACATTAGTAGATGTAGGGTTAAAAAATGCGTTAAATCCCATACAAATCCACTAAGCTGGCATAGAACAAATTTGGGTGCAGGATTACCGAGCGCCTACTGTACATACAAATCTGTAAACTGGTCACCAAATAATAACGTCTCGATTATCCACACACATACACAGCAGATGGGGGTACTTCGTTTGTCCATGCAACTTCTTCCAGATCAGGATAATCGAGAATCCATAAAATTCCAAAATAGAAAAAAATGCCTTTTGTAAAGGATACAAAGCCTGCTAATATAAACAATGGATCAAAATGATGTTTGGGAAATGTAAACATGGAGACTCCTATGTAGGAAAATATGAAATTTTCCGCCAAAAAATTGAGCAGTTCAAACATTTGCTTGGTTCTCATTCTCGAATCGTCCGATAAGTTATTGTAGGTATAATGAGCTTGGCAAATGCCGCAAAACAAAACGGCGACAATCCCTAAAAAAACAGAGTTCACACAGATCACAATATTTAAGTACCTACCTGTCAGATTGGCGGCTTCAGCGATAAGAAACGTACTATATGACATTAAGACGAACAATGCAGATTCTAGTAAGGGGAAATCACGAACTCTTGTAAACTTTGTCATGTGCACCAAATTAAGGAAGACATATTTGTTATACATAGCTATAATAAAAGTTACTTAATAAAAGGATATCAATGCTGTCACGCAACCCATTAGTGCGCCAATAAGAAGAGAAAGAATGAATATGTAAAAGAAATCTCCGAGGGCTTGGAAAAAGGCTTTCGTTTCGAAACCACCTGTACCAGACTGGTAGCGTTCTCCATAATTTTGAATGGAACTGCAATCAAACAATCGATTCCAATGTACAACACCATCACGCAATACTTACCCACTAAGTACAATAGCGACGGCGTCATTTAAGACGCTTTCACCAAAAACAAGAGCGTATAAATTGACATCTACATGTAAATCGTGGAATATAGCGAGAATCGTTAACGGATCGGTCGAAGAAATGAGAGCACCGAAGTAAAGTGTGTCTAGAAATGTAAAACTATTCGCCATACGTGGTGGCATTAATTGTACACAACCATACATCAATGCCCCAACCACAAAAGAAGATATAGTAGTTCCTATTATTGCATATGTTAGTATAGCACCCAAATTGCGAAAAAAATATTTCTGCAACATGATTATTGTATTAGTATTTTGTACTTGCCAATGAGAATGCCAGTTTTACTTTAAATCAATTTGAATTAAAATGGCATTCTCAAATTGGTAATAAACATTCTTATATCGACTGTTTAAAATTGATGAATTCTATCCTAAAACTAATATTATAAGGTAAATATGCCAAGTATTTCAATCCATAAATTAGTGACAATGTTCTTGTCCTGTATGGCAAATACAGATTTGATATGAGAAACTGCCATTTTACAAACGCCAAACTGTAGTGGTATTGACTCTCTCTACTCTATTTTTATTGTGATTTGGGTCCTAATATTGAAAAGGGGCAAGAAAGGTCACGCAATAACCTAAATTTAAAATTTCTGACAAGCATAATACAACAAAGAATGAGTTTTTTATAGAACTGCGTAATGTTTTTCATTATGATTTGCCTAACATTAACTGGCAGACCGCTTGTGCTCCTATAGAATTATCAATGATCACCATTATAGACAGAAATCGGGTGATTCAAATTTTTGTGACCCTCAAATTCAAGGGATAACTTGCGAATTAGAACTATTACGGTAAATACGAACAATAGCGGAAGGTTTAAACGCATTGCTAATAAAGGGCTGTAGATGAGGGCAGAATTTTGATTTTTTTTAATATAATCACATTGTGAATTTTTTGAAATTTAGATTTGCTGTCAAGCGGTCGCAAGCAGAAGTACGACGATTTTGAAAAGTCAAAAAAACTTCCGATTGCAATTCCTAATTTCCTCCTTGCGTGAGAGATCTCCAAAAGAAAAATTTTATCGCAAAAATGTCTGGCATGGCAATCATCCATGGCTTAATGCGCGCTATCTTTGTCTAGATTTTTTCGCTGCTTGAAACGAATATTTTATGACAGCTCTTCTACTTGAGCTTTATGGCGGCTCGACCTGTAATCCCCACAGAAACGACCCTCCACTTTCTTGACGGTCAAAACTTTATGCTCTCGCGGCCCCCCTTCCTCCACACTAGTACCACAGAACTTACAGTGCTCACAAAAGGCGAATAGTTATGTAAATTGAGTTTTTATTTTTGAAACAGGGAGGGGCTATAGTCTTACGCGCACTTGAAGGGTAATGTGTGGAGCCTGTAAACACAATTAAATAAATAAACAAAAATATTTGATGTACTACAAAAAAAATGCAGCACTCACAACCAGGGATCTGGATCGGACTGAAAAAACCTGAAAACCATTTGTAGAAAGAGACGCTATACTTTCGAGCATATATTATGCGAGACAATACGATCAAAACACTTAGGTGTAACGAAAGTAAATAAGTACAGGGTTTCTGATTATATTTTGACCCCCACTACTTATTTTCAGTATGATTGTTTTTTAACTTTTCTTCAACCAAGCAGTCAGTGTTGCCAGGTCTACCGATTTTTCGGTAGATCTACCGACTTCAGCAGTAATCTACCGATCTACCGATTCTGCATACATTTCTACCGAATTTTAAGACTTCACGGTGAAAAACAAAAATAACATTAATTTTCATATCCATATCGTATCTTAGTGGCGGCTTGTCCTAAAGGGCACAAGGGCACGTGCCCACTTAATTACCTAGATAAACGGCGGAAATAAATTAGCACGTCAGTCAACGATTTAATTTTATTTTTACGTACATTTTCATTTATAACTGATAGTATCAAACTTTCCTTCCGCAGGCAAGTTAGACGTGTCATTCCTCCTTTCTGGCATTCCGCTCTTATCAAGTTCGTAATTGTATTACCTTACCGTCACATCCTTTGCTATTAATACCCTGATATACGTTTGCACTTTTGCTAAAATAAAATGTGTGGATTTTTAACGTTTAGAAAGTTTGTTTTATTTCATTTTTTAGCAATTTTAAGTTATGTTTTGTTCTGTTTTTAAATAAAATTGATAAATTGGATATTTCCACCTTTTAATTAGTAATTGTGCATTATGTATTCCCGTTAAAACCAAATCTACTGAAATTCTTCGAAATCTACCGAAAAATGACGAAGCAGTCTACCGATATTAATTAGTCGGACCTGGCAACACTGCAAGCAGTACAGTTTTGTAGGGGAATGTAAACCCCTCGTAGCTCATATTATTTTCATTATCCCTTTTTTCCCCTTTTCTTTTGAAGTAGTGAAAAATAGGCTAACTTATGGTCTATTGTAATGCATACCATTATAAATCCCAAGCCCCCATTAATTACCTAGGGATATGAAAATATGATGTCCATATTTGTATGGGGAATACCAAATTCCTACCATCATACCAAAGCTACTTCGCATGTTAGCTAATGATAAGTCATACACTAATCTCAATGCTTATTAGGCGTAATTATTTTTATTTCCCATTACTGGCAAAATATGTTTCTGAGTGTTAATCTATTAGATAGCTAATCTGTGGATTGTAATTTTTAATATAAATTACTTCACGATAAGTCACATTACTGGCACATTTACCCTGCAAGACAAAAATCGGAGTGACTGCAACAATTCTGCACAAGTTGAATGTCTCATGTTAAAAATGCTGATGGCAAATTGCAAGGCATTATATTACCTACATAAAATGCTTATTAAGCATGCAGATGGTAAAACACTTACTCTTTTCAGGCTATATCCAGCATGAAAAATAATGGGTGGTAAAATTATATTAAAAAATATTTCTGGATCGAATGTAGCTTTTAACTCAATTTCATTATCCTGTATATCGATGGCACTACGAAAAGTGTACTGATAGGTCTTGTTAGTAGTGATATTAAAAGGCCCATTGACGGGAAAGTGGAGAGTTAATGTGTCTGGGGGCGAACTGGCATTGTATTTATCATCGTTAGGGAACACATTCATGTTGGACAATCCCGCTGTACTACCTGCATATCGAATAATTGCTCCCACAATTAAGCCTGAAATTTAACAAATTGGTAGTGAATAGTCTTACTGTTTACTTACCGTAAATAACTGCAAGTCCGGTCTCGTGCAAGAAACTTACTCGCCTGTGTTTAAACAGCCATATCGTCAGGACTGTTAAAATCAAAAGTAGCGTGTATGACAATAAATTTAAACTATCTAATCTATGTGTATTTTGGGCTTTTGCATCAAGTTCAATGTCAGTTGCAGCTCCATTCGAAATATAAATAAAATTCCCAAATAATAGTACACATAAATACAAGACACCCATTACAATGAATTAAACTAGACTGCTACATCTAAAATACAGAAGACACTTGTTTTTTTATGCTGTAATTACAAATTTCACGTACAGATACTTAATGCGACTTTACAATAATAGGAAAAAAGCATGACTGCAAAATTATAAATGTCAACTTCTATATGACACAAAAGTCAATTTGCAAGAGTTAAGGTGGTGCCATCTCTGATCTATAATTCTATATCAACTACAAAGTGCCCGCCACAGGACCGCTCCCGCTCATTATGATTTTTGAGTATTTCAATATTATCAACTGTGGTACTGGTAGATTACCTAATACCATATTTTGAAAAATTGTATTTCGCACAATGGAATAATAAAAAAACAAGCTTAGAAAAATAAAATTTCAATGCACCAGACAATACAAAGAACGGAAAAATCGGTCACTTCAGGGAAAACCCAATGGCTATTATGTAGATACCACATCCTTAAGTCAATGCCACACAATTAATCTCATACAATAAACAGAAAATAGCCTATTACATTTGTTTATTCATGAATACACAAAACTATTACGTAAAATTAAGATACCTATACTCAGTGCTCGATTTCTAGAAATTGAGGTACCGGAACTACAACCTGATGTCGAGACTTGAATTTCAAGATCTGTTCACACGTATCGCGCATCGCCTCGTCTATCGCCTCACTACGAACGCCGCCGTCACAAATACTTGAAACAGTTACCGAAAATGGTCACCATTTCGTTGGGCACATGAGGTAAGTACTAAAAAGCAGGGGATAGAACCCATATGAAATATAGGTTCCTGTCCCGCACCACTTAGAATTATTTTTTAAACATTTTTTTAGGTTTTTAACTGAAACTTTGTTTGTTCAATGTCTGTCAACTGCCTGTTTTTTTACTTTCCTTTTCTTTCGCGCTATTACTTTCCCCACACACTCTTATTCCACCCCCTTTCAGTTTTTGATTCATTTTCGGTATTAGTCAGTATAAAATATTTTATGTATGCTTAGTCTGTACTGTATGATTTGTGGCTTTTGAAATGTATTGCAAATTTTACAACTCTTAGCGTAATTCACAAGGCAAGATTTTGTTCTTGGCTATCAAGTCGATAAAGGATTTTTTGTGTTGGATATCCAGGATAATTAATCTACAATAATAATAATTAATAGCAATGCCGCTAGTATTATGGGCACTTTCCCTTCTACAATATCTTTAGATGAAATTTTCTTCCTCTCTTAAATCTTGAAACCTTTTTTTTTATTAAATACATGTAAGTTATATTATAAAAATAAAAAGAAATAATTTTCAAAAAAAAAAAAATTAATCTATTTATTCTATTTCAGGAACGACTTTTTCTAGAGCTGCAAAGAACTTTATGTGCGTTCCCGAAAATACATCAGAATTGTAAAAGCTCAAGAGGAGCAGATTACTCTAAAAACAATCCAAAAGGTGAGGAAGCTCCACCAACAAACTTCTTGAAACCTCTGTAAACAATATACACAGTTTTAGCATCGCCTTTAAAAGCTCTAGAAAGGGCCCGAAAAGCTCTAACGGAAGTATACACAAAGCTCCAAATTAACGTTTAGTGTGTTTCAAAAATTTTTGAGAAGTCTTTTTCCAAATTATTCAAAATACGGTTTCGTAACTTTATTTCATGGGATAAACGTGGTTGGAAAACCACTAAAAAAATTGGCCTAGAACTCTCGGAAAGACCTTCGATTTGCTCTTAGACGACTTTCCAAAGAATTTCTGGCAGCGGAGCCCAGCATCTGAGCCTATCACTTCCAGGGGCAGACTGGCCTGGGGGCGGGTGATGATCACCATACCTGGCACCACCTGTCCCGTAGTTAATAATTTAAACAATTGGAAACCAATCATAATTCTTGCCATATAACCCACGCTTCTGATAGTTATAAATTCATTGGTTAAAGATAAGACATTTCGCGTGCATCGTCCTCTACGCCACTGTTTTTGCAAGGCAAGCATTTAGCCACAACCGAATTGTACGCAGCGCATGAGTCATTTCGCCGTCGTAAATGATCGTTACGGTGGAGAGCGCAGGTACCAATATTCAGAAGTAATAAAATGGCCAAGTGTGATATGTAAAAATTCAGCTAATCCCTAAGTTCCGAATTTACTATGTTCGAAAATGGATAAATATCTAGACTTTCGTTAAAAGAGCGCGCTATGTATAGTTTTGTTTAAGAAGTGTCCGTGTTATAAATTCGCAACAATAATAATAATGTCTTCTGATAAAATAAAAGTTGCCGTCAGGGTCCGTCCTTTCAATAGGAGAGGTAAGCTGCCTTCAAAACAAAAGCCCACGAACAATACTTACGTCCATTAAAATTCATTTGTTTTTACTACCCAGCTCTTTTTGGATCTTCACTGTAGTCTCGTTCCATGATAGGATCATTGTCGAATGTTAAATACATAACAAAAACATTACATCAGTTAATTATTGCAATCACGATTTGTGAAATATTAGAAAAATCGCTGTAACCTTTTGTTTATTCGCACACATTTGTTGCAGAGTTGGAAATGCTAACGCCATGTGTTGTGGAAATGAATAAACAACAAACAATTTTACATCAATCTCTGGGATTGGATAAGATAGACAGGTGAGTTTTTACAATTTATAATTTCGTCAATCGCTGTGATTAGTTCCGTAAGCGAAATTTTCATCGTGATTGTTTCCTCTAAACATTGTCAAGGTTTAATTTAGAAAAATAAACTGACCATGTGCAACAATTAGTATGTTTGATAGAGGTAGTATCATTCTTTAAAACATCTGCACAAAGGTGCATTGTATTACTTATCCGAACCACTGCAAAAAAATAAATATTTTGATTATCAATTGTACGACAGCTGTAATTATGATTAATAAATTTAGTCCAAACATGAATACACATGATCACTATGTATGACAATTTTGCACACCTTCCACTGGTTGTTTAAATACTTGCACATACACTCAAAGTATAACCGCATTTTGGTTCTTTTACATACAGGGTGATTCAAAAGGACCATCCTTTAGTAGTGCGAACAACTGATCCTTTGGGCTTAAAATTATTTATCCCTTCATTTCTGAAATATTGTGTGATAGGACCTACATTCGGTTACACCGGAAATTGACACAATTTTTGACATTAATGAAATTATAAAGCTCGTACAAAAAATGTTGAAAGTCTGCGCTGTGCGTGTTTTTGCCAAAGTTGAAATTCTCGTAGCCGAGAGCATGCGCAATAGGTGCTTTCTTTAACTTTTCAAAAATGATATTAGCAAAATCTAGAAATAGAATTGCAACATGTAGGTAAAGAGCATCTGTCGTTTCAAACATTTCCCGAAAGTTCTTTCACTTCGACTTTCATGAAGTACAATTCAGTATGTACAACGCGCTTTAGCGTATTTTTATGCCGCACCTTCGAACTGAACAATTAATGAAGCATCAGATATTTTGAAGTAACTTCTTATCGCTCGGTATGCACTATATGTTTTGCAAGGGAGTAAAATCATGGTCGATTTACTAATGTACACATTTAATGCGTATTTAAGAGGTTCGCAGTGAATAAAATGAGTAAGGTTTTTTATTATACGTATTAGCATTGTATTTTCGTTTATAAATACAATGGTATTACTTAGTTGTCGCACTTGTAACGGAATAAGCGACGATTAGGACAGTCTAATTAGATCAGTTGGTAAGGCCGCCACTTTCCGATTGTAGATGTCGCAGGTTGGAATCGCGCGTGCGTTTTTTTAAGCTTCCTAGCTTAAGCGAGTTGGCTACTGCGATCACATTTTTTGGACATTTCATCAAATGTCAACGTATTTTTAACATATTTACACTTGGCGTACTCTGAACAACTGCCTTTTCTCTGTGGTACAGACAGACCGACCGACCGACATCATCTTTCGGATTCCTGGTGTTTCAAAACGTCTACTTCCGTGCGGGGTCATTTTTTACCACAATGCAATACCTCCCTTACTAACGTGCGGGGGTAAAAAGAGAAATGCGCGCTGCAGCAGCACACCACCCTTTGCCGTGTGTAAACAGCATATGATCGTGGTATTATTTTTGTATTTCACGAATGTTTATTTGGCACTTTCGTCTCTAACGAGAGCGTGAGACCGAATTTGATCGAACGTTGGTCACAGCCCACAGGTCGTATGAGCCCTAACGAGCGCAAACATTTGCAGAGAATTTAAGGTTTGAAATAGTTGGACAACTTGTAGCGACAGGAAATTAAAAGAAAATTTCGGAAAAGATTTGATTTTCCGCAGCTGGAGACCTGGTGCTGTGGGAGAGTCTGCGCAATAGTTGGAAATGACCCGTTCGTCTGCGGTGTACATGTACACCCTGAACGACTTTTGGAAATTCGTTTGGAAAAATATGCCGAATATGCATGGGCACAATATCTTGAAATGCATGAAGAAATCTTTGGATAAATCTGTTCAACTATATCCTAAAAGGGGAAACCGCAACTTTCATTGAAACTGGATTTTAACTGACTTTTCGCCTGTTTGCTCTGAATTTAATTATCCACTTTTCACATCTCGGTTGCATCCTCTCCATTACGTTGAATACAATTTATAAAGGATTATGTAATGGATGTGTCACAGTTGGAGTGCGTTTGTTTGAGTTACAATGTGCTTAATTTAATTCGCCGCGGCCTGATTGGATTTTATTTACCAACGTGAAACAACATTTAGTACATGCTAAATGAATTAGATTTTCATTTACGTAATGACGTTAACCGATCATAGTGTTCTGTTACTCAAAGGTAGCTATCTATACTATTCTGAAGAGCCTGTTGAACTACCTCTAGGGAAATGGTCCTAGCATCTCGGATTTTTAGCTTCCTAGCATGTGCTAGGTAGCTATTGCGATAGCCGTTTTTTGAACATTTCAAAATTTCATCAAATGTCGACGTTTTAGACCATTTTAAGCAACTTTTAAAGAATAAAATTTTTTTCCGTCTGTATGTACGTACGTAGTACGTACGTTTGTTGGCAATTTTCTGAGAAAACGGCTCGACGGATTTTGTTGAAATTTTGTATATATGTTTTAGGCATACCGAACAGAAAAATAACCGGCCGGATTTTTGAAAAAAAATTTTGGAGCGCCGTAACGGCATCGAACTTTTTTTTTTCAAATAGCAACCTAAAACTTTTATTCTATTATTTGGAAGACCTTATTTTCCTGTGTACAACCTACAAAAAATTGGGCCGGGTTATATTATCAAAAAACGGAGAAAAAAATTGTCAAAGTCAAAAAATTGTGTTGCATACGTGCAAAACGCAACGTCTTGTTTCTGAAGCAATTTAAACGAAATTTCTATGGTAAGTCCCTTTAATAAAAGCAAACAAAATGCATGCGTAAAAAAACATATGTTGGCAATTTTTGGTTTCAGCTAGGAAGCTATTCTGTCAAGAATTTGACACCTGGTTTTGTAAGGTAGCCTATACATTTATTTATTTATTTAGGTGTTTGCTCAAAACAACAGAAATAACATTGCATATAAAGTTTTGAGAACAATGATTGTGACTAAAAAATACGTATACAAGTAACTATCTGATAAAAACAAGCGAAGTGAGTAAATAATATTTTTATAAACATAAAACTAAATTTTTCTTAAACTGCGATAAAGACAGGCCAAACAAGTGCAGGTGCGCACCGTCAAATTTCGCTGCCTTAGGGGAGAGGGGGCATGAATTATTTCCTGAGATGTTTTTGAAAGTAAAACGTGCATAACTTTTACATACGACAACCAATTGGTCTTAGATTCTGCATACGCACCCCTTGAGTGGTACCAAGTAAACCTTTTGGGGGAGGGAGGGGGGGGCGTGGAAGTGGTTTTATCATCCATGGTACTCTTATGAAAGGTCTCAACGAAGGGAATTAATTTCTACCAACCATAGTCCTCTTCGAAGGGGGATCGTGATCGGGTATATTCACATATCTGCAGAACGGATTGTCGGAAGAGGGTACTCACAAAGGGCATTGGGACGTCTGGAAGAAATATATCCATTGGTGATGTCAAACCTTTAAGAGCCAATATCTCAAAAACGGTTTGTCGGAGGAAAGAACTATCGAAGGCAAAATGAATCGACATATCTATTGGTGAAGTCGAAGAAAATACCTTGACAACTAAGTATAGGAATAGAGTACTACTCATAAAAGGAACGTCAGGACGAGAATGGAGTGTCAGAAGATTTTGAATGTATGCCAAGTGTAAAGAGCCTCCTCCCCATTAATCATTTACCAAGAAAGTAAACATTGATAGCATGCTACTACCTTATAACCCAACCATTTACTAAACTATTTCGGTTTAAAAAATGCGCTTGATCTACACAAGAGTTGTGCACAATTTATATTTGTTTTATTTTCTCTCAGTTCTTTTCTTCTATTCATGATTCCACCAACCCCACCACATCATTATACTCTTACAAAGTCCCAGAATTGTACGTCTTTAGTTGCTATCCTCGTCACATTCCAGAACAACCTCTTCATGTTACTCATCTCTTTCTGCTGTTCTTATCTGTTTCTTTTCTTCCGTCCCGCTGTCGTCTCTTTTACTGTTAAAATCTCAATAATGAATCGGAGAGTGTTTGGCGTAATTAGATAGACACTCGACTATGATTAGGATCTCGGGTTCGCTCATGGAAGTGTTAATTGTAATGGGTCAGGTTTAGAACAGACCACGTCGAAAGAAACAAGATACCGTTTCCGTTTGGACGATCCTGTCTGCAAAGTATCATCAATCTTTATTGTCTCGTCGCGTCGGGTGAACGACAGTGGTTTGCGAAGGTGATGTAAACATAAATCCCGAGTTAAGAAATGCGTATTGCGATTTTGAGAACGGAAAAAATATGCAAGTGATTTGCATGGCTGTGGAATTTACAAAGTACTGCTATTGTTTGCTTCCTCTGTCCGGCTCTACTTCTGTGGTTTGCCAGATACACTCCTGCGGTTTTCCGGGTCCAGTTTTGTGGCTTTGAGGATAAATTTGAATTAGGTGGACCGCATATAGCAACAATTTCCGGCATATATTATAAACTTAGTATAGATCAATTTCTTTAGGAAATTTATGAAACTGGGTGGTTTCTATGATCAGTAAATTATTTCAAATTTCTATCGTGTTGTGAATTTGGCAATAAGTTTCCAAAAGTACAGTTCTTTTTGACATTTGGGGCGCTCGACGTTTCACAATGTCGTTTTTGTTCTGCCTGCCATAAAATATACCGTTAAAATTAATGCTTGCCGTTGAAGTAATTATTATTTTATATAAGAGTTTGCCATTATTAGACTGGAACGGTGGTTTTGTTTCTGACCGAAAATAACAATTTCGGCTTTCCCTTGTGCAGAGTCGCGATGATGTCAGCGCTAATAAAATTCAAAGTCTCTCACCGTGAAGTAAACATACTAGATCTGTTAAATAATAATGAGCGCATTCTTTTATTTCTACTGCCATCTAGGCAATGTGTTTTTAAGTAGGTATTATTTACGATTGACGACAGCGGCCTTAGGTGGAAATGATGACCCGTTAAATGTTCATATCATGAAAGGCGCATCCGAAGGAAGCCGTCGTGTTGACGGATTAGTACCAAACTGATGAGATATTTTCGAAATAATCTGTTTTCCGTCACGAAAAAACTTATGGTTTATCGGCATACTTTGCGCCCATGAATGCATGAATGAACGCCGAAGCCGTACATCTTTTACGACGCCAACTTTCGATCTTTTAATTTGCATGAGAAATTGGCAACATTTTCGAATGACGACAACTTTCCGGTGTACCATCATTCCATTGGGAGTTACGTCATAATCTTCCGCTCATTTTTCTTTCATTATGTATAAATAGAAACTTAATCTAGTTTTGTTACTGTTTCAAGTTTAGTAATGAAATAGTTACATTTATTGCAGATAATAAAATTGTTACGCAAAATTATTTATCGCGTTTTTCATATCCTAGCATTTACTTTCATTTTATTGTTATTAGGAAGAGCCGAGGCAAGAGCTTTTACAGATAGATCTTTATACTCGTGCTTATACCACAGCTTACTTACTATAAGTAAGCTGTGCTTATGCATCCGGAATATAACCGGAAATACATAGATGACCGTCATTGGCCAAAAAGTCAAAAGAAATGACATAATGGTCGCGATATATACACGTTATATCTGTGAATTTTTTTATTTGATTGTCTTTGTGTCCACTGTATACCTACTGGGAAAACCTCCTGGTGGTACCTATTAGTCTAGGCGATAGAGACTGTAAAATTGGCAAACTGGACATTTTGAGGTGGAAAAGAAAAAAATGGTGGGATATGTTCAGTTAGGTGTCAAAACAACATATTAAAAATCCCACCCTCCAGACCCTGTGCTAAAGGCTCCAGCCACCCCACCATCCCCCAAAAACCGTGTTTTCGCTCTTTTTGGCTGATATCTCGCGATCTATGAGGTCTATAAGAAATATTTTTAGCTGAAAATATTTCTCGGGAAATTTTATGCAAGGTAGATACTCAGAAGTTAGCCTAGGAAATTCATAAAAGCGGCGAAAATAATCAATTTTCGTGGCTTTTTGCAAATATATCGCGACCTTTAGGGCTAGATGAAATATTTTTAGCTGAAAATGCTGCTCGTGAAATTTTTTACAAGGTATAACTGAATGTGTGAATATTTTAATATGAAAATACTGTTTTTATGTGAATAAATGGTACATAGAAATACTTTGTTTTACAATGAATATTTCCTCACACATGAAAGTTGAAGGTGAAAGGTGACTTTACGCCAACTCTTCAGTTACCTATCTCGTATGAAATTGCACGAAGAGCATTTTCACCTGAGCATATTTCATCTAACCCTGACGGTCGCGATATTTTAGCAAAAAAACGCAAAAAAAAACACGAAAATGATGATTTTCGCCTCCTTTTATGAATTTTCTAGGCTAAGAGGTACACCTAGGCTAACTTCTGAGTATCTACCTTGTAAGAAATTTCACGAGGAGCATTTTCAGCTAAAAATATTTCATCTAGCCCTAAAGGTCGCGATATATTTGCAAAAAGTCACGAAAATTGATGATTTTCGCCTCTTATGAATTTCCTAGGCTAAGAGGTACACCTAGGCTAACTTCTGAGTATCCACCTTGCATAAAATTTCCCGAGAAATATTTTCAGCTAAAAATATTTCATATAGACCTCATAGATCGCGAGATATCAGCCAAAAAGAGCGAAAACACGGTTTTTGGGGGATGGGGGGGGGGGCTGCAGCCTTTAGCACAGGGTCTGGGGGGTGGGATTATTAATATGTTGTTTCTGACACCTAACTGAACATATTCCACCATTTTTTTCTTTTCCACCTCAAAATGTCCAGTTAGATGTCTTTATCGCCTAGACTATATGCACGCAATCCCTTTAAATACACCAATTCATTTGGGACAAGGGCCAAACTTATGGTCTTGACGTTGGTACTCAAAATTCTTATATCTACGTTCACCAAGAGCTAAAAACGGTTGAGGGTGTTGGTGGATAGTGATTTTATGGGAGGATCACTTTCTTTTGGGAAATGATGGTCTCGACCTGTGACCTACTGAGCTTGAGCAGGTCCAGGAGCAGAACTTTTTTCTGTCAGTGGGCGATTTCTTCTAGTGAGACATTTCTTGCCACGCCGGAAGCTTTTTTTTCAAAATGTGTGGTTGCTGGGTAAAACTGAACATCGGTAAAGGTGGGCGTCGGTCTTTAAAATTATGGCGCTTGGACGTTATAGGTCAAAATGATGGTACTAGCTTCTACTCTTCTCAAATGTCAAACCTTTTATTACAAATATCTCAAATGAAAAACAAAGACAATTAGCGCCATTTTTGTAGAGTTTAAGATAAAGGGTTTGAGTATTTGTTAATTTCAGAAAAATGGTTTCTGAAATTAAAGTCGAAACCGGTTCGTGGAGTTCCAGTCTGGTAAGCCAAAGCCACCATTTTCAGTTCATTGTTGAGTGGTAATGTTTATGGATTAACACCAAAAGGGCAACGATGTCAACTTTTATCTATTTAGATTAAATGGCCTTAACCTATTTGTAGCTCGTAACGTTTTAGTTTTTTTATCAGATGTAGTTCACGCTTTGTGTATTTGTTACATCATCGTGTTAACAATGCTCAAACAGAAATTTTATCACAATGGACTTGACAACAATAACGTGGCGAATGTAAACGAATAGAGGTTGTTTGCGTGAATTCGTAACCGACATCCGTCAAATGGATGGCCAAAATATATCAGAATTGCTCTCTATTCAAGGGAGATTAAGGAAATGCACTCGTCTGTGGTTTTTGCTTAAAACATGTCTCTCAATATCAAAAATCGATTTGTATTAGTAGAAACCGTGCACGTCAAGAATTTCATAAATATAAATCAGAGTTGCGCAAGCCATTTTGCCGAAGTCGATCGAAAGTGACGTCACACAGTAAAAACCAAAATGAAATAGCGGCGTCACTGTTTAAATTCCCGTTTACGCAGTGACGACAATGGCTAACTATCACAGTGTCCATACTATGTTTTCCAAGAACCACAGAGAGTGCTAGAGATATGTTTTCCGATCATAATTTGTAGAACCTTCCCCAATGGCCCAGTAGTAACTTTCCCCAACTTTCACGAGCGTACAAAACAACAAATCGTCAAAGACCCATCGGTTGCTAGCAGATATTGAAATAGAGAATATTGAAAAATGTATAGAGTTTTAAGGTGGACATTTAAAATCTGTAATTTTTAAAAAATAATAAACTGTTAAAAACTGCATTCAGTATTATTTTTCAGATTTTTACTTCTTTTTACAACATTTCTAATCAGTACAGTGTAGCAAAAAAAGTCACATTCCACTGCCGCACCCTGTATAAACGGTCACATCCTCTGTCGTTTCTTATCGTTGCAAACGAGAAAAAAAGCTGAAGATTTCGAGATCAAGATAACGGGTCACAAAAATTGCATTTTAGATGGTTTAGAACGAGGTTTAGAACTTTCATATACGGGGGGAGTTTTGTTGGGGAGCGATAACCTCATTTGTAAATTGCAGCCCTTGTCCAGTTACACCAGAAACATATTCCCGATCTTACACCATTCGATTTTTTTTCTTGTGATTGGGATTTGCAAAAAATAGAGTGTATGAAACAAATCCAGAAACAATAAATGATTCGAAAAAACCACCAATATCACTAGGGATCTGCTCGAGGATCTGCTTCAAAGGGTTAAAATTCCAATGGTGTTTTGGAAATGTGTTTCTTCAAAATAACGTGAAAGGCGACCCCCGAGGGCGACCCCCTACAAAAACTAGGTTATTATGCATAATGTGGTTCAGAGGTTTCAATTATTGGAGCGGTACTGATGGTGTGGTGAATAACCGGCTCGCTTGGATGGGGGATGTTCTTTTCATCTATGAGCGTGCTAGACTGCTACGTGTTTTGTCTCGCGCCCCTGTCTTGCGATACGTTGATCTTTTTTGAGCATTTGATTTTTCTGACTCTTGATAGAAAACAATCTCGGAGTCCTGATTACTTTGCAGCTCATGTTCACTGGGGTTATAATCTGGGGGTGGGATAGAGTAAGGAATTGTATTGTATTTGGTTTTTCTACCTAAATTGTGTCTTTGAATGTAATAAAATATTTATTGGTACATTTAAGGGGTGTGGTGGATTACCTTTTATGATGGGTCGCAGGTTAAAGTAGAGTAGATTATTCGGACCAAATTGTTTTTCAAAATCGCGTAAAGCTAAATTTCAAAAATATAAGTTACTGTTTCATTGTGTTGTAGGAAACTGGGGGTGACTTATTTCTTATATCAATGTTTTTGCAGGGTCCTGTTTTTTATCAAATTTGAGTAATGCGCCATTGGGTACTGATTGTACTTCCTTCTTTGTCGTAGGGCATGTTCTTCAACCGCTACATAGGTCATATAAATGTCAAATGAAAGCTGACACTGTAGGAGGTAGGACAACCCGTGGTAGCGCTTTAGCTTGATGCAATGACCATCAAAAGTATGTTATTTTAGCACTGAATGTGAATACTCTAAGGCTCTTGTTTGTTTTCAAATTCGAATAACTGGAAAACTATTAACGGAAAACGTTCCAAAATGTGACGAGTGAAAAACTCAATATTGAATTGTGTCATTTGCATTTGTGCAATAAGTAAAACCAATTTGTTTCCATTTTTATTGTTATGATGACCAGCGTATTTTGTCTATATTGAATTCTGCGGGTATTATTCGATTGAAACTTCTACGTCAGAGATTTTTGACGTAATGCAATTAAACTTTTATGATGATTATTTCTCGTTACTCACAACAAATTAAGTTAAACCGTTCCAGTTCCAGTTGTGGGCAATAGTGCGGGTAACGAAATTAGCGCAATTTTTGAATGGGTGCTAATTCCGTAGGTAAAGCACGTTCTTGTGACACAGTTTTGATTGTATGTTAATGAAAATTCTGATTTTCTCTCTTCAAGTGTTGACAGAGAGTGCTGTTTAATCGATTGTATACTACAGCTGTTTGCGCGAGCAGCGTAAAAACGTGCGATCCTACGAAATTTAGACAAATCCGCCGTGTTAGATATTGAAATTATAACTAGGTTAAGAGGCTAATTGCGATTAATGAATATTTTGCATCAATTACGTAAGTCGTACAGTTATAGTTTGGCATAATAGCTTGTAGGTCACGTCTCTTCTTCGGGATTTCTCTATATGATACTCGCGAAAAACGAAGATTAAGTATATACTCGTTTAATTTCCTTTTATTGCATGCAAAATGGCAGTACTCAATTTGCAGGTAGGTCAGGGAAATGAGGATCAAGGTTGTGGATGTAGTATTGAGCGCTCACTTCTTTGAAGGTTTTACTTTATTCCTTGCGTCCATAGTATCGAAAATTTTAAGGTATATATGTGTAAGGTCAAAGCAAAATCGAATGTGAAGTACCAGTTGAATGTAGAAAAAATAGAAAAGCCCAGCTGCGGAGCTTAAAGCTTACCTCTATCATGAAAACTCGTGCGCTTTTTAATTATGTATGTAAGAACTCGAATCGGGTCAAACTTAAAATAAGGACATTTAATTCACTACAGTAAATTGATCATAAAATCTATAGACTTGCAATTAAGGACAGTGGGATCGGTTTTCCTAGGCCCTTACAATTAATTATTCGCCAACATTGAGCTAGACGCAAAGAAGCAAACCTTTATTCCACTTAGCTAAGTGCCTAATAAACATTGACCTCCGCCCATATACTATCCAAAGGTCTTTTCGCTTTAAACACATTTGTACTGTCTAAATTGTTTCATTACACAGACTTGAGAAATTTAAAAGAGAAACTGCAACTATTTAGCCCATTATATAAGGAATACGGATTTTCCAATCTTTACCTAATTAAAAAACATATCTATAATACCTACCAAAAGCAAATATAAATAGCCAAAATAAAAGCAAACGCATGTCTAAAGTTATAGAAATAAACCCCTAAAGAGCATCTAAAAAAGCGGCAGAGACAGAGAGGCGTGACCCCAAGGAGTTATTGGATTTGACCCATTTTCAATAGACTTATTACTTGTGGCATATAGATCAACTGTGCAAAGTTTGAACCAAATCGGTCCAAGCATTTGACAGTTGTTGTGTTCACGGACGGACAGACGAACACCATCGACTCCCCTATAAAGCTCGCATCGCTTTGCTCTGCCGCTTAATAATTTTATACAAGCAAATGATGTCGTACTTTGAAGACCAATTTGATTCATGACTATGACGATATGGGTTTCGTAAAGGACACGGTACTTCTAATGCCATAATGGAGTTACATTCTGCAGCCACTTTTATCTACCTATCGATGGAATTTGATTGCGTGGAACACAAACTTTGTCACTTTTACAACTTTTCGCCATCTAGCTGCTCGCTGATCTCCTCCTATTTACAATCCAGGTCACAGTGTGTCCTGTTAACGATCACAAGCCTAAATAACAAGTGGAGTACCGCAGGGATCTACCGCTGTGCCTGCCAAATAACATCACATGTATCCTGTATGCAGATGATGCAACACTCCTTACTACAGATAGAAACAGCGTTCAACATTGCCAACCAAAGCTTAAACTTAATTAACATATTAACATTTGGTGCCTAAGTAACAAATTAAAAGTTAATTGCGCTAAAACAGCACTCATGCATTTCTCTCTTAAAAATACGTGTGGTGAAAAATTAACTGTTGTTCCAAGTGCAAAATTTTTGGGCTGTGTAATAGATAGTCGTTTAAATTTTTCAATTCATTGTGGACTGGAAAATAAGCAAAAACATTTTTCTCTTGCGGAGGCTTGTTGATATAGTATCTAGTCCAGTAGTAACAATTGCATATTTTGCCTTAGTGGAAAGCGAGGTGGAAAGCTTATTAAAATACGCTATTCTGTTGGTCATGGCCTAAAGTGTTTAGACTCCAGCGGAAGGCTATACGAGTCATTTCAATTTTAACGTTGCCACGTTTCTTCATTTTAGAAACAGTGCACTATGTTCAACGCAACATCTACAAGTTTCCACTAAATTGCGATGGACATCAACATGACACACGTACAAAACTCAACGTTCGTACAAATTATTACCGACTAGCATTCTTCCAAAACGGTGCCCTTTGGCAAGCTCAAACTCTATATAACTGTATTCCATTAGCTGTAAGAGAATTGCCAACTGCAGCATTTAAAGACTCTGTAAAAATATGTTTACTCAAAAATGCATTCTACAACTTGAAGAATTTACAGCAGCATCAAAATTGTGCAGTCTATTTACCTTATTTATTGATTGTTAAACAATAAATAATGCACTGCCTGTAGATATTATCTATTTTTTGTACGTTTGTCCGACTTTCGCTCTTCTCCAAAGCCCCTCAAACTAAATGCGCTTGAACTTGTGACACAAATGTTCCAAATAACAGTCGTTATTTATGCTCCAATTTTTTGACGAAAAATGCCCAAACGCATTGCTCCGATGCCGAAGAAATAGATTTCACGCATTTCGTGATTTTCATTGTATTTATATTTATGTTGTGTCACACTCACACCTCACTATCACTGACGATAGTAGAAACACCATTCAGTAGTCATGCTGGACATTGCCTTTACAAGAGAATTTTGGTGGATAATACATTTTTTTTTCAGTTTACTTTATGCACTTCCTAAATCCCGTGTAGTGACGTTGTTTTTTGGAAGTTTCATGGACAATTCGCATCAAATGTAATTATGAAAGGGTACTCGTCTCAAGCAATGTAATTACTAATTATATATTCGTCCCTGCACGGCGCATGTAATTTATCTTGCATGTTTGTGAAATTCGAATCCACAAGACGAATAGTAATCTACACTATTCGTGATCTCATAAAGGCATAACCATGTATGTGTTTTAATATCTTTTAGTGGACTTTTTGCGGTTTTAGCAATAATTCGTTTGTAAAAGCTGATGGGCGTTCATGCTGTAACGATTAGGCATCATTTCCCAGTAGAACTTTTATAGTACGTACTCCAAGGAAGCAAAGTGTAGAAAATGTTGAAATTTTTTGACATTGATAGTGATACAAATCTCACCATCTGTCGCTAATGATTTGCATAAAACCCAACATTAGAGATTAAGAGATTATCCATCCAAACCTTATTATAATGCCATATAATTATAAACCAAAGAATGGGAATCAGTGTTAAGTTCTTTTTCGAATGA
This sequence comes from Photinus pyralis, assembly GCF_008802855.1. Taxonomy (NCBI): domain Eukaryota; kingdom Metazoa; phylum Arthropoda; class Insecta; order Coleoptera; family Lampyridae; genus Photinus; species Photinus pyralis. The sequence goes on from NW_022170509.1 coordinate 22,011,044, forward strand.
GAACCATCCCTCGTCCAACTGGCCATTTCCATGAAGAAATTGATATACCGTTCGAGAACTTGAGCTGTAGTATCTCTCAATACTGACCAACAATTTTGACTTCTTGAGTATGGCGATCAAGAAAACTGAAGTTTTGAGTCTATGACGATTCTAATAATACGCGTTAAACGTTGTGGTAAATAGCGAATTTCGATAATATCTTCAATTGTTCTTAATATTGTAATTAATTTTCTAGTCGGCCGTCGGGGTCTATTAAAAAAAATCGAACGTCTGGATGGGAAATGGACATAATATGTTCCTTCACATTTTATTTTAGTTTGACCTTGATTGCAATTTCTTTTATCAGTTGTATCAAATGTAGGTCCATAAAATTAGTAACGAACATTTCCAACGTGATGTCATCACCGGTATGCGTATAACCAAAGCGGACCTCCCTAAAACCATGATAGGAAGAAAATAACGTGGACAATTCAAACACTGTTTCGGATAACCCATTTAGTGTGCCATATTGGATTAAATTTGCATCGATATCGATCAATAAATAAGCTTCAATTGTTTTCTTAACACGTGCATTTCCATAGGTTTTCCATATGCCACGGAAAAACTATCGTGGACACAAGCTATTGAAATTCCGCTTTGGATAGGCCATTTCGCCCTGAATTAATTATTTATTTATTATTTCTGACAAATTTCCTACATATTTCCAAAACTCTAGACACATTTCTGAAACATTTCCCTCACATTTCTATCATTTTCGAAATATTTTTGTTTTTCTAAACTTTTCCAAAATATCGTTTTTACACCTTTCTAAAATGGTTATACACGTTCTGAAATATTTCCAAAATTCTCAAAACATTTTCCCCACATTTCCATAATTTGTGATAAATTTCCAATGTTTATGAAACGTTTCCAATATTTCCGAAGCATTTTTGAAACATTATAAAAACTTGTCTTGCATTTTTCCAACATTTCTATAATATCCTACGAAATTTCTTAAATATTTCCAAATTTTCCACACATTTTCACCATGCTTCGTTTGAAATATTTTTATACATCGAGTTTCAAAATGAATAATAGTAATAATTCTACATTCATGGCATTCCCTACACATTTCCGAGACATTTCTCACACATTTTTTAACGTCTAGATGATTTTGGATTAATTAAAAAAATTCTTACTGATGTCATACAATTTCTGAACCATTTTTTCAAATTTGTCTTAATGTATGTTTATTCAAGTATTCCTAAGATTCTTAACAATTCCAACAGTTTATGCACATTTTTGATTTATGTACTTCCAAAATGTCTTACACATTTTCTCAATATTTCTTAAACTACTTACTTAAACACTTTCAGTATACCTATACACTCTTCTGAGGATATATATGATCGATATCGATGCAAATTTCATCCGAAACGGTATTGCAAAGGCTTGTGTTCGCATGCGTTTTTCCGTGGCAAGTGAAAAACCGTTCCCTTATAAAAGTGCACGTCTTAAAGGAAAAATTGGTAACTTTGGTCTCTGCTACATTTAAATTTTCAGCCACTTTATTTGTTGCATTATATTGTATTATTAATGTGACTTTCAATTGTAGGGAGATTCGCCCCGATAAATTCCCATCCGAAATTTAACACCGCCCCCGGCAAAGTTCCCCTTGAAAGATTTATGCCCCTACATATTTTTGTAATTCTTAAAAAATGCGCCAATAAAAGTTAATCAATTGAATCTTTAAGCCAGAGGTATGGGTTAGTTAATTAATTCTGCAATACTGGCCTAGCATCGATAATGGTGTTACTTTTCGAAAGTGTAATGTGCAGGATTCGCAAATGGTCTCTTTTTTAGACATTGGTCTCTTTTTTCAATGCTGGTCTCTAAAAGTCTCTATTTTTCATATTTGGTCTCTAAAGTCTCTAAATTTTGCATGTTAAAAAAGTATAATTCATAATTGATAAACCGCAGAAATTTTACTGTACATTTTTAGCGCATTTTTTAAAAATTAAAAAAAAATGTGCTATTATTTGCGTTTTGTCCGTCCGGACCCACTTCTGCCGTTTCGAACTACTTCTAGGGGAATATTCCTAGAGTCCTGGAATTTTTTGCAGTAGGTAGCCTATACCTTGAAGGTGTGCCAGACGGCCATCAAATTTCGCTGTCAAAAAAGCTCCCCCCCCCCCCCCCCCCACGAATTATTTCCTGAGATGCTGTTTTTGAAAGTATTTGGCAGAATTCTAGGAAAAAGTTTGTTTTGTTTTGACAACTTTGCGCGCTGAGAATGTTGAGAAGTTGGTTCAAGTTTCACTGTTTGGTTTGTATTTTATTTTCGCTTATTTACTAGTCTGGCCTGGTTATTCAGAGGTGATGGGCCTAAGTTTTGTTTAATTCTTGATTGATCTAACAACATACAGAAATAGGTTTTTTTATAATAAAATAAAACAAAATGGGAAAGTGTAAATTTCAAACTGAGTAATGTAAGAAGCTAGATATTAATGGCAAAGTTGTAGAATGTTGGGGTCGAAAATTTAACGACGAGAAGGTGTTTTTCATGATTTGCAGTACCTTCTCAATTGCTGCGGTAATAAGTATTTGAAGAATGAATCCATTTTATGTTGTTACGTTGTTTAAAATGTTATTAAAATTGCAACGTTTATGCAGTTACGTTGTAACGGTTACTTTTTTTTTTAGATATATTGCCGTTTATGTATCCCATCTATTACAAAATAAATATTTTTTGCTTAATTTTGAATGGAAATTGGTTCTCGAAGGTCTCTAAATGGTCTCTATATTTAAATATGTAAATAGAGACCAAGTCTCTATTTTTTTGCTAAAATCAGTTGCGAACCCTGAATGTGTAATGTGTAAAGTGTATGATATGGTAAACTTCCTGGCGAGTTTTTCGGGGCAAATTTACCGCACACACTTAACAAAGACAATTGAGTAAATTCATTAATATTAGGAAAACAATTCGGAACAAATTCCAAAAATGTGAAAAAATAAAAATAGGAAAAAGTCGTGAAAACTTGCTTTTCCCCTCTTTACTTGTCTCATTATCCAACAGTAATCAGAACTTCTTACTTGAAAATTATAAAAGTTTATTTAATTAGGTTTACAATAAAAATTATTTCGCACTTACTTATTATTAAAAAATTTTACTTGTCCCTACAGACAACTATCAGGAAAAGTTTGCATTAACTTAACAATAAGATTCTTGCAGGGCAACTTTTCTCGTTTTACGTTACCCATATTAGGAATGTTGAGTAGGACATCGTCGAAATGCGTCTCTCTTTTTTGCACGACTTTATAATTTCCATTTTAATTGCACCCTCGTTCTCACTTTGTTTCAGACGGCCACGCAATTTTTTTCAAATGGCCACCTTACATGAACTTCAAACTATAACGGTGACAATAAATTACCCCCCTACAAATTTTAATGAAAATTTACATAGCGTTCCGGGAAACTGCAATTACGAAGCAGTTGTAGGTGTATTATTGATTGATAGTTCCGAATACTATGAATATGTTCATTGGTTTTCTTTTTAATGCGCTATTTAATTTGGTTGCGGGTAAATGCAAATGAAATTGTCGACCGAGGATACCCTATATATGCATATGAGATGGAAAAGTTTCGCGAAGCTAAAAGAAACGTCGGAAAGATAAAACGTTATTAGTGTCGTTGTCTTTCTTGTTTCCTTTTTGAGGCGAAAAGTTTACATATATGTTTCTATTACTTTAGCACCTGCGCCTTGAAAATACCAATATATCAACGAAGGAAGTTTAGATGCAAATGTAAAATATATTGTGGAAATAACTCAAAAATGGATATTGGAAATTGCTGCCATAGTAGCGGTTAGTCAAAATAGATTGAAGATATAAAAAATAAACAAATGTTTTCGTTTGCTGGATGTTTCTCTTTGTTTCAGCAGATTTTTTATTGTTTCAGAAAACAGCCAAAGAGTTTCGCCTTCGATCATTGTTTCGATTCTGTCGACCCTTACAGGGACAACTACGCTTCCCAAGATGTGGTATTTGACTGTCTAGGACGTGATATTTTAGATAATGCTTTTCAAGGATACAACGCTTGTATCTTTGCCTATGGCCAAACTGGTAAGTGTCGTTGTACGCGCCCGAAAAATGTTTAGTGTAACAGTATACACATTCTTTGCGATTACTTTTCTAGTGACATTTTCAGTATTCAAAAGTTTATGTGCAACATGTCTTTCTCACAGAGCGACAAGTAAAGTGAATGTTCCAGCACCAATTGAATTAAACCCAAAATCCAACATCTGTGAATTGAATACAGTTTTACATTACACAAGAAAACCCTTATAAAGTAAACAATTAAAACACAAGTCCAATCCCCTACTTTGTATCACTCCATATCCCATACTTCGCAGGTATCAATCGGTTTTTTATTCTTATGTAGGTACTAATACGAGACGATATAAAGGGCATTATGTATAAAATGTGGATGGTAAAGGATAAACAATCAAAATGTTACCTTTGCGAACTATGACCTCATAAAAGTTGGTTCTTTTAAATCTTTCAACTACAGTGGCGCAATCAGAAATTTGCCTTGGGAGGTGCTAGAATTATGAGTTGTCTTAGTACCTGCACTTTTTTCAAGGGCGGGAGGGTGCTGAAAGAAGTAGTACAAAACTTAATTCAAAATAAATACAATTTTATTTTTTCGTTTTATTGTGAACTTACTTGGAAAACCTTGCGATTTTGGGCGATTTTAGAAACCTGCAAATTTTGCGATTTTGGGCGATTTTTAAACGATACGTATAATGTAAACGTAGGCAATCCTGACGCTAAGACAACCGCAACTTCGAATTCATTTCATTTGTCCACTTCTTGTCTATGTGTAAGCACTTATTCTCTTTAGAATGTTGAGGGGTGCTTTTGCCCCAAAGCACCCCCCTTGGTTGCGCCACTGATTTCAACAACCATAGCGGATAGGAAGGTCCCACAAGCCAGCAGAGCCATTTTAGAAAAATGAAGGACGAAATACATCAGAATTATAGGCTGATTATAGGCCCTTTTTTGGACACTTTAAACAAATTTTCAGGCGGCATCCTTCAAAGAAAAAAACTATGGCTCTGCTGGCTAAAGACGAAGCTAGCTGACCACTTGTGAGATTTGCTTCGAAGGCGAAAAATTCAGATCACAATATTATAGGCTATTTATAGGCTTTATAATAATAATAATAATAATAATAATAATAATAATGTAAATACTCTATGATAGTGCTGCGACTATATCAGATTCGTCAAGTAGCGTAGATAAAACGAACACTAAAGAAACAAAACAAAAACATGTACTACAAAAGAAAAAAAAGTAGTAATAGTTACAGGTGCCATTCCGCACTTAAAAATTCATCGACAGAATAAAAAGGGTGTAATTTAAGGTATTTACTTACCTCATTTTTTAATTTATTGAAAGATAAAAGACGCAGATTTGAGGGTAACTTATTATAACATTTTATCCCGTAATAGTTACTACAGTTCCGAGATGTTGTAAGTCGAATAGATTTTGAGCTAATATTGTCTCTACACCTAGTGGAGTATTCATGTATGTTATATGAAAACTGGTAATCAGCAATGTTTTCTTTTATGAATAATATACAATGTAGAATGTACAAGCTGGGAAGGGTTAAAATACCATGTTCAACAAACTTACACCTACAACAACTTCTGTAGCCTAAATTAGTAAGTATCCTAATCGCACGTCTTTGTATAGCAAAAATCCGTTTAACCCCAGAAGAATGTCCCCATGCAATTATGGCGTAGCTCATTACTGAGTGGAAGTAACCATAGTAAGCATTTATTTATTTAGACACTACAACAAATTTTCAGGCGGCATCCTTTAAACAAAAAAACTATGATTTTGCATTTTTGCTGGCCAAAGAAGAAGCTAGCTGACCACATTTGCGATTTGCTTCGAAGACGAAAAATTCAGATCACAAAATTATAGGCTATTTATAGGCTTTTTTTAGACACTACAACAAATTTTCAGGCGGCATCCTTTAAACAAAAAAACTATGATTTTGCTGGCTAAAGAAGAAGCTAGCTGATCACATGTGCGATACGTTATGCGCATGCCCAAAATTTTTGCCTTGTAATTAATATCGATCCATTAACAGTGACTGTATAAAGACAGTGTGGTCATATGCTCTATATCCGCCATGTTTTTCCCATATTCTTCATTGAGCTGATCGGTTTAATTGAATTGGTAGATTTTGGCATTTTTCTATGGTTACAATATTATTGAAACAACTGTTTGTGACTTCATCACATTGGATTCCAAGTTAATTTCCGCCAACCCGATTTATTTGGTTAAAATATGGCGGATATCCCACATACCAATAAAAAAAAACACCAAAGTATGACCAAACTGCCTCTATACAGTAGGTATACAGTCACTGTAGATCCATTATAAGTCACTAAATATAGAAAGTACCGCAATCCATTGGGCCCGTGTGTTAGAGAGAGAACGCATGTTTTTTGCTCAAAAATTGCGGAAGTTACCAGATTCTAGTAACTTTAATGTTAAGGATTGTTCCACCTGTTTGGAGACATCTGTCAAGTAGGTATTTGAAATTTGAATTTTCTTTTACTAATAAATCAAATATATAGCAAGTGGTTGTGTTTCGGATTTTAAAAAAAATAATGTTAAAAGTGTCTTAGTTGTCTATGCATCTTCTCTTATATTATAGGAGAAGAAAAGTTGAAACGATATTCCTGAATTGGAAAGAAGTACAAAAAAAAATTAAACTTATTCGTCTCATTATATTATTAACGAACCTCGAGATCGTTTATAATTTTATATTGCTGCCTGTCTGTGCGTCTGTCTGTCCGTCTGTCTGTCAGTGTGTAGAAATGTCCGATCGCTTTAAAAATTGATATACACATGTTCTTCAGGATATAACAAAGTTCGCAATTGTTTTTCGGCTACGTAGACCAACGAGCCAAAAAGTTACAGACCAAAACCTGCGCAAACCTCCAAAAAGGGTTTCTAACTCTTGTTACATAGAACATATGAATGTCCGGTTTGTTAGTAAATATTCCTTAAACTTCAGGCAACTATGCAGATGCAAACAAATACTGCGCATGCGCATAACAACTTTTGTATTTGCGCAATCCTAATTTTTTATTTGTTAATATATTTAAATGAAATTCTGTATCTAGGCACCTCGAATAAAAGTGAAACTAATGCCAAATCAAAAAAAATTGTTTTGCGCATGCGCAGTCGGTTTTCTTCTATTTGTTAAGGTATTTAAATGAAATGTTGTATTCAGGCACCTCAAATAAAAGTAAAACTAATTCCATTTCAAACCAGGTGTCAAATTCTTGACAGAATAGCTTCCTAGCTGAAACCAAAAATTGCCAACATATGTACGCACTTACAGCACATGCTAGGAAGCTAATGTTCCATAAATAAGAAAATTGCATTTCTGCGCATGCGCAACACGATTTTTGCGCATGAATTTTGTTTGCTTTTATTAAAGGGACTTACCATAGAAATTTCGTTTAAATTGCTTCAGAAACAAGATCGTTGCGTTTTGCACACATGCAACACAATTTTTTAACTTTGACAATTTTTTTCTCCGTTTTTTGATAATATAACCCGGCCCAATTTTTTGTAGGTTGTACACAGGAAAATAAGGTCTTCCAAATAATAGAATAAAAATTTTAGGTTGCTATTTGAAAAAAAAGTTCGATGCCGTTACGGCGCTCCAAAATTTTTTTCCAAAAATCCGGCCCGTTATTTTTCTGTTCGGTATGCCTAAAACATATATACAAAATTTCAACAAAATCCGTCGAGCCGTTTTCTCAGAAAATTGCCAACAAACGTACGTACGTATATACAGACGGAAAAAAATTGTATTCTTTAAAAGTTGCTTAAAATGGTCTAAAACGTCGACATTTGATGAAATTTTGAAATGTTCAAAAAACGGCTATCGCAATAGCTACCTAGCACATGCTAGGAAGCTAACAATTTTATTCTTTAAAAGTTGCTTAAAATGGTCTAAAACGTCGACATTTGATGAAATTTTGAAATGTTCAAAAAACGGCTATCGCAATAGCTACCTAGCACATGCTAGGAAGCTAAAAATTTGTGTTACAAGCTATGCTGATCAGGTGGGACAGAATCAACCCCTTATGGTGTATTGTAAAAATGATGTATGTGTGAAGATCTCGAGGATCGTTTGGTATTCAGTTGTATCGGATTTTTGAAATATAAGTTAGAGTTTAAATAAATATATTAATTGGGCGAAAGCCCGTTGAGGGCCCAGAACAAGAAAGGGACAATAAATAGACAATAAATAAATAATTTTTATTTATCCACTACATCTCCGAGAGGGGCAAAATCAAACTGATCTGGATGATAGTTTTTTTTGTTTAAAGGATGCCGCATGAAAATTTGTTGTAGTGTCTAAAAAAAGCCTATAAATAGCCTATGATATTGTGATCTGAATTTTTCGCCTTCGAAGCAAATCTCACAAGTGGTCAGCTAGCTTCGTCTTTAGCCAGCAGAGCCATAGTTTTTTTCTTTAAAGGATGCCGCCTGAAAATTTGTTTAAGTGTCCAAAAAGGGCCTATAATCAGCCTATAATTCTGATGTATTTCGTCCTTCATTTTTCTAAAATGGCTCTGCTGGCTTGTGGGACCTCGGATAGGAAGATGGAACCAATGGTGCTACCTAAGTTTCGTTAAAATTTTGCAAATATACATTAGGCATCAAGGATGTAAGACTGTCACCAATGTTTTTTTTAATATCCGAGTGAAAAAAAGACCAAAAATAAAATAAGTAAAATAAAAAATAAAGATTATATAAAAAAATAAGTTAAAATAAACAAAAAGACAACAATCAGAGTTTTCGAGTGGTTACTTATCCAAATACAAACCGGGGGCAACGTTGCGAGATAATAAATGAAGTATTACTAATAACTAATAAGTATTAAACTGTTTCAAACCAATATAGACAACGAGCGGCAAATCCAAGTTACCAAAACGACCATTATCTACCAATTGCTGAAATCAGAATTGGAAAATTCACAACCGATCACGAGTTATTATGTACACAGAGGGGGAGTTATCATGTCCACAGGCGGACGGACAGAAAGTCAAAATGACCAAAATTTAGTCACTCAGTCCCTTGACCATTGTCCACCTATTAGTGAAAACGGAATTGGAAAATTCACAACCGGTCACGAGTTATTATGACCACAGACGAACGGACAGAAAGTCCAAATGATCAAAATTTAATCACTCACTCCCTTGACCATTTAATAATTATTTGTTTAAAATCTTCTACCGGACCTTTTGTAATCATTTGGCGTTTTTACGTCTAATATGACTGGACTACTTGTATTTATTTATTACGGTTAAATCTCGTCATAAAGTCTCTAGAAGCAGCTGATTTTGATGGCAACTTCGTAACTGCTGGAGCATAGCCAGAACATGATTATCCGTCGTTAAAAATTGACATTATCCAGTTTCTTATCTGATTACGCGATGCGAATCAAAGGGATGCTGAAAACCAGAAACGATGTCATTATGGGCTTCTAAAAATGTTAGGGATAAGAAAATCGCTCGTAATTGTCCTATAAACAGATTTGTTTTGGTTGTTGCCCTTTAACGATGTATTTTGCCCGAAACAAAATTCAATATTTCCATTTGTTCGTAATGGGGATGACTAAGTTATGTAGGGGTGTGTTAATTTATTTGTCACACCCTTGCTCTTTAATTAATTATTAGGTTTATACGGATTCGCTCGCGTTAATGTAGAAAAGTCGTTTTGGTAGAGTTTTTAATCACTATGAAATCTAATTCGAGACATTAATTACTGCACCGCCATTTTCATTATTTTTACTTTTTTGTGTGGAAAAAATATGCGACTATAAACGCTTATGCGCAATGACATGCCGAAAATGTTACTAAACAGTACATACACTATACAAGTGCATTCTGAAAGCCGGATCGTTAATTTAAATGACAATCTTAATTTTCTATTGCAATTTTGGATTTTGCGGGGAAATTATGTCAAGACAATTTTTAAACTATTTTTATTTGTACTTTTTTTACGGATGTAGATGGTCCTTTGCAAATTCATTACGTGAAAATCCACCGCGCTATATTGTTCAGTTGATTTTTTCGGTTTTCTACTTTTTGATGTAATATCGAATCGTTGTTTTACAAAGCGTAAATTGTGATTGTGATTGTTTGGTATTTTAATCAAATGAGTGCCGTTGGAAGGGCAATAACTAGTTATTTTGACAGTTCAAAGAACCGCGAAAACCCCAAAACTTTTAAAAATTAAAGTTTTTCTAGAAACATCTCCTGAGGTCGAGGACTTAAATGTTTGCACCCATACTGCATAAAGTTTTCCAGCTTTTTTAGTTAAGCTTGCGGCTTCTCCTCGTCGTGTTCTTAAAACTGGGTGAAAAAGCTCACTTGCATGAAATTTTCTAGCAAAGTTTATATGTACAATATCTATCTAAAGTAGCTAACGCCGACACATTGAATTTCGTCACATTTCCACTTACTTGTCGGCGTATGTCAAGTGTCTTATCGATAAACCGATAACATTCTAATACACTATTTATCAAGTGTGAATGTAGCTCGATTATATGGGTTGAATGGCAGAAATATTCCATAAGAGACCGTCTGCTTAAAATAAGTTTTACAAAGTTTCGTAGTGGCCGAATAATTGACAACGACCTCTTCCTCAAGTGATGTTCTCCAAAACGGAAATGTCACTAATCCTTAACTTCGGTATAATAAACAAAAACTTGTAAATTTAAAGGAATCCAGAATTCATATCCGAGATATGCTCGAATGCCTAAAGTCTAAAGCGGCGCGCAAGTTTAAAACGCATTCAAAGGAAAAGTCTGCCGGCGTTTAGTTTGAATTTCACAATTTTCAACAATTTATGTGTTAAATGAATTGAAGTTCTATGTATAGTAGATGCCATACCTACTCGAAACACATCTGAAATATTCCCGTTTGTATTCTCTCGCTCGTCCTGGAATAGAAATGAAGCGATATTGATCCTGTTCCTTAAACATTCTTCGTGGAGTTGGACCCTTTTAAATGGCATATCTGCAAAACAGCTCAAGAATAACTTTTTCGTCTATATTCTTTTGTAGCCACTTCACTTACTGAAAACTTTGGGCTTTTGTTTCGTTTTCGACTGAGAGGCACGCCGAACAGTTTATTTTATTGAATGTATCTCTGAGTTTATAATGGAGGACGTCGCTATTATAATAGGATGATGACACTGTGAATGGAAAATCGCCTCTTCACGTCAGTTACGTTGAACATAAACAAAAATGTTGTACGGAAACCATCTCGTCTTTTATCAACATGAAAACATGCTTTTAGGTAACTACTGTCAACCAAATTATAAACTCGAGTAAAAACGCCTGCGAAGGTTTCCATTCGGATTGAGGAATTCACATCTAAATCATCTAAAACATTTCATATTGCATATGAATCGAGACCAGAGCACAAGCCTACAAAATACAATACTACTCAAACCCCTTGCTTCTCGCTTTTCTCTTGAACAGGAAAGACGTGCTTGCTCCTATCGCGGCTCAACATTGCAAGTACGACGTATCAACGCCTGAGTAAGGTGATAACCACTAACGCAATTCATGCACATAACTAATAGCCGTAAATAAGTCATCACCCCCACAAGGCGGTGAATTTTTCTCCCAATTACCATGTCCACTTTAAAAAGAAACTCAGACCTTCCTCCACCACAAAGAAGTAATCAACGACATAAAAAACTCGCCGAATTTTCAACATCATCCTAATTGTTCGAACAACCTCCGGAAGATTACATACCTCTTCTTTCTTGGAGTCCACAATCCTAGGATTGGTTGGACACAGTCCTTCACTCTTTCCTATCCTGCGCTCATTTTTTCGTTTCTACATAGTCGCTATAACTATTTGGTCTATGTAACTAAGCCTAAGCCTCTGGCGGCCTACACCACTTGCTATCTGACCTACCTTCTATTCTGTACTAATCCTCCGTGTCCGAGCACGTGCCCTATAATTCTATCTCGTCTTCTCTGTACGGTTTTCCACATTTCCCTATTTTCCTGTACTAGCCCCATGACTGCTTCGTTACCCTGTCCATCCATCTAATCCCCCACCACCACATTTCGAATGCTTCTATCCTACTTTTGTCTTCACTGCCTATCGTCCAGATCAGGGGCGGACTGGGTAACTGCGGGTGGAATTGCATAGGTTACGGGCCATTAAAGTATTAGTGTAGTAATGAAGGGGGGGGGGGCGTTAGCTGTGAGGTGCACCACAAAAACATTTTAAAGTACTCCTTTCTCGAAAATACATTACCATACAGTTTTTTTTTAATTGCAGCTGTTAAAAGTAACAAAATATACAATCCACACGAGGTGCGTCGCCTATCATTGTATTTCAGCACTTTCATGCTACGACAAAAAATGATAAATTCATTGTAAAACACTTCAATTAAAACAGAATTTTTTAACAACCTAACATCAACCCCAATTATAGAAACGTGTTAATAATTTATTAATAGTGCAAGAAACTAAATACAGCACATACTTATAAATTTCCAACGGGCCATTATGATCTACAGGCCAGGTGGCAATCGCCACCCGCCCCCCCGGGCCAGTGCGCCCCTGGTTATACACTGCCTTTTTCTGAGCCCCGCAAAAAACATTGTCTCAGATCGCCCAGGAAAAAAAATTTTCTTATAGAATGTGGCCTGTAGAATCCATAATTTCAAACAGTTCCAAGATTGGGCTACTAGTTCAAAAGTTACAACCCTTTGAATTTTCTTTCGAAATTGGTTTCTAGTCTATAACTTTTGATTGAGAAGTCTAATCGAAAAAGTACGAATTGTTTTGGATTCTACGCACCAAAATTAATAAGAAAAGTGTTTTCCCGAGAAATTTTGGTGTAGTCGATTTTTGGTAAAAAAGGAAGGTTATACACTGCCTTTTTTTGAGCCCCGAACAAAAAATTGTCTCAGATCGACCCGGAAAAAAAATTTTCTTATAGAATGTGGGCTGTAGAATCCATAATTTTAAACAGTTCCAAGATTGGGCTACTAGTTCAAAAGTTACAGCCCTTTGAATTTTTTTTCGAAATTGGTTTCTAGTCTATAACTTTTGACTGAGAAGTCTGATCGAAAAAGTACGAATTTATTTGGATTCTACGCACCCAAATTAATAAGAAAAAGTGTTTTTTCCCGAGAAATTTTGGTGGAGTCAATTTTTGGTAAAAAAAAAAAGGAAGGTAAATAACGGCCTTTTTTTGAGCCCCGAAAAAAAAAATGTCTCAGATCGCCCCGGAAAAAAAATTTTCTTATAGAATGTGGTCTGTAGAATCCATAATTTCAAACAGTTCCAAGATTGGGCTACTATTTCAAAAGTTACAACCCTTTGAATTTTTTTTCGAAATTGGTTTCTCTACAGGTTAGGTGGCAATCGCCAACCTCCCCCCGTGCCAGTCCGCCCCTGGTCCAGATTTCGAATCCGTATAATATGTACTTTTTTAACAGCCTTTTCCTAATTCCTAAATGTATCGCGCATGTTAGCAGGTCTCGCTTTTGCTCAAATGTTTTTTAGCCTGCGCTATCCTGGATTTTGTCTTTCTTTCTACGATTATGTTGGGTAACCTTACGCAAAATTCCTTTATATCCTTTAAAGTGTCCTTTCCTATTCGGATCTTTATCTTTTTCCTATACTCTCTTTTCACGCATTTCATTATTTTCGTTCCATACCATTTAATCCTGGTTCTAGTTCCCTTTCTGCTGTCATCCGGGTATCTCATCAGCACATGTATTGTTTTGAGTATTGATCAAGTGTGCACCAATGGTCTAAAATACAGAATGTCACTACTCTCACTATTTTCCCTTCTAGAAAATCGCAGCTTTGGGGTTAAAAAATTCATGCGTCCCTATCCTCCACCAAAAATATACATGCAGCAGTTCCTCAGGGTAGTGTCCTAGGCCCAATCCTTTTCAATATCTTCATGCGGGACTTCCCTACCATCAACGCAGACGTCACAGTCTGATTATCAAAAATTAATGCTTTGGAAACGGCTATCTCAAAACTACGAAACGCCACTACTATTCTCAGTAGATGGTTCAAGAACCAGGGGGTGGTGACTACAATTCTGAGAATTTTGTTGGCTCATACAGCACACCCGTAGAGGATTAGAGGGCATATCAGTGCAGGAGAGTATTGCATTGAGGAAACATGGCGGGCGTCATTTAGAACATGTTAACAATGCCTTGTATAACAGTGCAAATTAAAAAAAGTACTGTGTATACGTAGTTTAATACATTTTCACTAAGACAATCTACATGACGTTTACATCAGTGGTTCGCAATCGCTGGGTCTACTATTGTAGACGTTTTTATTATGTATTTAATAAAAATTATAATTCATATGGGAGGTCGGCAAAATACTCAACTTAAAGAGGGGGTCGCAGTGTTTAAAAGGGTGAGAACCACTGGTTTACGCAATTAGTCTAAGAGCGAATGGCGGGTAACTTGTATGTAAACTATAAAATCTGAATTTTTACCCAGTGGGTCTCGTATACCTACTACCGATGAGATGGGGTCTCACTAAGTCCGGCGAGAAGGACCTTAGAGTTACTCGGGTGCGCCAGGTATGAAAATTTTACTATCTAGGGCTAATTCTTTGACTTTGACTTAAGACAGTTGATCTCCTGGCCACCTCTGCTATAGTGCCTTGCAATCGGCCTGTACTCCTTGCTTAACTCTTCCGTTTGGATCACATTTTTGTATTTGCTCTGAAGTCAAATTAGTGTGACTTCAACAAGGTTGTTTTAGGCTGGAACCCCCAAATGGGTATGTTGTATTTAGATTACGACGATTGTAGAATTTTATTGAAGTAACGCGATTTGATTTAAAGGATGACTAGGATTAATAATAAACAATAATAATTTACCAGTAATATGATAATTCTTTTTTTTGTGCAGGTTCAGGTAAATCATATACAATGATGGGTGCTCAAGACAACAAGGGAATTATTCCCCGTCTGTGTGACAGTTTATTTGACCTTATAGCAAAAAGACAAAATTCTGAACTTTCGTATAAAGTAGAAGTTAGTTATATGGAAATTTACAATGAAAAGGTAAAGCCGATCATGGTATAAAAAATTCTCTACCATTTTCATCGTAGGTGCATGATTTATTAGATCCGAAAACAACTAAACAGTCTTTAAAAGTTAGAGAACACAATGTGTTGGGGCCTTATGTTGATGGTTTATCACAGTTAGCTGTTACATCCTTTCAAGTAACTACATTTTACAGCATACGGTGCCGTAAATTAAAAATTGAATTTATAGGATATTGACAATTTGATGGCGGAAGGCAATAAATCTAGAACAGTGGCAGCAACGAATATGAACAGTGAATCTTCCAGGTCGCACGCAGTTTTTTCCGTAATTTTAACGCAAACTTTAACTGATAATAAATCAGGTGTATCGGGTGAAAAAGTGAGCCGAATGTCTCTTGTAGATCTTGCGGGCTCTGAGAGGGCTGTGAAAACTGGAGCTGTTGGTGAACGACTTAAAGAAGGTTCTAATATTAACAAGTATGCGTTTACCACTTCTTCCACGGAAATTGTTCACTGTTCATTTCTTCTTCAGATCGTTAACCACTTTGGGACTAGTCATATCTAAATTAGCCGATCAGTCTTTGGGGAAAAATAAAGATAAATTTGTGCCATATCGTGATTCTGTGTTAACGTGGTTATTAAAAGATAACTTGGGTGGTAACAGTAAGACTGTTATGGTTGCCACTATTTCTCCAGCTGCCGATAACTACGAGGAAACGTTATCCACACTAAGATACGCAGACAGAGCTAAAAGAATTGTTAATCACGCTGTTATCAATGAAGATCCAAATGCGAGAATTATTAGGGAATTACGCCAAGAAGTCGAAGCATTAAAGGAGATGTTAAAACATGCAACTGTAAGTACTTTTGAACCGATTGCTCACACAATTTACTTTCTATTGATTGCACTCTGATGCTTAGGGATCGCCCGATATATACAAAAAACTGACCGAAAGTGAGAAACTGTACAAAGAGATGTCCCAGACTTGGGAAGAAAAATTAGAGAAAACGGAACGGATACAGGGCGAACGACAGCAGGCATTAGAAAAAATGGGGATTAGTGTCCAAGATTCGGGTATTAAAGTAGAAAAGAATAAATTTTATTTAGTAAATCTGAACGCCGATCCGTCATTGAACGAGCTGTTAGTG
Organism: Photinus pyralis; assembly: GCF_008802855.1. Lineage (NCBI taxonomy): Eukaryota > Metazoa > Arthropoda > Insecta > Coleoptera > Lampyridae > Photinus > Photinus pyralis. Next base: position 22,027,334 of record NW_022170509.1, read on the forward strand.
TACTATTTGAAGGTGAGTATTTGACTGCTTTGTTTGAACAATGTGAGTACACTTCTAAACTGAGTAGGAAAAGACAGTAGTTGGTGGGAAAGGAGCCGATATTCAATTGTCGGGGTTGGGAATACAACCGGAACATTGCATTATAACTATAGAAGATGGAAACTTGTTTATGAAACCTCTATCTAATGCACGCTCATTTATAAATGGATCTCAAGTTACGGAGCGAACGCAACTTCAAAATGGGGATCGGATTGTTTGGGGTAATCACCATTTCTTTCGGATTAATTGTCCAAAGGCTATTGGTAACTATTATTCTTGTTATATCGTATCTTTAATGAACGTCTCGTAGCTTCAACATCTGAACCTCAAACTCCCGCACAGAATATAGATTACAACTTTGCTCGTGAGGAATTAATGCTGAACGAGCTAAGTAATGATCCGATTCAAGCTGCGATTTCAAGGTTAGAAAGGCAACACGTTGAAGACAAACAAGGTACTTGTTCCTTTTCAATTTTTAGTAACATTTATCGAATATCTTCGTAGTTGCCTTAGAGAAACAGCGGCAAGAATATGAGCGTCAATTTCAACAGTTACGTAACATTATGTCACCATCGACTCCTTATCCACCTTACTCATATGATCCTTTAAGATTTGGCAAAACGACGCCTTGTACCCCGACGACACAGATGCGAGTGGAGAAGTGGGCTCAAGAACGTGATGAGATGTTTAAGCGGAGCATAGGCCAGTTGAAAGCCGACATATTAAGGGCGAATACATTGGTTAAAGAAGCGAACGTGCTTGCGGAAGAGGTTGGAAAACAGACAAAGTTTAGCGTTACTCTTCAAATACCTCCCGCAAATTTAAGCCCCAACAGAAAGGTATGTGGTTAAGTATGAGTAACAGATAGTGAGACAACCGTAGATTTGTAATACTGATTCCACTTCTTTCTAATGTCTTTAGGTGGGTTCGACTGCTTTGTATTTAAATTGTGGCCCATCCTTTGATGCTTAAGTACATTATTTAATTTGCTCTTTGCGTTAACGGAGTGGATTAGTGACTAGAGTAATAGAAATATAACATTCTTCCCAAGCGTAAATTAATTGATGAAAGAGAGATACCCCGCACGCAGACGGTCAATAATCAAAATAACAAATCTTAGATTCACGTACAGTTCTTTTTAAAGAATCCAAATAATCTAGTCAGGTGCACTTACCAAAGGCTTTTTCTAAATATGGACAAACTTTCCACAAACTTGTGATGTACCCAAGTCGACAGCTCCCGCACTAACAAAAGCGGGAAAAAACCGTCAATTATAAGTAGACTTGAAAACGCTAGTTTCGAAGGAAAGCGACCCCACTTACGCCGAAATAACGCGCAATTCCTCAAACACCTTATCTCTTCCAACAGCGATTCTAACACGTGTCTTAATTAACTTGTTTTATAATACGTAATAGATTGTCTCACCATCTGTTTTAACCCTACATTTTACTACAAAGGAATACATCTTCAATAAATTTTAGAAAGGTGCGTTCGTCAGTGAACCGGCTATTTTAGTGAAAAGAATCAACGCCCCTAGCCAAGTGTGGAGTATGGAAAAATTAGAAAACAAATTGATCGATATGAGGGAGATGTACGATGAGCGACGGGAAAAGGGAATTATGTTGGAAGACCCGGCGACGTTGAATATTATCGATCCGTTTTACGAATCTCAGGAGAACCATAACTTGATTGGAGTGGCGAATATATTTCTGGAGGCGCTGTTTCACGATGTAAAATTAGATTATCACACACCGATTATTAGTCAGCAAGGGGAAGTTGCTGGTAGATTGCAGGTTGAATTAAGTAGAGTCGCGGGCGTGCTTCCGCAGGATCGAGTATGCGAAGCGGGTTCGGACAATTCGTGTGATAGTAGCCAAGATGAAGAGGAAAGCTGTAGCGGAACAAACGTGACATGTCGTGTACATATTAAACAAGCGGCAGGTTTACCATTGTCACTGTCTAACTTTGTGTTTTGCCAGTATAGCTTTTGGAATCATCCGGATCCGATTGTTGTTGCTCCGACGGTTCCAGAGCTGCATCAAAATGTCCATCAAGTTGGACAAAAGGTTTCGATGTCTTTTAAATTTGACGACATTAAGGATTTTACTGTTCCTATTAATGAAGAATTTTTAGAACATTGCGCAGAGGGTGCTCTGTCTATCGAAGTGTGGGGACATAGAAGTGCGGGGTTTTCAAGAACAAAACCGGGGTGGGAGGTAGAGCAGCAGCAACTTGCCAAAGCAAGATCGTTAGCAGACAGATGGTCGGAATTAACCAGGAAAATAGAGTTGTGGGTTGAAATACAGGAACTTAATGATCAAGGGGAGTACAGTTCAGTGGAAGTGAGTAATAAAGGGGATGTGTTAACGGGTGGCGTGTACCAACTTCGACAAGGTCAGCAAAGACGAATACAGGTCAGAGTGAAACCGGTCCAAAATTCTGGCACACTCCCCATAATATGCCAGTCTATTATCAAAGTGGAAGTGGGAAGCGTTTTGGTAAGATCGCGCCTACAAAAACCGCTAGATTCGTACCAAGATGAAGATCTTGCTACGTTACGGGAAAGATGGAGTGAAGCCTTGATGAGGCGCCGTCAGTACTTAGAGCAGCAAATAAAAAAATTAATAGATAAGTTAGATAAAACCGAACAAGACATTGAAAGAGAGCAAAGCTTAGTCGATCAGTGGGTAAATTTGACTGAAGAACGAAATGCAGTTTTGGTCCCAGCTGCCGGTTCCGGAATACCTGGAGCACCTGCTGTGTGGGAACCACCATTAGGAATGGAACCATATGTACCTGTGCTGTTCTTGGATCTTAACGGTACTCATTCATTGTCATTGCTGTTACTAAAATTCCACTTTTAGCTGACGATCTATCAACACATCAGTCAGGGGAAGAAGTGTCAATAACGGGTCACAACTCTATACTTCCGAAAGAGATTGGCAGTAAATTTTATAGCTTACACATTCTACAACATTTGGAAAAAGACGTTTGCGCCGTCGCTTCTTGGGATTCCTCAATTCATGACAGTAACCATCTCAACAAGATAACAGAACGTAAGTTTTATTCTTCTATTTCGACCATACAAAATAACTGTATTTCAGCAAATGACAGAGTATACCTTATCCTTAAAACCATTGTAAGGTTATCCCATCCTGCCCCAATGGACTTGGTGCTCCGAAAGCGTCTCTCCATCAACATATACAAACGGCAAAGTATTACGGATCGCATTAAAAGAAATTTTGTTCGTTCTCACGTACTGACCCAGTCTGGGGTGACTTACGAGGTAGTTTCAAATATACCCAAAGCTAGTGAGGAATTAGAAGATAGGGAGTCTTTGGCACAAATAGCCGCTTCTGGGGAAGACACTTCTTTATGCGATGGCGAAACTTACATAGGTAAAATGTGCGTACGTCTCGTTTTGTGCCTAATTTTTATTCCACACAGAAAAATATACGCGTGGCGTTAGCGCTGTTGAAAGTATATTAACGTTGGATCGTCTCAGACAGAGTGTTGCGGTTAAGGAACTCTTACAAGCGAAGGGACAACCACTGATGCGGAAAACGGCCAGTGTTCCCAACTTCTCACAGGTGTGTATTTTTTTAGATATGCGTTACCATCTTTCACTACCAACATTTTTTTTGTCACGTCGGTTTTTCTTGCTATTTAGATACATTTACAAATGGAGGTCCCACAAGCTAGCAGAGCCATTTTAGAAAAATGAAGGACGAAATACATCAGAATTATAGGCTGATTATAGGCCCTTTTTGGACACTTGAACAAATTTTCAGGTGGCATCCTTTAAAGAAAAAAACTATGGCTTTGCTGGCTAAAGACGAAGCTAGCTGACCACTTGTGAGATTTGCTTCGAAGGCGAAAAATTCAGATTACAAAATTATAGGCTATTTATAGGCTTTTTCTAGACACTACAACAAATTTTCAGGCGGCATCCTTTAAACAAAAAAAATATGATTTTGCTGGCTAAAGAAGAAGCTAGCTGATCACATGTGAGATATGCTGTGCACATGCGCAAAATTTTTGCCTTGTAATTAATATCGATCCATTAACAGTGACTGTATAAAGACAGTGTGGTCATATGCTCTATATCCGCCATGTTTTTCCCATATTCTTCATTGAGCTGATCGGTTTAATTGAATTGGTAGATTTTGGCATTTTTCTATGGTTACAATATTATTGCCACAACTGTTTGCGACTTGATCACATTGGATTCCAAGTTAATTTCCCAACCCGATTTATTTGGTTAAAATATGGCGGATATCCCACCTACCAATAAACAAGTTGTAAATCAGCATATGCATGATTAAAGCGCATTTTTGGTAATACAGATCAGTATTTTATTAGCGAAGTTTAAAATTATCGATCTCACGAGTCATTTTGGCTGCGCTAAATAATTAATTTTATTTAATTTCAATTGACGGTACGTCTTCATTTTGTAAAACAAATCGCAAAGTAAATAATAAGTTTTTATACTGGTAGCGCTATCTAACGGTTCAATTATAGTACCTCCAAAACCCATATCGAAATTATTTTCTTCAATTATCGATCTCACAAGTAATCTAACTCAAAATAGACTAGTGCCTGCACATCTACACTATAGCAGAAAGCTTTTAGTGAACATTTGAAGTCTCTAGCTATTGTAGTTGTGGAGATCTAACGCGGACAGCCGGCCTGCCAGCAATGACGAATATAATAGCGGATTTTTTTCAAAAATGCGCTAAAAAACAACACCAAAGTATGACCAAACTGCCTCTATACAGTAGGTATACAGTCACTGTATCTCCATTATAAGTCACTAAATATAGAAAGTACCGCAATCCGTTGGGCCCGTGTGTTAGAGAGAGAACGCATGTTTTCTGCTCAAAAATTGCAGAAGTTACCAGATTCTAGTAACTTTAATGTTAGGGATTGTTCCACCTGTTTGGAGACATCTGTCAAGTAGGTATTTGAAATTTGATTCTTTTACTAATAAATCAAATATATAGCAAGTTGTTGTGTTTCAGGTTTTAAAAAAAGTAATGTTAAAAGTGTCTTGAGTTCTCTATGCATCTTCTCTTATATTATAGGAGAAGAAAAGTTGAAACGATATTCCTGAATTGGAAAGAAGTACAACAAAAAATTAAAATTATTCGTCTCATTATATTATTAACGAACCTCGAGATCGTTTATAATTTTGTATTGCTGCCTGCCTGTGCGTCTGTCTGTCCGTCTGTCTGTCAGTGTGTACGTTAACTTTGTGTAGAAACGTCCGATCGCTTTACAAATTGATATACACATGTTCTTCAGGATATAACAAAGTTCGCAATTGTTTTTCGGCTACATAGACCAACGGGCCAAAAAGTTACAGACCAAAAACTGCGCAAATCTCCAAAAAGGGTTTCTAACTCTTGTTACAAAGAACATATGAATGAAAAGAATGAAAACTTTTGTATTTGCGCAATCCTAATTTTTTATTTGTTAATACATTTAAATGAAATTCTGTATCTAGGCACCTCCAATAAAAGTGAAACTAATGCCTAATCAAAAAATTTGTTTTGCGCATGCGCAGTCGGTTTTCTTTTATTTGTTAAGGTATTTAAATGAAATGTTGTATGCAGGCACCTCAAATAAAAGTAAAACTAATGCCATTTCAAAAAATTTGTGTTACAAGCTATGCTGATCAGGTGGGACAGAATCAACCCCTTAGCTTAGGGTGTATTGTAAAAATGATGTATGTGTGAAGATCTCGAGGATCGTTTGGTATTCAGTTGTATCGGATTTTTTAAATATAAGTTAAAGTTTAAATAAATATATTAAATGGGCGAAAGTCCGATGAGGGCCCAGAACACGAGAGGGACAATAAATAGACAATAAATAAATGCTTTTTATTTATCCACTACATCAAAATCAAACTGATCTGGATGATAGTTTTTTTTGATTAAAGGATACCACCTGAAAATTTGTTGTAGTGTCTAAAAAAAGCCTATAAATAGCCTATAATTTTGTGATCTGAATTTTTCGCCTTCGAAGCAAATCTCACAAGTGGTCAGCCAGCTTCGTCTTTAGCCAGCAGAGCCATAGTTTTTTTCTTTAAAGGATGTCGCCTGAAAATTTGTTCAAGTGTCCAAAAAAGGCCTATAATTAGCCTATAATTCTGATGTATTTCGTCCTTCATTTTTCTAAAATGGCTCTGCTGGCTTGTGGGACCTTACAAATGGGTTCAGTTAAGAATTGCTTTTAGAATTGTTTGTTTTAAAAGATGTCGCCACAAAAGAACGCGGATCATTGGACATGCTACAAAATGAGGTGGCCAGAAATGAAGGTCGCTATAGCTTTACTTCACCCTTTATTCAGACTTAAAACATGCAACGCAGCCATGACATACTTAAAAGTGTTTGTAGTTTTTTAGTTTTCCATCTTCGAGGAAACCTTTGACTGTATTATACACACCACAGGGTTTTTGGCTTCCTCTTTTATCTAAATTTTGTAGGTGGTGTGTATAAAATTCGCTTTCAAAAAGGCAAATGATACATTCTTGTGCAGTCCTTTTGTAGCAAAGCATAACGATTTCAGAAATTGAAATAAATAAGCATAGATTGCTGCTTTTTATTGAAAGAAGAGCATACGTGATTAGAATAGCATTGTACTTCACTGCACTCTTAAATACATATAAAGTTAGAACATAGTGTTATGTTGCCTGTTCTCAGCCTGGGTAAAGGATGAAGGTGAAGTGTCTTTTTGACACATCCATTTGTTTTGTCTGTGAATTTTTATGTTAGGTTGTTTAAAGTTACACTTTGACGTAATCACAGATTGCATAATATGTTTGGCAATCAAAACTCTTCCTGTATACTAAGTAGGTGTTACTTTTTCTTTATTATGAAGAGTAAAACTATAGATGCGATATTGCTTGCAAACAAGTAAAATGAATTAAATTCAGATATTGTCAAATTCCACTGTGGTGGTGTTTTCAGTAATTAAATCATTGGAAGATGACCAGTAAGACATTATCTCATCTTATTTACTGGAAAAAAGTAACATTGTAATCCTTTTTTTCATTGTTCTTAGTTTAAACTTCTTCTTCTATTTGTCCAGGATACTAGCTTACACAGACAAACCAATTATTGAGTTAAATTCGCAAAGAACAGCTCAAGATCAAAACGTCGACTTCTAAAAAATCAATCCTGTTGTGACGCTAACAATTATTTTTTGTAAATTAAATGGCCCCAGCACAATACGGTCTCGATTTTAATCCTAAGTTGGGAACTCTTACGTGCTACCAACGCCACTCTGACATGCCTTCTGATAATAGTATTCCCCTATATGAAGAGGAGATCCCTGGAATTTGGCCATTTTCCACCAATTCTGTAGAAGCACCAACTAATTGTGAATACTCTCACACCTCGCCATTACCACCTTTAGCACATCAAGTGTCAGTTGCGTTTATGATAAGCATTTGAGTCAAATCTTATAAATAGGTCTTTGTTATTTTTCTCGCAGTGCTCTATCGAGTCTACCATCTCATTACTGGGAGGTAGGTTGACAGAATCAAGATATATACTGATGCTAATACTAATTCAGGTCTACCCTGGATGTCACAACTTAACTGTATAGTCGTGATATCACGGCCACAATTGTGTGGCAGCAGGAGAGCTTTAAAGATACATGTTTTTGTTGGCGTGTATCAAAGAAAACCGCTCCTTTTGTACTTCTAAGACCAGAAACCGTTGGTTTGACATCCATGGTTCTTGTATCAGAGAATACCTAAGAGAACAGCAATAGCCACTCCACAGTGTTGCGGGTTTTGCATAATTCTCTTTCATACATATATATGTAGCCAGGCATGTCAAATACGCGGGTCGTCGTTCTAAAACCTGTGGCCCATCACAATTTTTGTAAATGATAAAATTTAATTGTACCGTGTGTCCTATTTTGGTTGATACTGCAGTGTATTTTAGCTGTTTTTAAAGATAGAGACTTGCGGTTTTGTGAAAACAGAACCAATCTAGCTACGTTTGTTTCTGAGATACAGGGTGAAAACATAAACTTCCTAAGGTTTGATCCAACGTTGGTATTTAGTAAATGCACCACCCTGTATAACTTAACGTGAATTTCTTTTCATTCTTTTTCCTGATTACATTGATGAATCCAACCTATTTTTTTTTAATTTTAGCGATGAAACATAATAATAAGCTTATTTTTTATTTTTTCAATAGTTGACCATGGATTCATGGGGATTTTGTTTTGTTTATTGTAACCATTGTAACTAAAGCAGCCGAATGCCAATTAACAAACATGACTCACGGTAACACGTCCTTTCAAAATTTTGAAAAATCTTAAAGAATATAGGATGATACATCAATGTAATCGCGAAAAAGAATGCAACAAAATTGACGTTAAAATACAAGGTGTTGCATTTAAAAAATACCAAATTTGGGTCAAATCTCAGAATCGCTTGTCCAAATTTTTTTAACTATGTCACTGGATTCTACGTAAAAATACCTAAAATAGGCAGTTTTTACCTTTTTTCTGTCTTACATGGGTAATAACATCACAAAAAGTCCAATTTTTCATATTCACCCTATATCTCAGATCTCAGAAACAAACGTAGTTGGATTGATTCTGTTTGTGGTATTCAGTTTCACCAAAAAGTGGCACCTCTTATCTTTAAAAACAGCTGAATACACTGCAGTCTCAATCAAAATAGGACACACGGTACATTTTCTTAAGCGCGTACTAATGATTTTATGATTATTTGCATTTATGCGTTTTTTTGTATTATTTTGCATCATTTTTGTTAATAATAAAAAATCAAAGTTTTTGTATGTGAGCTTTTTTATTATGTGGCCCGCAGCTATAAGTGGAAACCTTAAAATGGTCCTTGATGATAAATGAGTTTGACATGCCTGATGTAGACAATAGCTGTCTATTGTTTATCCAGCGTTGCTAGAATCCAACTCTCCAGCAGCGCCTCAATATCCGCAAACTTACTCCAGTTTGTAATCGACCCGGATGCTGACAGTGGAGTAAGCACTAACCACCGGTAGCCTGGGTGGTGATGCTTCCGTTGATACTTGCAGTTGCCCTTGTAGCATCTGCTGGAGTTGTTGTGGTGGGTGGACTAACCGCTGGTTCTGTACGGTTACTTACCCTCACCTTTAGAGAGGAAAGCCATAACTGAGTCTTCCCCCCCCTGGCGATTAGGTTAGCCTGGTCTTCTTCCTCAATGCTGATAACTGCCACCCTCCCTTGAGGTTGATCTTTCACGGTTGTGTGGAAGAGAGACACTAGCTGTCTACCTTTGCCCAGGAATTCTGCACCTTTAGGAGCCGCCAGGTTGTCAGGTTCCCATGGGACCAAAAGGCAGCCTTGCGGAGCCTAGGAAGACAGTCTTCTTGGTCTACCTTTAGGGCAGCTTCCCACAATTATAAAAGGTTCCCAACCACCTCCTTTAACTACTCAAGAGAATCCCTGAACGTTTACAACGAACAAATGCCGCTCAAAAATCTTGGCCAGGTGTTTTTGTACCATACCCGCCTGGTTAGCCTTTAGCCTACCCAGAAGAACGACCTACTTAGTCAGTCTGCCGCCATTAGCCCTCCCAATGCCGACCCAGTCAGGATCATGGTGCTTTTGGCTATAGTGTCGTTTAACAACAGGATTAATTTTTGAAAGGCGTTTTGCGCATTTGATATACACGGTTAATTTCCAACGCAACCCAATTATTGTATTCCGCCTTAATTGCATAATTGTTGTTTTAAATAAAATGTAGGCTAACTAATGTTGGTTTTGTTTTTTTTTAACATACAGGCGCTGGAAACAAAGAACGGGGTACGATTTTTTTTTTTGCTAATGCCATTTTTGAAAATTCTTAAGCTTGAGATTAAATACCGTAATAATTGCAGGTTTTTTCTGAATATGTGTCTTATGTACAGTGCGATCAATATTGAGTTGCTACGCCGCTTCAATAAATTATGACGTTAGTAATCATTTGCCGCATCAGGCCTGGTGCACCAATACTAAAACATAACCTTAAAGTAAACTTTTGACGTTTAACCATATTTAACCTAAATCAACGATTTAACCCCCTTGTAAGTTTCCAAATTATGTGGAACTACACGAATAGCAAATTACTACAAAAATTGAAACGATTTTATTTCTTTTACAACTCGTTAATATCAAAGTAATTGGGCAAATTACATGCACACTATAACAACTGTTCGAAGTGCTTGCCACCATTATTAAGACAGAGATCCACTCCAATCCAATCCAATGGTCTGTAAACGGTTTCGAATACGTTACCATCTCGTAAATTTAATTTACGGTTACTTTAAAGGGTAGAAGTACAATTTTTTTCCAGGCAATAGCGTCACACGTTCCGTATGAGATGCCCGTTAGTGGGACAAATTGTCGCAGCTGCTTTTTCCGACTTTGCTCAAGACGAGCAAGAACATCTTTTACAACCTCCTTATTAGCAATCACTAAGCGGCCAGGTGACTTCCCAGAAGCAAGACTTCCTGTATGTTAAACCGCTCAAGTAGACGATGAGCATTTCGGCGTATATTGTTGTAATCCTCGTCATGGTTGACAATCGTTTATCGAAACTCCTGTATACACAAACGTATCGAGTACTCCCAAACTCCACTTTCGTCTTTAGTCCCATTACGGAAACAGGACAGCAAACGCATCTTATTCTCTTCTAAAGTAAAAGGCTTGTCGGAGTAAACCTATTGCCTATTACACGCTACAACTAAAAAAACGTTTGTTTGTAATTTACAAGTAATTTACCCACCTTGTAAATATTCGAAAGAAACGGGTAGTCTTGAAAAAAGCCGTTTTGAAAGGGACAAAAGTATTCGAATAAGAATCACAAATCATGGTTTTGGTTTGTAAAATTATAGGTTATGGTTTGTATTGGTACACATATACCTGGTTGCGGCAAATGATTACTAATGTGATATTTTATAAGAGCGGCGCAGCATATGATTATTGATCTCCCTGTAGTTTATGTAAAGAAAAAATTGAGTGATACAGGGGACCAAAGCGAAAATTCTTTTTTAATATACCACTGTGTTCAAAATGAGTCAAAACTTGTGTTCGCCTATAATTTAGCAACCGTAACACAGAAGAATAGGACCAATGGCGCTTTACCTAAGTTTTTGGGTACTTATGCTTTTTTAACTGCTATTCTTAAAGCTTTGAGCACATTTTGTAATATTGCTGTCCAGCTAAGAATTTCATCCCGCGCTTGGTTCAATTGAAAAACTTGTTTTGGGTCCCCTCAAACATCCAATTTGTAGGTCACAACAAAAAATTAAAACTTCCATTCAAAAATTACTGTATGAACAAAGTGGCCGCAACTACAATTGGTACAATAATCACAGTGTGGAAGGAAACTGCAACTACTTATTGCAAAATACTGAGTTGAACAAACATGTTTGATTGATGCAGTAGCATTATTTTATTGTAGCTTGTGCCGCCTTTAATTTTTTATCGCAAGTTTGTATCGATTTCTCTAAGAATGTTACATACACTTCTCACACATCCTTTTGAAATTTTCTAAATTTGCAGTTGATGAGATTGGACCTAAGCACCGAATCGTTAAACATTCCACGTTCAGAAAGTGTAACAGATTTGAATAGCGAACCATTAGGTGGGTTACCTCTTCGCACGCGCAGCAGCTTTGGCAAAGATCCCGATGCTACACCACCGAAACCGTTTGGCCTCGGTATGTACGGAGAATTTTTTTATATTGAAATGCGCTAGCAGTCATGGTTCAAGTTAGACGAAATATTAAATTTATAGCTGTAGATTATATAGATATTCACATATAGAGTTTTGCAATAGTTTAATATTTCTACACAGCGTTACTCACAGAAGTCTCAATATAATTCACACTGTTACAAACTTCTTTTTTTTAACCTTTATTTTATCCAAAAATTGGCAATTATCTTTATTTAACTAATTTTTTTTTCAAATCTTTTCTGCCAACTCAAGGCTCCATTCTGACAGGTAAAATGGAGGCTTGCATATTGAGATTGCTATAGGTGGAAAACCAACTGTATAAATTTGTTTGATAGTCATGTCATGTGCTTAGAAGTGGTAATCTATTTTGAGATCAATTAGAATAACGTTTTTTATTCTTGCAATCTCAAAATAATGATGTATACGAATTATCTTGCAAAACCTTAACTGTTCGGAAAATCGATTGATTTAAAATTTAAGCAACTCCATTGCTCGATAATCCTGTGTATACTGTATAATAACATATATGTTAGTTCATGTAGTTCATTACTGTGAAAAGTATTAGCATGTCGTTTACAATCATTTGCAAGTATCATTTTGCTTTGATTAGGTCATTGTCATATAGACATACCTTACGTGAACTAATCGAAATTGCCTAATTTCAAACAAACGGAGCTTTTAGAGAAAGATGCGCTTTATTGTATCACGACTAGTAAGTAATTTTGTTTTCCAAATTTGCCATTTACAAGCAACGAAAGTACCATTGTAAATGTCTCGCTCGTAGTACATACACATTAATCGTTTCCATCGCAAACCTTTATTATTTATTTGTAATAGAGTCACAGAGACTATGTATGAACAGTACGTACCTTCAAACTACTCGCTACAATTGGTACTTTTTGTATGTATTGTTCCAGTCGCTCTTAGTTTATGTGCTGTGGCTAGAAAAATCCGACCGAGACTCATGAAAGTGTAGAAAGTTATAGCAATGTCAGTCTCGTTCACTTTGTAGCCACACCTCATATGTCCTAAAAAATTGCATCATGGCATGAGTAGATTAAACTTTAGTTACCTAATCGGAGACGACTTGTCATATTGAATGCAAAATGACTGAAAACTACCTGCATGACTGTTTAATGTTAGAATTTGAAACAAAGCGGTCTCTTTGACTTTAAAAGTCCATAATGTAATTTAATTGTCTTATACCGTCCATACTACCTATACCATTGACGTGGGAAGAAATTTGGTTTCTATAGGCGAAAATGATCCATCAGTTCTCCAAATCGTGACTCATTTCATTGTCTGAAATAAACTGGAAGGAACGGAAAGTAAGAAACTTACAGATCTATGGAGAACAGTAACTATTTTGGTTATCTTTCGATAGTTTATTCTCCATTACAAACTTCGTAGAGGTACTTAGGGGTAGAGGGGCCACAATAATATTTTTGTACTAAGACCAAAGAGTACCCATAATAAGAGATACAGCGCAATGGTATAAACGCATGTTGGCTATAAGAACTCGCCCGCTAGGATTCCAAAAGCGGGCCCTCGCGTAGAAGTGGCCAGAACTAACCGCCTCTTTAAATATTGCCGCGTATTGAAAATTTAGAGAATTCTTTATAGAATTTCGGTTTAAAATATTTGCGCGGTTGTCACATTTAATTTTCTTTCTTATTGGCTGTATAAAATGTGGACATGATATAATTAGAAAACATTACTTAAGTATAAAAGAAATCAGCAACGATTCAGTACCTATTGTTAATTACATTGGTATTTTCCTGTTTAGTTGGCGTCTATTGAATAGACAGTAATTACTATTTAATTTAATAACCAATAACAGGTACAATTGTAAAAATGTAAATTAAATTTGTTATTGTCCATCCTTTTTAGATCGTCTACTACAATCAAATTAAAGTAGACAACATATTTCATAAAATTGGATTTTATGATGAGCATAGCGATTATTTTACAGGAAATTTTGTTTGCTTTAATTTTGTATAGATGCCTACATACGCTGAGTTGTTTAATCATTAACAATCAATCATTACAATGCAATAATCCTTATGTCCTCAGAAAAAAAACATCAGTCTAATCCAATAATCAGTCAAAATATATAGTGCAGTTAAATAATAAATTAATAAATCTGCACCCGTCGAATAAATTTAATTAAATATTTGCACGTTATTCTCATTTAAACAATTCAATGAAAAAAATGCTCTCGACCCGCATTTTAAGTTGCAGCACTAGCGCGCATCGGTCTCCTAGCAACTAAGCGTCGTACACATGTTTTTCAGTCACCATTGGCTAGTAGCGGAAAAAACACATAAGTATATGTATTTAAATTTGCCGCTCAACTTGAGCCACCGCGCACTCTGCTAGTGATTCATCCATCTAAACGATTGATAATGCAGTGTATGTTCTCATTTTTGAAAACAATGTTGGCTTCCACTCCAAATAGCGTTTAAATATCTTCGGAATGCGTGGGTCGATCGGACTGAAATGTAATGAGATTAAAGGGGACATTAGTCACATCGACTGGTAAAAAATATGGTCCAAATCGGTCAAGTAGTTTTTCAGTTATCGCAACGAAACCATTTTTAAAGAGGTGGGGTTGCGTCAGGGGTTGCGTTGGTCCACAGTTCACATTTTTAACTGATCTGAACCATTCGATCACAACTATGATCCAATTGAGGCAGTTTATTTTGGATTTATTATATTGTTTATAGTTTGGCCGGCAAAAATTAAAAAGTGATTGCAACATTTTTCCCGGGAATCTTTCATTATCTTATTATTTGTACAATAAAACGTCTATTGGCGTTTTTTTTTTAAAAAAAAATGTTCCTTTATTTCCGCGCAAGTCGGAAGATAAATATCGTTCGTTAGACTACTTCCTCTAACTAAACGATCTAGTTCGGTCAACTTTTCCATACGTCCGTCGACGGTAGGGCGACGAACAGTGTGTACAAAGGGCAGAGACGTAATCAAAGCGAGCTTATTACTTGCGCTTACTGGGAATACACAATACACAGTAAAAAATCTATTATTTACCGCTCAAAAAACGGCTTATTGTTACACGAAGAACATATCTTCGCACCTATGAATCAAACCAACAAGCGTTCGGACCTTAATAAATTGTGCCATAAGCGTAGAATGGAATAACATATCTCTAAACATCATACATTTCAAGGAATAATAGATACCTAAATAAGTACAAGCAAACAGTAAACATTTGGCAACGCTGGGATTTCTGCTGTGATATTTATAAACTTCTAAACAAGTAGTTGCCTTGAAATAGCTCCTTAGGCGTAGCGTACGCCAATAAAATTGAGAAAAAGCAGTAAAATTTGTTAGGCAACACACAATACATATGCAACGCTATTCTCTATGCCGTTGAATCTCTTATTATGGTTACTCTTTGCGAAGACTAAGCGGAAAGTAAGAATTTAGAGATCAAACCTTGAATTCATAAAACGGAGCGTTCTAGAAACCCTCATGGGTATCGTAGGTCCGGTCCTCTTTAGTGGTTTCTAGGCAATATCCAGAGCTTTCTGGTTCTTATCGGAGCTTTGTATTTCCTAGCAAACCTTGCTCAGCTCTGTCGCGGGGTCCAAGTACTACTTTTACATGACTGAACCAATGTGGGCGATATGAGAGGCTTGGTGCAAGGATCCCGCGCATACCGATATTTTTGGTTTTGCGCATGCGCAGTGTCAACAATTTGGTTTAACGCCTGTGCAATGTTAACTTTTTTATTTATGAAAATATTTATATATGTAAACACTAGGAATGTAAGTAAAATGTTTTCAAAATATGGTTTTGCGCATGCGCAATGCCAACCTTCTTATTTACGAAAGCATTTCGATGAAATTTGTTACATAGGCACGTGGAATAAAAGCAAAAGCACCAGAAGACATTAACAAAAAAACACACACGGTCGTAAACACACGCCATTGCGCCTTTTAAAAACTTTCCGCATTTCAAGAATTCAAGAAAGGGGAGATATTGCCATAAAAGCTACAACTCTCTCAATGGCTGTTAACAAAAGGACCACAGTTTTAGTTTAGAAATTTAGAATCAAGTCTGAATAATCTGTATAAACATTAAATTCTTTTTAATTCTGAACAGAACTAATTCCCTAAAGTCTGAGTGCAAAATATTATAGGTGGACAGAGCTGATCTAATAGTGACAATATAAATGTCATTCTGTTAGGTGTGATAATGAAATGAATAACGACTGGCCAAAAGTCTTGGTTCTATAGAAACTTTAATTTTGAGTGGTTTAACACATTTTATTTCATACCTTAAAAACGGTCACGAAAATAAAAGGTGTTTAATTTTTATGTGTATACCTGTATGCAGTGACCAGCATCTGATTCATTTTAATATTTCAGCTCGACCGACCTTCTTAAACTTAGGTTTGAATCTGAATTCGCTGCGATTGCAGCAGCCAAGTGGAACAGTGAAACGTATGTCCTCTTGTATGCTTGCATGCTAGTGTTGTTCCTCTGTTGACACATTGTTTTATTAATTTTTCACTCACTCAATTGGTTCATCTGCAATATTTTTTCTTAGGTTTTTGCATCAGTTTTAGGTGTCCGTTCTGTGAATTGGTATTATTTTTGCATGCGTTCATGTCGTTTTCTTCTTCAATTAAGCACAATTTGTTTAGTAGGAATGACATCGCCCGCGAATCCGAAACTGGGATTGCGAATGACAACGTTACACGAAGAACAGCTTCCTCTCCCAAGAAAGCATTCTCTCGAGTTAATTACAGATGAAAGTTGTGAGGAAAAATACAACTACATCGAAGATGGCAATACGAGATATATGGTAAAACATTATTAGTTCGCAGCATTTTGTTTTAATATTGTTTTTAGGGGTCAAATAAATCTGTATCAAATGGAAGGAAAACTTTACCGACATCGAGAACATTGGATTCGTTGGTTGAATTAGCTCCGAAGACCAGTACACCATCTGCCAGCTCAAGCGGTTATGGCTCTCAAGCGGTATCATCTACAAATCTATCCAGCGAGGACTCAATGTCTTTGCGAAGCATAAGTGTAGATGACACTCCAGATTTTGAAAGCCGTCCTCCATTAACTATCGATTTAAAACCGGTCACAGAAGTAGTTGATGTTAATGCAGATGAAGAACAATTTGATAATGAGGTAGCTATGCATTAGAACGATTCATTTCATTCCTTGTGTGACTGAATGACTGTCAGAGTCGGATTACTACTATTCTCATAATTTGACAGTGATTTCCTCCTAAGAAAATTGCCTTTGCTAAATTGTCTCGTGATTCTTGTATGACCATAGTATCACACATTAAGCGATTTAGCATTTACAATGATTAATGTTTCAGAGTGAAATTCATTACAACAAATTGAATGAACCACAAAATTGCGATGACAGCTTATTAAACGAATCAAATCACCATGGAACATCCGGCGTGCTATCTGACAACACATCTGATTCCCCATCAGAAAATGGTGTGTACAAAACGAACATGATACCTGGCAAGGTGACGCGTCGGCGGAAATCCAATCCGAAACCTCACCATTTAACTCAGCAGCAGAGAGCTTCTTTTCCTCAGGCCCGTCCACTATTGTCCGAAAGTAAAGCGGCGCAACATCAATTAGAACAGAACGTTACGTTAACGAATAACGATGAAAGTTTACACAATTTTGCGGATAGATTAGAAGGTAGGTAAATAGGAATTTTTATTTTGTAATAAGGAATTTGTTGTCTGTAGAAGATCGTGACAATAATTTCGGTTCCCGTCCTGATCTTAACAAATTGGCAGATGTACCCGTCCCCGATTGGGTCGTTATAGGGGAAAGTGTGCTCATTCGTCCATACAATTCGTCGGGGGTAGTTGCTTATATAGGCCCAACGGATTTTGCAAGCGGAACATGGGTTGGTGTTGAATTAGATGCACCAAAAGGTAAGTAGTTTCTAGCAAAAGTTGGAACATACCCTTTTCTAGAGACATTTTTTATAAAGCACTCTTTGAAAATTCATTTCCTTGGAGAAAGACCAGTCCTAGGGAGTCTGTAACTTTATTAGTGGTTGCTTTATTTTCATGCAGTTCATGTGTCCTTTACTTGCTACTGATGACTACAATCTGCCATGTAAAAGTATTAGAGTAACAAAGAAGTTATTCATTGCCTAAGTACATAATATAATTTAAACAAGTAATCGTAAACGATTTACAAAAAGCGCATTTCCACTTGCATTCATTTCCCATTTGTAAGATGCAACTTCTGTTAGAATTGGGAAAAAATCCTGCCACAAATAAGCAAATTAGCGTTGCAATCCATTTTTGACGGGCTACTTCAATGTCATAAGAAACCTACCCTAAAATTTCAGAAGGATCGGTTCACAAATATCGAATGTGGGCCTGGGCATGCGCAATAATTCGGCTGCCCCATTCCAAAACACAGTAACCAACATTTTTTTTTGATAATAATCACTTTCAGATACTGTATCTTTTTAGCTAACCAGGATAGCTCTATATTCTACCGTTACAGAGATAATTTTTGCCAGAACCCAGCAACAGTATGTGGTACTTACTGTGTATTGACATGAAAACCAAATTTAACACAAATTCATTCTCATCTTAATAAAAATGCATGCGCAAACAAATTTTTTGATTCGGAATTATGATTACTAGGGGTGGTCTCAGGCGGTTCCTGCACTGCGACACTTTGGTCCATTTTATTCCCCGGTATTTCCTATCCTTCAAGAATACCTGTATCTTTAATAAAGTCTGGATAGGACGAACCTTTGTTACTTTCTCTTGTGTAATTTTCTCAAGTAGGTGTTCCCTTGCGATTTGGATCCTATGAATGGTTTTGTGCTTGCCGCTTTCACAAGTTCGTCTGCAACCTGGTTGCTTGCGATTTCCACATGTCCAGGTGCCCATACTAGTGTTACATCTGCTTAGTGCCTTTAGCACTTGTGTGCATTCAAGGACTAGTCCCAAATATGCTGTCTATAACTATAAAGATTTTCTTTTTGGTAAGGTTCTCTTTTAATAGTTGAGCAGCTGCCATCAGGATTGCATATACTTCGGTTTGGAGCACGGTTGTTTTTTGTCTTAGGCTTACAGAGCCTCTCAATTGCTTCCGTACACTCCACAGCCAGTGCCTCCATAGTTTTTGAACCATCTGCGTAACACAAGATTCCATTCAGCTTTACCTTACTAGAATTATCCTCTCAGTCATATGGGCTGTAACTTTTTGGCCCGATAGTCTACGAGCTGAACTTTTCTTATATCCTTAAAAACATGTGCACCAATAGTGATCGAACTTTTCTAAACAAAGTTATCATGCACACGGACAGACTGCGCAATATCACCTTTCTTATTTATACAGATATTTTTTTTAAATTTTAACCACAGATGCGCCTAGTAAAGACAAGCATATCGAATATTGTAAAAATCAGGTTTTTGCGCAGGGGCAGCGCAATGCTAAGTTTCTTACTTATAAGAATATTTATGCCACAACTTATTTTCTCTAGTACAAATAAATAGTCCGTTTCATGACTTTCCGGGAAGTACTGATCAAATCAGGAGAGATGCGCTAAAGTTGTTCAGGTTAAGACCAAAACCTTGGTTTTATTTCACATCAGAAATAGAGGAACACTTCAAAGGAATATGGTGGTATCCACTACAAAGAACCCTTTTCATTTAGACAATAAGTCAAGTAAAAAGTAATGGCGTATTGAGAAAAATGGGCACGTAACCAACATGAAGGCAAGATCTTCATTGAAAAGGAACGGGCACACATGTCCACAAGATCAAATTAAGCTGTGGAGCAAGGTGCAAAGCGTGAACTCTAGCGACAAGAGAATGAAGTAAGGTTAATGAAACCTTTAACACTCGGATGGCCTCTAGCGGCGAAAATAAAGAACTAAGGTAATAACAAATCTGCCATAGAAATAACTTGCATCTTAACTGCTTTACAATGGAAATATCTAGATGGCGTAAAAATATACAAAACATACCATCGGCACCCAAATTTTTCTGCCTATGCCGGGTTAGTGAAGTTGTATGGGATATTAGTATTTTTTATATCCTACATGTATCAATAAAATTGTTTAGGCAACACATCTTACACATACAATAGTATTCTATATAGCGTTGCGTCTCTTACTTTGGGTACTCTTTGGATGTAGTTTCCTATAGAAACAATTGAAATAGTGTGTTAAAAAATAAAAATAACTTTCTTATTTGTGGACCATACTTTCTGAAATTTTAACTGAAGATTCTTCTTACAAAAGCGAATTGAAAACACAGCACACAAAATATATTGCGTAGGCAGGTGGATTTTTCCCAAATGTGCACAGGAGGTGCTTTTCAAAAAACGTTTTTCGTCATTTTAGTTAAATAACTGAAAATGAATTTGTAACTAAATTTTTCGGACAATTACTTAATGTAGAAAAACTTGTTAATTAATGTGTAATATTGTACAAATTTTCAGGGAAGAACGACGGTTCTGTACAAGGAATCCATTATTTCACCTGTCGTCCCAAACATGGTATGTTCGTTCGTGCGGACAAACTAATCTTGGATAGAAGAGGGCGTGCGATGCGAATGTACAAGGCCGAATCGCAGAATAACTCCTCACGAAGTAAGCATCTAATGTAGATGAGGTGTACCTAAGCGTTAATGTTAATTTGTAATTCAAGGTGATAAGTTGCCACGTTCCCGTTCTAAGGGCGACTGTTTAAATATCGTAGGTACACGGTCAAATTCTAAGGCGAAATAAGCTTCTACCTCATTACTACGCCCCTCCAAAATTCCACCCGTTGCTTTCTTTTTAAGATGTATTTTAATACACACACGTGATTGTGTAGCTGTGCCGTCCATATGCATGTGGCATAGAAAAGTTTCCGTTATTCTTTGTCAAGAGATTTCGATCATTTCTATTAGCAATATTTTTAGTGAATGGAATCGTTTTGTACATTAAGTTATCGCACTCAAAAGTATGTGGATCTCACTATAACGACATACTTCAGTGTCTATTGTAGAAAATTTGTGCAAAAGTCGAGATGTGTATTAATATTTGGCGCAATACTCTTCGTTGTGCGTTTTTCTGTTTAGACAGTCTTAATACCTTATCAATGATGATTTTACTAGGGATACATAGAAAGTTTTGAAACCTGAACCACCAGTTTGATTTCGTCCAGTATTAATTGAACTCAAAATTATCGCCCAAGACAATTATCGAGATGTTACGTTTTTAGGAAATGACCAGTTTTTGTATTTCTTACAACGACATTCTCTAATCTTTCTGTGATATTTGAGTTGCATCCTTTATTTTCTAAACATATCTTGGGCAGCATTAAAAGTGGTTTAGTGACAACAGTTTAATTGCGTTTGCGTTTTAAAATGTGCTGTATAGTAGTAGAAAGTAGTTGGTTTTACATAGATTTTAGAAGCTAAGGTGATATAAAGGTATTTAAATACTTCTATGTGTGTTTGTAGACGATAAGTATATTATGGTAGCTTTTTATTGTTTATTAAAAAATGTTCTATTTTATTAATTTACATTCCCATTGTAAAGTTGTATATTTTTGGAACTCGATCTAGTCCTATATATTCGTTTATGCTCAGTGATTACGTTTATTTTGTTATTAAGATCTATATTCACATTTTTCATCTGACATCACTAAAACGTGCGCGTCTTGCCTGTAAATTTGAACAAGTAATTCACATACATTTGTCCATTAAAACAATTTCTGTCCAGTTCTCAATAATACAACATTAAATAATTATGTAAGTGCAGTTATCTTAAAAATTGGTGTATAAAATTATCTTATAAGTAAGGATAAGCTGCACACATTTACCATATTCCTCTACAATCACTTTTTAATGAGAATGGTGGAACCGTAATTGTACTCTGTGTCACATAAGTAGTAAAATATGTGCAAATGTTAGTCATTAGAATGTAATGTACAATAAAGATACACTAGCTTATTTTATAATTTATTTGAAAATGTAAGTACGATCATAGTAGTTTAGTACTTATTTGATACCGGCATGTTTTACAATTTGTCTAGCGAGAACCAGTATTATTTCAGAAAAAAATTCATTTATAGTGTTTCCATTTATCCAAAGTGACTGTCTACTTTTATATTTCAAGCATATCCTCGTAATCTATACAATAGCTATGGATTAAAATTGTGCCTTTCGATTTCATTTTTTAAATATTCTTTGGTTGACTCATTTGATTTCTTTTTGCATCCAGCTGCATTTAAACTAGCCTAAAAATAGTTGACAGTCACATTTACGAAACTAATTTTTTCTTGCCTGAGTTAAATCTTCGATTACAGAGTTCCTATAAAAAAAAATAGAGCACTCTAATGTAACAAATGGAAACACTTTTTTTAATTTATGGATACTTTGCACCTCAAGTGGAGCAAATAAATCTAATAATGCACGATAATGTTATAATTTTAATTCGGAACTGTATGCAATTGTAGAACTTGAATTTAATTCTATGTATACCAAATTGTATATTTTACTTGTAAATATTGGTTGTTTTCCTTGAGCATAGTTTTTAATAAGGTTGCTTCAATTTTGTTAATAGTTTTACTTGTTTTCTTGTTATTTATTTACCTAGTAATAATTTGCCATGTAACTAAATGTTATTTTACAATAGGTGATTGATTATTTTTGCTATTGTACATTTTTGTTGTAACTTTTTTATGAATATACATATTATAAAATATTAAATTATTCTAACATACAATGTTTTATAGTAGAATGTAATTTTTGTAGCAGTGCTACTTTAAGCAATTTTAAATAAAGATAAATATGATTATTTTATTCATTCTGGAATTATTAAAGACACCTTTTGTGGTCATCATAGTTTACAAAATACCATTTTTCTTTTTGTTTTATTATAAACGCAATTGGTATGTGAATATAATTCAATCAGTGCTGGTAAAATTTCAGAATGTTGGCGCATGCACCTTTTCTCTCTGCGTTATTAGGTTTGTGTGTGGTTGTTGGGTGTGTGGAAAAATGAATTCGAGTCGCATTCATTATAAGAAAAAGGTTGAAGTAAAGTTAAGGTCCTTTGTAGTGTGGCAGTTACACTGTAACGAACCACCCTTTTTTTTCATGAATTTGGTCAGAATTAAAGAATGGATGAAACCTGCGTGTACATGGAGGAACTGAAACTGGCTCTTCTTTAAGAAAAACTGTAACTTTCAGATCTATTGATGAAGCAGTTGCTTTAATTTGTAGCATCCTTTTAGCTGGTGCTGCTGTAGCTAATTATTCAGTTTTCGAATTGTTTCCATAGAGATATTTTAATTATTCTTGCAGCCCGACAAGCTCTGGATATTTGGAAGACAAGAGAAAATTAATATTGGATGATTTCAGTTAGTTATTAAACAATTTTCGTTTCCCATTGTTAAGCACTAAACCTGCAAAGCAGCTTATTCAGGTACTTATTGATGACCTTTTGCGGTTGATCCGACATTTCAGGTAACAATTAGTGTCAATTAATCAACGAATTTGGGAATTTTATCTCTGCAAAGCAAGTACCTAATCATAATTAACCGTCAGTAATTAGATGTATTGCAGCAAATCAGGTTGTGTTTGGTGTTAAATGAAGCGCGCTTAATTGGCATGAATTTTAAGACTATAAATAAATAAACCCATAAAGAGCGTCTAAAAAAACGGCAGAGCACCTCGGCGTGACCCCACGGAGTCTTTGGATTTGACCCATTTGCAGGGGCGGACTGGCACGGGGGGGCGGGGGGCGATTGCCACCTAGCCTGTAGATCATAATGGCCCGTTGGAAATTTATAAGTATGTGCTGTATTTAGTTTCTTGCACTATTAATAAATTATTAACACGTTTCTCTAATTGGGGTTGATGTTAGGTTGTTAAAAAATTCTGTTTTAATTGAAGTGTTTTACAATGAATTTATCATTTTTTGTCGTAGTATTTTGAAAGTGCTGAAATACAATGATAGGCGACGCACCTCGTGTGGATTGTATTTTGTTACTTTTAATTATCAGCTGCAATTTTAAAAAAACTGTATGGTAATTGATTTTCGAGAAAGGAGTACTTTAAAATGTTTTTGTGGTGCACCTCAGAGCTACACTACACTAATACATTAATGGCCCGTAAGTACTCAGTCCGCCCCTGTGTATAACCTTCCTTTTTTACCAAAATTCAACTACACCAAAATTTCTCGGGAAAACACTTTTTCTTATTAATTTGGGTGCGTAGATTCCAAATCAATTCGTACTTTTTCGATCAGACTTCTCAATCAAAAGTTATAGACTAGAAACCAATTTCGAAAAAAAATTCAAAGGGCTGTAACTTTTGAACTAGTAGCCCAATCTTGGAACTGTTTGAAATTATGGATTCTACAGGCAACATTCTATAAGAAAATTTTTTTTCCGGGTCGATCTGAGACAATTTTTATTTCGGGGTTCAAAAAAAGGCAGTGTATAACCTTCCTTTTTTACCAAAAATCGACTACACCAAATTTTCTCGGGAAAACACTTTTTCTTATTAATTTGGGTGCGTAGAATCCAAATCAATTCGTACTTTTTCGATCAGACATCTCAATCAAAAGTTATAGACTAGAAACCAATTTCGAAAAAAAATTCAAAGGGCTGTAACTTTTGAACTAGTAACCCAATCTTGGAACTGTTTGAAATTATGGATTCTACAGGCCACATTCTATAAGAAAATTTTTTTCCGGGTCGATCCGAGACACTTTTTTTTTCGGGGCTTAAAAAAAAGGCAGTGTATAAACCTTCCTTTTTTACAAAAAATCGACTACACCCAAATTTCTCGGGAAAACACTTTTTCTTATTAATTTGGGTGCGTAGAATCCAAAACAATTCGTACTTTTTCGATCAGACTTCTCAATCAAAAGTTATAGACTAGAAACCAATTTCGAAAAAAATTCAAAGGGCTGTAACTTTTGAACTAGTAGCCCAATCTTGGAACTGTTTGAAATTATGGATTCTACAGGCCACATTCTATAAGAAAATTTTTTTTTCGGGTCGATCTGAGACAATTTTTTTTTCGGGGCTCAAAAAAAGGCAGTGTATAACCTTCCTTTCTTACCAAAAATCGACTACACCAAAATTTCTCGGGAAAACACTTTTTCTTATTAATTTGGATGCGTAGAATCCAAATCAATTCGTACTTTTTCGATCAGACAATCAAAAGTTGTAGACTAGAAACCAATTTCGAAAAAAAATTCAAAGGGCTGTAACTTTTGAACTAGTAGCGCAATCTTGGAACTGTTTGAAATTATGGATTCTACAGGCCACATTCTATAAGAAAATTTTTTTCCGGGTCGATCTGAGACAATTTTTTTTGCGGGCCTCAAAAAAAGGCAGTGTATAACCTTCCTTTTTTACCAAAAATCGACTGCACCAAAATTTCTCGGGAAAACAGTTTTTTTTATTAATTTTGGTGCGTAAAATCCAAAACAATTCGTACTTTGTCGATCAGACTTCTCAATCAAAAGTTAGACTAGAAACCAATTTCGAAAAAAAATTCAAAGGGCTATAACTTTTGAACTAGTAGCCCAATCTTGGAACTGTTTGAAATTATGGATTCTACAGGCCACATTCTATAAGAAAATTTTTTTTCCGGGTCGATCTGAGACAATTTTTTTTCGGGGCTCAAAAAAAGGCAGTGTATAACCTTCCTTTTTTACCAAAAATCGACTACACCAAAATTTCTCGGGAAAACACTTTTTCTTATTAATTTGGGTGCGTAGAATCCAAATCAATTCGTACTTTTTCGATCAGACCTCTCAATCAAAAGTTATAGACTAGAAACCAATTTCGAAAAAAAATTCAAAGGGCTGTAACTTTTGAACTAGTAGCCCAATCTTGGAACTGTTTGAAATTATGGATTCTACAGGCCACATTCTATAACAAAATTTTTTTTCCGGGTCGATCTGAGACAATTTTTTTTTCGGGGCTCAAAAAAAGGCAGTGCATAACCAGGGGCGCACTGGCCCGGGGGGGGAGGCGGGTGGTGACTGCCACCTGGCCTGTAGATCATAATGGCCCGTTGGAAATTTATAAGTATGTGCTGTATTTAGTTTCTTGCACTATTAATAAATTATTAACACGTTTCTCTAATTGGGGTTGATGTTAGGTTGTTAAAAAATTCTGTTTTAATTGAAGTGTTTTACAATGAATTTATCATTTTTTGTCGTAGCATGAAAGTGCTGAAATACAATGATAGGCGACGCACCTCGTGTGGATTGTATATTTTGTTACTTTTAATTATCAGCTGCAATTAAAAAAAAACTGTATGGTAATTTATTTTCGAGAAAGGAGTACTTTAAAATGTTTTTGTGGTGCACCTCAGAGCTACCCCCCCACCCCTCCCGCCTTCATTACTACACTAATACTTTAATGGCCCATAACCTATGCAATTCCACCTGGCCCGCAGTTACCCAGTCCACCCCTGTTCACTTGTATTACTTATGTGTCTGTTTTCTCTTTTTGTTTTTTGGTGAAAATAAACCAACTATTGCGATTGGTATTTAATCGACACATCTTCCCAATAAAATATACAGACATAACTGTATTTTTTGTGGATTTAATATCAATCGCAATATTTCATATAAGTAGTGCCCAAACACGCATCTTTCACATGCATATTTATTGCTCTATCGTTATTGCTAATAACACAAGAAATATGCAAAATCCATGCTAGATAAGTATTGCTAATTCACACGTTTTGGTACATACAGCATGGATGGAAAATGTGTGTGAAACTGAAGAAAAGTGTGACCATAGGATTGACTAACTGTATTACATAAAATTAAAATAATGCTTACTGATTAGGTACGAAGAAACCTTGGGGTATCGTAACGCATCAAAATGTCCTCTAGTAACTATAGAGTACTCCCTTATTAAAGTAACTAGACGGATGCAGAATTGCGTGAGATCTTCTTGCATTAATCTGAAAGATCGGAATGTAGTTAACAATACTGGAATACGAAAACGTACCCTTCTACTAGTTCGCGTATTTTCTTAATAATAACATTCGAAAAAATTTCGTTACTGTTGCAAGGCTTAGACGAGATTACGTGACGATATATGTAATAAATATAATGTTGAAGAGCTGACCAGTTCTTCAAGGGTGCTGGCTTAGCATTTCGCACTTCATTAAGAAACGCGTTAAGTATAATTTTTTCGGATTCCAATGCGAGCGTATCTTCCGTACAGTTTTGGAGGGAGTCTTTGTTTACCGACTGAAAGCAAGGCTTAGAAGTACATCTGCATATAACAAAAAAATGAATTACTTTATCGAAGAATTTGAAAAAGTAATCAGTGTCGGCTATTAAAGGTTTCGATGTAGGAGACGAGTTGGATGCTCCATGCTCCTCCAAAGTGGCTCCGTTTTCGAAATTGTTCAGTTCTAACTCAGAATCTTTAGAAAATAGATTTCCCATTGTGGGAAATTGGTCCAAATTAGTCGAGATCTCTTTTTGTTTGTGGTCAATTTCAATGTCACTCATTATGGACATCTAGTTTAAGCTAAAACATTAAAATAACAAACGAATCTCGCGATTGAAAAAAACGATCGTGAAGTTAAACAACCACTTTTCTAATTGTAGTAACAATTCGTGAAAAATGGAGTCAAAAGATCATGCGTGTGAGAGACCATTCGGGAAATTGAGGTGTGTTCAAAATAACCTGAAAGTGATGTTCACAATCGCCTTAATACATCATTAATTTCATAGATGTCAGGGAGTTTGCTTTTTTTACAACCGAAATTATTCATAGACGAAATAACGTCCTTATATTAGGCAGGTCTGAGACCACACCAAAAACTTTTAATTTTTGAACACTCTAATGTTCGTAGGACCAACAATTACAATGCTTAGAAAGAAGACTCGCACTTTCATCTTATTATTTAACCATGTTCTGAATCCGTCACATGGAACTGCTACTACCGAGACGATGATTATTTTGAGAAAGAACAATTGACTACTATTTGGAACAATAATATCTTGTCAATTTTCACA
Source organism: Photinus pyralis (assembly GCF_008802855.1). Classification (NCBI taxonomy): domain Eukaryota; kingdom Metazoa; phylum Arthropoda; class Insecta; order Coleoptera; family Lampyridae; genus Photinus; species Photinus pyralis. Next base: position 22,055,157 of record NW_022170509.1, read on the forward strand.
AATACTAAATGCCAAGTTTTTCGAATTGGGTATATTCAAAATGAAAATAGCCGAACATATATAATATAGAATTTTATTGTTATCATTTCATTCATGTAATACTCATAAAATGTACAATAAAACGAATAACAGGTGGATAGAAACAAATCAATATGAGCAATAGTGAAACCTCTTGTCTTCGAACGGACTAAGCAAGTCCAACACTAAAAGTAATTTATACTAAATTGTCTTTCTAAGTTATGGCAAATTTACAATTCCAAAGTAGCATAAGTATCAGGCGAGCAGAGCCCTCATACAGGGAAGGCATTTTTGTACACCAACAGTGGATGCCAAACCCTTAACTGCACTTGAATTCGATGCGTACAACATATAAACAGACGAGAATATACAAAATGAACCTCACATCGCATTATTGCCAGGTTTTTGTCATTAGTAATATCAAAAATAAAACAAAATCCTTTGATACAGTACACTCAGCACCACGTTTGCTATTATCATTTGGGATTAAAATAGGGCGGTTGCTGCGAATGTGGAGGCCCCGGTCCGGGGCCCATCGTTTGACTACCAATTTGACTACGTGTGCACGTTGCGTAAAGCTGCTGCTGGAAGTTATGGAATTGCTGTGCGTAATTGGGATCAGCCGTGGTTGGTCCCACAAACTGAGAATTTTTAAAACTATTGCTCTGTCCCATCGAAGGGGGTAGGGGCTGACTGGCATCTGGTGCTCCAATACCCATCGGGCTGCCTTTAGGACCACTTACGAACATCTGTGCGTTGGGATTGTTCATATTTGGGCCGGGATTAAACATTCCATCCGGACCTCCACTGGGTGGACCATTGAAACCCATTTGTGGCATTCTCATCATCCCAGGTGGTCTCATCGGACCTCTCATCAAAGGTATCATTCCTCCGGGACCAGGTATACCCATACTTCCACCCATAATTGCACCTGCTCCGTTTCCCATTGGTCCTGGCATCATGGGGCCCATTGAACCGTCGGGGCCCATAGGACCATCCATATGTGCCATGTGCGGGGGCACTACAGGACCACCCGGTCCTTGCATTTGTCCACCACCTGGTCCACAATTTGGAAAATATTGTAGATTTTGCGTGGGCATTTTTGATTCCAAATTTGAAAGTGGATTTGCAAATCTTTGTAAAAATTCTAGACTAGGTGGTCCCCTCGGACTTGCTGTATTGCCAAGTTGAGATTTCGCCGGCATATATTGTATCGTGTTTGGCGCATTAGGTTTTACTTGCACATTCGCTCCATTGTACGGATTAGGTCCTGGCGGTCGACCCATCATGCGAGGCATGGGTATGTGATTGGGGAAGGCACCTGGTAATTTGGGCGACAATGACCGTATTGGTCCCATAGGAGAACTGGGATGAAATCCATGCGGAGGCCCTTGCATCTGCATTCCCAGCATATTACCAGGACCTTGATCTAGATCTCCTAAACTGTGACAACTGCCCATATCCATCATGTGCATTGAAGTTGAACCAAAGCTCATCATACCTCCACCCTGACCACCTTGGCCGTTTAAAGAACTAGCCACACTATTCGTTAGTTGTTGACTCATTTGTGCTAAAGAAGATATGGGATCAAAATGAGACACTTTAGGATTCCCTGACATGGTACTTGTACAGTTCGGATTCAAAGGAACATTATCAGCTCTAGGACATCCATACGGAGGCATATCCAAAGAAGACGGTTTTCCTGATGGAGAAACATTTACAAAACCCCCGCTCATTTTTGGAACAGGAGATGTATTAGGTCCTGGAAACCTGTGCACATCCATCATATGCGGACTGGGTGTCGGAAACAGATCTCCTTTAAGAGAATCTGACGATGGGCCTGGACCTGTTTGTGGACTTAAACCCGCAGCAGTAGGACCTCCAATCCGTTGCGCTTTTTCACCTAGAACAAAATGGTTATGCGTTTCCTAATTAATTGTGCAAAAAGGGTACCTGTGGTCGCTGTAGGAGTATGGGGACTCGGTATCTGAAATCGACAACCTTCCGCCGATACTCCTGGCGTTGTGGGAAATCGCCCAATATCGATTGAAGTTGGTGTATTTGGACCAGAAACACGCGTTGATGGTATTTCCGTATTGCCAGAATAAGCATTATCCATGGAAGAAGATAAAGCCCTATAAACGATTTAAGTGTTATAAAATGGCATCTATTTTTTTTGTGGTGTATAAGCTATAAACTTGTGATGGGCATTGCGTTAACCCTTCCACAGTAGCGTTCAATAAAGTATGATGGATTATGCCTGTAAGGTTAGAAACCAATAGCAACCAACCAGCAATCAAAAACAGAATTCAAGGTAAATATGTATCTAAATTTTTGTCTAACAGCCTCTGCCTGACAATGGCTTTATACAAAAAAAAAGGTAAAGCAAACAGAGGCGCCTTTTACAATTTAAGGGAGCTTGCACCACTCTTTCGCCCTTTGAGGATTACTTGCATAAAAACCTTTTTTTTCTTTGAATTTAGTAAGGCAATCAAAGTTCTTAAGTCCATATTGCGCCTTTGCATATACTTTGTATGCTCTGAAAGCAAAACGTCCACATCCTAGCGGACTACTTAATTTTCCCCCTAATCCAGAATACCAACCTTAATACAGGGCGTTTCAAAAAGAATCATCCGATTTTGTAGGTTTATAATTTGTTTAGACGCCATTTTGACAACAACTGAGCTGGGCGTTGACAGAAGCGCGCTACTGCTACCTAGCGGAAACCACGCGAAACTCGAGAGCTTCCTCTTACTAACAGTACATTGTTCTATCAAATCGGACTTATAGATGAATAGCAATACATTTTTAAAATCAGATGATTCTTTTTGAAACGCCCTGTATTATCAGACAACAAGAGGCAATTGCTTGAATTCAATCATTTGCAGCTGGTTCTACATCTATGTTATTTTATTTTGCCTTTATTTTTCAGTGGGCGGGGTTTCAGCCAAGGCTGCTCTACCAACCCAATCCACTATACATTTACAAATATCCATGCCCGAACCCGGATTCGAACCTCAGTTGAGCTTTAACTGAACTGCGCCACACGGGCCGGCCTATCAGAGAAATACCAAACATTATGATTCAATCCTACTCCTGTTGTAAACGGTCAAAATTTTGGATGGGTTCATTGCCCCAGTCAAACCCCGCAAGCTTCATTGAGTCTGCACCCTTAAAGGCAAACAAGCCAAACTAAGTATTCTTGTGTTAATGGCAGAATAGCATAACAATAGTGATTTTGTCAATGTAATTATTAAGTTATGAAGTACAAATTTTTTAACTAAAAATTCACGTCGAGTAATTAGATTAGGGGATACAGGGTGTAACTTGACGTTGGGTATGCGTCTTTTTTTAGGTTATTTGTCGGTTTCACATTGTTTTTTTAAACTTTTTTGAAATGCAAATTTCTACAAAAATTTTAAATGAAGATAATGAGTGCCAATGATAGCCGGGCTTCACCCAGGAGGCCCGGGTTCGATTCCCGGAATGGGAAATAATTTGAATTTGTAACATATGTACTAAAAGAGTACACAACGCAGGCACAACGTCACCGGTTACTCTCCGTAGCCGCTTGTGTAATTAGAACCCATTAAGTGCTTAGGGTCTATTAAAAAAACACACGATTTTTTCCAATATTACGAACCCGATTTAAGGTACCTGTCTGACTCTAATAACAAAGATTAGGGACGCCTAATTGTTTTCTTTTCATTACTGGTTTCAAATGGGTTTGTTTCATGACGCAGAAAACATGTTACAGATGCAAATACCAGTAAAATATCTGCTTATAATGAATGTGTATGATACTGAGCTAATAATTTCAACAATTGAAGGGTCAAATGTATATATTGGTACATTGCCTCCACAATTTTTGTCTTCAAAATTTTACACAATTTGTTAAACTCTTCCTAATTACTTCAAGAAATTAAGCTTAAGGTACCATTTGTTAAGCTAAGGCAAAATAATACTATTTTTGCAGTTAACAACACAACTTCCCCACTTATTAAGATCTTGATCACTTTAAATAAGTTGTCCTCAGTTAATGATATCGACTTTTTTCACGATCCCCTAAATTCAATAATAAATCAAATTAGATCTTAAGTCCTAATATTTGTTCAGAGCCCCAGTGCCATGTAATTGGAATTTTTATTCTGTATGGTTTCTGGTTAAACAAATAAAATAAATATCATAAATAAATTTGCCAGGGACAATTTACCCCAATGAATTAAGAATGAACAGTATTTAGTATTGTATGGGCCAATTTCAACAAATACAAATGCTTTTAGGATAGTACAAGGTCAGGGACGCCTTATATTTATTTTAAAAGTGAACCCTAATTCCTCGACATCCACCAGTGGCACTATCTAAAGAAATATCTACGAATATACTTGAGGAGACCCCAGAATATCTGGGGAGATCCAAGGAGATATGGGCATGCCTGGGGATATCTTGCCTAAAAAGGATATCTCGTGTACAAAATTTTACGACAGGATGCTCCCTCGGGTCTGCTATAGCATTGGGTGAATGATATATACTTCTCAGGCCGGTTTCATCTGGCCCACTCTGTATAACATTCAGGATTCTTTCTGTTTTTCTGATTTTTTTGGGAAACAACATGGATTCATTTACGAGTATCATAGACACAAATACTACTTTATTGTTTCTTTTATAATAAAGCCCATAACTTTCGAGATGAGAGGGGAGGGGGAGAGCTACGTTGATGCTAGTATCACCATTGTGCCACTTCTACAAGCAAGTGGGTCTGACGTGGTGGCATAATTTTAAAAGCTGATGCCATCTCCTAATCATTTACACTCGCTCATTAGAGAGTAATTCATATTCATTTATGGCCACAGCTTACTTACTATCCAGCTCCGCAACTCTCGAGCGGCGCCTTTGATCTGGCGGTCTACAACCAAGCGAGATGGAATGGTGCGCACTTTCTCGCGCTTGGGGTAAAAGTCGGGGCCGGATTAAACGAATTTTCATCGCACGGTAGCTTCACAGTACCGTAGTAGGTGATTTTTGTGCTGTATTGTAACAAAGACTATTCTCATAGTCTTTGCTTGTATTGTGAACGTTTAGAATTTGCTGTACAATATTACGTAATATTGCAATGAAAGTAGGGTAAGGTGTTTAATAAATTTTATTGCCTAATTGAATTCAATTCGGGAAAATGGTCAACGTGGCAACACTGGGCTTAATTGCACGCCAAACAGGCAATGCAGTCTTTTACCCCAAGAGGCGGGGCATAAGCGCTGCGCGCGTAAATCGGCGCAAGCCGCTCCCGCCAAGAGAGTTGTGCAGCTGGATAGTAAGTAAGCTGTGGTGATAAATAAATAAATAAATGGAATAAAGTTCTTAGTAGAATTTCTTTTGAGGGGGTGTTAGCGCTACATGAAAACCCGACGTCATGGGTTGTAAACATAGCGCTAGGAGGCTCAGACCAGGATATCAGAATAAGCTGAAAAACTGAATGTAGAATTCCCACAATGGATCTTCAAGAATAAAATTGTTTTCCCTCTCTTGGCGCAGTGTACCTTAAAAATATACTCAGCTATAGCGCCACCTAGGAGGCTAGAGGTCTACCTAACTAAACAAAAATAAAATAATACACAAATATACAAAAAATTACATCATGGTCAGTGATGAAAATGTTGATCCCAGCGCCCCCACTGCCAAACCCCTACAGCATTATCCTACAAAAGGGATGAAGGGGACACACATCAATTTAAGAAATGTATCAAAAGTATGCAACTGATCATTTCGCTAGCATTTATTTGAGCCGTTGTAGGGGTCACGGATAAGTGAAGTATAAAAAATTGCAACTATTACATTATCTAAGGATGTTGCATAGCAGTTACACCCTGTCAACGATAATAAATATGGATTTCGAAAGGCTCTCTAACTGATAAAAAGTATCCTAAATCGACGATAATACATTAATGTTTACACAATTCAATAAGAGTATTGTTTTCTGTAATTAATAACGGCGTTCGAACAAAAACGATTATCGAAACAGAAGTATCACCATGCATACAAGCGATAATTGGCTGAATTGTAACAAGGATTACGACAAATTTCGTCTTGTTAATCGTTTTCGGTGCAATAAATTGTTTTTTATTACGAGGCCAAAGAGATAAGTATTATCTAATCAAGGAAAGTGGAATATGTAAATATCAATAACAAAAAAGAATTAGTCATATTGGATACTATAAAGGCTGGTCCGCATGTGATTGTGAAGATACTTACGGAGGTGATATCACATTTCCTTCTTTAAGGCTGGTATTTGGTTGTTTCTGAATAATTAATTCTTGACCTTCGAACGTATTAAGATACTGTATTTGCTGAGGTGATGGAACGGGCATGAGATTAGGTTCCTTGACCGAAGAAGGTGGTCCATGTGCTACTGTATTAAGTTGCTTTTGTTGTGCCATAGATTGTAGTGTGCGTCCAAACATTCCATCGACTAAGCATTAAGTAAAATTAATAACAAGTTGACAACTTTAACAAAACGTACCTGACGATTGATGGCTGCTGTTCGGTTCATTACTGCCACTAGTTACACTAGGTGATAAATGAGATGATACCGGAGTACCGGGATTACTGGGAATACGACGAGGTGCTGTGGGAGACTCTTGTGATGTTGGACTTTGACCGGTGCTCATATGTCTGGTGAGGCCGAACGGTCGATTTGATTCGGCGGGAGAGTTGAGGGCCGAGGAAGCTCTTGGTGATGGCAAAGACAAATTTGATGTAGGATTATTAGGAGAGCCCGGGTTAGGGCTTTGTAATGCTACAGGAACACTGGCAGAACGTTGAGTTTGATGATAAGGGGGCGGAGGGCCTTGCAAGCGTGGGCTCTGGCCAGGAGCACCTCTTAGCATAGCGGGTCCCCCAACGCAGGCCGAACCAGGAGGGCCAATCGGTGGACCGCCCTGTCGACCATCTGGTTTTTTTGTTCTATCTTCATAGAACTGCTGTTGCAACTTTTGCCATTCAATTTGTGCAGACATGGGACCGGGTGCGTTCGTCCCGTGCATACCACCCGGATTTCCACCAATTATATTGTGCGGTAATTCGGGACTCTCGCCACCTTCTACATTTTGATTCTCAGGAAAAAGCATTTGTTGCATTTTCCGAATCGTTGCCAGCTGTTCTTCACGATGTTGTCGTTGTTGAGGAGTTAAATTTTCGTCAGGCACTTTTACTCCCTGCAAAGAAGGTTGCATGTTTGCCAGCGATGGACTGCAAGAATCCATGTCTGTTACAACATCGGGTAGACCGTTACTGACACTCTCCAAACCTTCCAAGTGATGGCTATTTTTTTGGTCCCACGATAGGTCACCGTCACCTAGTCCTACCATGTCATCTAAACCTTCCGGGCCTAAAAAGCTATCTAAAGGTGGTTGACCCTTGGGAATTAAACCGGGACTTCGAGTGCAGCCTTTATTTTTAATCATCGTTAAATTATTGAGCCATTGAGTACTTTGACGATTGAACTGATTCACTTTAAGCGGATTCTTTTCAAGATATTTTTTTGTACCCGGTTGTGCACAGTGATAAGCGATTATTGAAGGATAACGTCCCTGAATTACTTCTTCTGCTCCCGTATTCGCTAACATTGTAGAAAAAACAAATATTTGACTTTGCTGTTGCATGTATTGAACTTCCATATTATTCGATTGCTTATTGATAATATTACTGGGCAGTTGTTGCACTCCATCGGGTGGTGGAGGATGAGGGGGTGCATTGGGTAAACTGAGTCCAAACGCATCACTAGACACTTCTGCCTCAAGACCTTCCTCACTTTTAGGCGGTATAGAACTTATCTCGTTATTTGAGGAAGTATCGTCTATTTCACACTTGCGTTCACTATTACTATGCAAGGATCCTGTGTTTGTGGAGCCGATGACACCTCCATTTTTAGTAATAGGTCTGCCCGGTTCCTTTTTTACGGGGCAACTTGCGCTTGTAGAATCGTCCTCCTTTTTAATACAGGCCTCCGCATTTGTGCAGTCTTTGTCAGAACTCCCCGGCTCCTCCTTTACACTATCCGGCCCTTTATCGTGCTTTTCCTTGATCATGTCGTTAAATCTAACACATATCCCTACCGTTCATACCGTACACACTATCACTATTCACTTACTGGTCCAGATCCAAACTGAACATTTTAATCGGTCACTAACACATATTTGCTTCATTTCCATATATCCTAATACAACAAAATGATGTTTCTCATCACATATGTTCTAATGTTTTTATTTGCATTCCATCAATTTTTAATTTCATCTTTTAACCAAATATGAAGAGCTGTAGAGGAGATATTGCGTTCCATTCCAACGGGCCACTCGAATTCCGACGGAATTACTTAAAATTTTCAACAATTAATATTGTGATTAACGTGAACGTTCTTACAAATTTTTATAGCGAGATCATAATAAAAACTTTAATAAAAATCTCACATCACAAAATGCCAAACTGTCCACACGCGTTGCTACCAACATTACTACAGTTCAATCAATCTAAACAATTAAAAGTTACCAACCTCGCCCGCTCTCTTTTGAATATTTTACTTGAATTTTTATTGTCAATAACCGCTACATGCACGCAGAATAACTCATAAACAAAGCTATTGCAATTGATTATACCAGTATATATTAAAAAAAAAGATAATACATAACAATAGCAGACACAATAATTTACAGGGTGGCCTTTTTAAGTGTCTGTTATTGTAAGAGGTGTACTATCATGGTCAGAAGTAATGATTTGCAAATTAATAGGCAACTAAACATTTTGTGGTAAGAATTCGAGCATAGCCCTGTTTGCTAATAATCAAATTGATCCCATCCCATTTAATGTTAGTGACCCATATTCCACGAATACGAACTACGATAGTCTGAATATTCACTTATTCCCACACTTCTTCTCGATGAGTTGGCTAATTCTTTAATTTGTAATTAATTATTTTATTTATTTTTGTTTTTTATAGTTTAAATTGTTTATTGAACGTAATACCGAAGATAAATGTCGTTATCGTACTTGATTTGCATTTTCGCAGAGTCATGCCTTTACTGGCGCCAAGTAAAAATTTTGACGAAGGGGGGGATTAATTTTTCTTTCCTTCTTAGGTTTTTAAGAAAACTCTGCTCCAGATATTCGGCTAAAAGAGCAGCACACTAACGCGAGCTCCTTGTGCGCCCTGCAGCTTTCTTATTAAAAGTAAAAGTAGGTCAATTAGGCAGAAATTAAAATACGCACCAATTATTCGTCTGTCCAAAGGTCCTATATCCGTTTATTAACAAACTTCGAGATTGTTTTTAATTGTGTATTGCTGTCTGTCTGTCTGTGTGCACGATAACTTTGTGTAGAAACGTCCGTTCGCTTTGAAAATTGATACACATGTTCTTCAGGAAAGGTCGCTATTGTTTTTCGGCTACGTAGAGTAACGCACCAAAAAATTACAGCCCAAACCTCCAAAAAAGGGTTTCTTTTATAATTCTTGCTACAAAGAACATATCGAATGTCCGGTTTTCTGTGTTAGTAAATATTCCTTAAACTTCAGGTAACTATGCAGATGAATAAAACAAAATTGTGCATGCGCGACCCACCTTTGTATTTGCGCAATCCCAATTTTTTAATCTGTTAAGATATTTAAATGAAATTTTGTACGTAGACCTCAAATAAAACTAATGCCGAATAAAAAAAAATGTTTTGCGGATGCGCAATTTCATATTGTTTAAATTTAAATGAAATTTATTTATACAAATGTTTTTTTGAAATTTTAACCACAGATGCTTCTAATGAAGACAAGCATATCGCATATTGTAACATTCAGATGTACGCATATCAACTTTCTTATTTGTAGAAATGTTTTTAGCGCATCTTCCAACTCACTTTTTTGTTGTAGGTACTCCAGGTAATTTAGGGGCATCTCGATGGTCTCTCAGTGTCCAAAACAACATCATTTTTGCACCTACATATTTATTAATCCCATAATATATCACAAATGCCCCAACTAAACTAAATATGCAATTGAAATTCTATTGTTTTAACGATATAGGTATGTACGTATAACATGTGAGATATTTTTTAATGCAGTTTAACTGGAAGAAAATAAAGTATTAAAGATATTGTTATTTATTAGTTAGCAGCCCGCATAGGTACATATTATATAGCTCATTGTTGAAAAATATTTATAAATCATAAATCATCCCTAACTAAAACAAATCTATCTGGCAACTATTACTAAACAAGCAACTACGCCCAAACAATAAAAATTGTGCTAATAAACTTTATAAAACAAAATGTATATGTAGGTACTTAAATGCAAGATAGGTATGATAAACCAATAATATTGTAGTCTAAGCATAAAGTCAAATCAAGGCATATCTTAGATGCATGTAGGTATATCCAAATATTTAGAAAGGACATTCTTTGGAATAACGCTTGCGCTTTAAGTTCTTGACACGTGGGCGTATTTTTTTATTTAGAAATACATGGTGCAAAGCATTTTCTGGTCTCAAACGTGCATTCGGACGGTAAACAAGTATCTTAGATACCAGATTAAAAAATTCGTAACATTCAGTTACATTTAATCCACCTGTCTTCATTGTCCAGATTTTATCGGAATATAAACCCAAAATTTCTAGCAACTCCTTACTGCCTGGAGCATTAAAATCTCGACCTTCAATGGGTTTGAGAAAATATCTATTGCCAGAAGATATGAAGTAAAACGGAGAGTTACTCCCAAATTCAATCATATCGGCAGGCGGAAAGCCGAACAGTTCCATTAAATAATGGAAGGTTTCTATCGAATCGGATCCATCGAAAAGCATACAGCCTGCAAACAGCTCCACCATAATACAGCCTATTGACCACATATCGATTGCCCTTGTTATTGGCATTCCTAAGAATACCTCCGGTGCCCTGTAGCAACGATTTTGCACATAGTTAAAACAAAGTTCTGGTTGGTGGAACGATTGTGATGCCCCAAAATCGCCAAGCTTAATTGCCGCAGATCCGACCCGACACACTAAAACGTTTTCGGGTTTAATATCGCAATGGATCAACCTCTTTGAGTTTAAAAAGCACAAGGCCTGAAGCAGCTGTCTGGTGTAAATTCGGATTAAATTCAAAGATACTCCAATGTTAGGATGCATTGTAATCGGACTCAGCAGTGTTCCCACACACTCTCTATACAAAACACACTTGAATCCTCTCCACATAGTTGAACCAACAATATTTGTTACCATCCTCGCGCCACCCACAACGTTGAGCGCTCGAATTAATTCGCCCTCTTTTGTCAAGGAAAAGTTGTAATACTTGTCATTTGATACTTTGAGAGCAAGGCGTTTGGATGTATAAATGTCAACCGCCCGATAAACGGACCCAAAGGTTCCTCTGCCAAGTAGTCCAATTATTTTAAATCTATGGGCCAGTACGACACCGTCCATGTCTCTAGTAAAACGTTCCACAGTTTTCTGGCGATTCTGCTCGCGTTTCCGAAAGTTCAACCAGAATGATCCAGAACGAGTCTCCACAGCATCCTGAAAAGAAAATATATAATCAGTAGGTATCTCCATAAATGTACCTATAGTGGGTTGGGTTGGTAGAGCAGCAACCCCCCTGCTAATTAAAGGTAATAAATAAATAAATAAATATGTGACATTCTACTGTCTCCAATTGGATTATGATTTTATTAAAAAGTAGTTCAAACTTTAAAATAGAAACCAAGCTCTTACTTAATTTAGTGCGAAAAAATTACTAAAAATACACTTCCGTACTTCGCGCTCGCGGTTTGGTGTGCAGAGAAAATGCAATTAAATAAAATCGTAGGGACGAACCCTTAAATACGGGTAATCATCCTCTGCAAAAAATCGTATACATGTGTCGACCCATTTAGAGGATGGAACCTTCCGAATAGTGACTCAAAACACAAATCCACCCATGTAAATCATCATTACCTATGAAGGATCTATAAAGGATCTAGATCATTTTGGGAGGATCTTGGATCTTAATCTAGATAGACCCTTTCTTAAGTGTGGATCTTTGATCTGGATCTAGATCATGATGTTTAAATGTATCTGAATCTGTATCTAGATCCAGAATTAAAGGATCTTACCCAACACTGGTTGCTACTTTTCCAAAGGTAATCTGGTGAAAACTTCGACTCATCGATAAATGCAAGTTATTTGAATTTCTTGCATTGTGAAAAAATATGAGTCGATAGTTTTGGGGATTTTGTATAAACAATGTATGCTCAAAGTCAATTTAACATTCATGAAGAGGTCGGAAGTTTATTCCGTGAACAAATTGGTATATTTTTTATTAATAATAAGAAACAAATTTTGATTGTGATGATTTTTTCTCATTAATTGCCAAGTTGAATTTCAAGTTCATTGATACCATTCCTTTGTGTGGGTTAAATTTTATTTAGCATCCATGGTACCTTATCATTTTATCAATCTTTTGAATAAGAAAATGTACCAGGTGTTGGTGAGTAATTACAAATAGAAAAAAACCTAGATAAATAATTTGGGAATTTACGAAATCCTCTCCAAAGGTAAGTGAGAAGAATGTATAAATCCTTTCAGTCTCAGCTATTACACAAGGCACAGATTTTTTTACAATTATAACGCATGTTCCCATAATCTATTGAAGAGGAATAAGAGAATCTCATTGGTAACCCATAGTCGAGTAGCATCAATAAAAGAGGCGGGGACGCGAGTGATAAACAATTTAATTATTTAGTCAACCTTTTTACTCGCCTGAGGATGGCAATTCGCCTTTAACTTATCCAGAATAAAATTATATGGGGAAGGTTTAGAGTTTCAACCTCGGCCAGCTGGCTGAAAATAATTATTACGTCAATTAGGCTGATGTGAGATCCTGAGCATTCTGGTGTTTGCTTGCTAAGAAAGGTAGGCAGTTGCTTTTTGTAGAATTCCCACTGGCATGTGGAATTGCACATGTAACAGTTACAATTAACCATTTTAAAAGAACGGCACGAGAAATTATGGAAGAATATCCCTGATCAGAGACAAGCCAAAGCTCTACTAGAGATACTATCCACTCAAAGGTTGAAATTCAGTACGAACTACTATTACAAGATAATGCTTCAGGAAGATTTTGGACCTTTTTTGGATAGAGCCGCGATACAGGGACTAAACTAGGATACTGTCTCCAAGCAAGATTTTATTTAAAACATGGTAACCAGGAGAACTTACAGGTAGGTACGTACATACATACGTCAGTGATAACCATGGGCAGATAAATAATAGGTAATAACATAAGAAATGCCCATTCATTATTACCGAACACAAAAATTAATAACAAATAAATATTATTTTCAAAACATCCCTATATAGTGTGTATTGCACATATCATGCTAATTAATACGGAATTTTATTTTTATCAAAGCTATGAGACTCTGTTTAATAAACAGCTATAAACAAAGAGATACGTGTGATAGGCACCTGATCTGTAAACATTAAAACTATTCAAGATATAGATTAGCGATTAATTATAATTACGTGGGTACATTCGACAAATTGCACAACTTCAAAACCCGATTTTTTGAAACTTAAGTAAGAGTATAAAATATAAGTACCAAGAACTTTACAGCCAAGCGAATTTAGCAACGCAACCCATTTTTTGTGCCATTAAATGTTGGATTTCAAAAAATTATATTATGGATCAATTAATTTTTGATAATTGCACGTTTAAAATGGATGGTTCAGCAGAATATAGGGAAAGGCGATACGACGTTTAGATACCAGGCGTGCGGTCTGACGCCTGTCGGGCGCAGAGATGGACGGGAAGTCTCTGATAAATGTTCACATTTAATTATTTGGAAGGCGATGCAATAATGATTGAAAGTTACGTTAAAAATAATAAATTACTTTGGTTCTAATTGTGTCATAGTCTAAAACACCAATTTCTATTAGCTTTCTCATGAAATAAACTGTTAGAAAATTAGACATTTTTGGTTATATTCAATTATTATGTCAAGTAAAATAAAATCGGCAATTTTGCCCCAGTTTAGGAGACATCGTATCTGTTAGAACCTAACTAAGATGCCGTGGCGAGGCACAAAAAATGGGCAGTTTGAATAATTTTCAAATCCAGTAACCAGGACCAACCAATTTGATCCCTACCAGTAACGTACCTATAAGTATACTTTTAAGGCACTGGATCACTTTTCTAATGTTACGAACAATGTAGAGCAAGTTTACGGAAATTCTTTAAATTTCGTCAAAAGCATAAGTAATCCAAAATATCTGTTCAGAATTGTTTATTAAAACCAAAACTCGCAGCAAAACTGACAGATATATTTTCATTTTCCAAACTATGAATTTCCGCCCAAAATTGTTTTACCCTAAAACGCGAATACGACTTAAAGCCCTTAATAACAAATGAATTGAAATTGGTGCTTACGGTTAAAAGTTTAATAATCAAGTTTCAATTTAACAAATCAGCGATATTAAGTATGGAGTACATACCTTTTCTTCGTAGAGCTTGAGCTTGTGTTGGAACATATTTTCAATTGAAGCAAACTATCGAACACAATTTAAGGCCGAGTTATTTTAAAAAATGGATCCGCTCCGTCCGCGAAAGACGTTAAATTGCACCAAAAAGTGAGGGGATAATTTTCATTTCAACAACCAATGGTAGCTCTCGATGCGAATGAGTCTGCGCTTTAATGCTCAAGGTGACATTTGTGCTTTACAATCGTACGACGGTCTGTTTATGAAAACAGCATAGCTGCGATAACCGCATCCACATTCTTTACCTGTTAAATAAATAGTGAGCTAATATTACTTTTACGTCATACAATTACTTGCATTTTTCTTGATGATAAATGAACTTTGAAAAATATTAAACATTTTCTTGGGCTGCATTAGGAGAATTGGCCAACTTCGTGTTAATTTTTTACGCATCTAAGAAAATTCAAAAGGCGAAAAAGCTCTAAGTGTAAACTTAATTTAACAAAGAATGTCCGAGCGTCTGGCTCAAGATTTCTGGCTACTAAAATACAAATGCTTAATTAGCTCGAACTGTAGGTATGATGATTTGAAGCAACTCCTTTTTGTGTATGGACTGAGTGAACCTGCTAATGAGGAATACACATTGTTTTGGGCGCGTTATTGCAGATTGGGCTCTCTGCAACTATACTGCCTGTAAAACTACGGCTCGGTGACAGTCAGGAAGAGATAAAATAACGATAATCAAATATGAATTAATCGCGTTACCAGAATTGTAATCCGTTCTCGTGTGAAAAACCATTTTTACGCGGCAAGGCGTGATGTTGCCGCAGTTTGTCTCGAAAGATGTCTTCGTGTGTACGATCCTTTAGTGTAGATGCATATGTAGCTTTAACGTAACTTTGTTCTGATTGGTCATCGCGTGGAAACAATTGTAAAGAAAACATGGCTTCCCAATTAAATTGAAATTACAAAAACATTCAAATACTCAGCAATAAAAGTGGGTAAATTAAAGAAAATCCGGAGGAGCCCACACAAATTGACTTCAAAATGCATTTCGCTATACCAGACACAAAAGAATTAAATGACGGCAATGGCAGCATATTTGTGGTAAGTAGAACAAAATCGAATTACAATTATCCCATATTCGTTTTTTCTAGGGATATAACATACATATCAATGGAGTATTTCATTGTACGGTACGTTATAGACAACTGCATAACTTAAACGAGCAACTACGGAAAGCTTTCGGTGCAGAAACGTTACCTTTATTTCCGCCAAAGAAAATCTTACCTTTAACAGGAGGACAGTTGGAAGATCGAAGGATCCTGTTGGAAAAATATATACAAACATGTATGTGTTGGTGTTATTTGGTTTACCTGACATATAATTAAATTATTTTGCCGTAGTGGGCCAGGATTCGAGGCTTATATCGTCGGAATTACTTATAGGTTTTTTATTATCTGCTCAACAAGAAACAACAAGCGAAAAGAAACAAGAAATGAAACTAGATATTTACACAATGAACAATTTTCAAATAACAGTCAGAGTGTTATCGACAGATAGGACAGAACAAGTGTTGCTAAAAGTGTGTAAGCAGATACAGCTACCGCTGGAGTATGTTCGATATTTTGCTTTGTTTTTAATCAAGAAGGCAGAGAACGGAGATATAACGATGTTACGAAAATTGCAAGATTTTGAATCCCCATACATATCACATAAGTCCATGCAGCCGTCACATAAGATAGTCTTACGTAAAAGGTATTACAAGACAGTTTTTAGAAGGTGTGAATGTTAATTAAAATTATTTCACTTACAGTTATTGGGACATAAATTATGATTTAGAATTAATGACAGATCCAGTCAGTCTAAATTTGTTATATGTACAAACAGTTTCCGACATAGAACGAGGTTGGATTTTCTGCTCAAATAATGTTAAAATGGAATTAGTTCAATTTCAAGCGCGTTTAGAGAAAAAGGAGTACATAGAGATAGCTCGAACATTAAAGTATTATGGTTATATTCAGTTCAATACATGTTTTTGTGATTATCCAAAGCCTTGCACGAGGGTATTGGTCGCGATCGGCGGTGAAGAACTTAATTTGAGGATCGTAGGGCCAGGTCAGCTTGTCAAAGAAGGCAGCTTTAAAGTGACGCGCATGCGTTGTTGGAGAATCACAGCCACTCATGTAAAACGAATATTGAACTTGCGAGAATTTTCATTTCACTCTGTAGTTTCAGAATAAGCAAATTGTTGCTGCAAACAGCCAAAGTAATGATTCTATATTAGAATTGTCTTTCGAGTATTTGATGTCAAAAGACAAACTTCAGTGGATTACAATATCGAGTGATCAGGCCATTCTTATGTCTGTTTGTTTACAATCATTAGTCGACGAACTTCTACTTAAAAAAAATGGAATCGACTATAAAGAACTTTCTGGCTCTAGAGGAAGTTGGACTTACATGAAGCGAGATGGTTCCAGTCAATTGATCTCTATAGATGATCCAGATGTGTGTCCGATTGGTGTGGTGAGTATAATCATTCACTTTTGTTGTTTTTCCATTTTTCCATCTGTTACAGGTGGGTGAAACAACCAACGCAAAAATTCCAGAGTTTTTCTCCATAAAGAAATTGCAAGAAAAATTCGCGAGCGTTTCTTTCAAAACTGGCAAAGATTTTGTAGAAAATCACGCATTCGAAGGTATAGGTGATGATGATTTATAGAATTGTTTCTTTTATATTATGTTGATGAGTGTTAATTGTGCCAAATGGGGGTAGGAATCTGTACGTTTGGTACGGAGCTGCGCATTTAAAATGTAGCTATAATTTAAAGTTTTATCACTGTTATTGTGTATGAGATTTTTTAATTTGTGACAATGTTTTAAAAACAATGCAAATGAGGAGGATTCATACGATTTTGCTCAACTCTAATTGTTTACTTCTATTATTGTAAACAGCTCAAATTGAATACTTACATATTATTTTTATTATACTCAAACTCGAACATAGTTTTGTACCATTGTATTTACAAAGATTAAATATCCCTTGGCAGTGCTTCACAATGTAAATTCCAGTTGACCTGATAATTGTATATTTAATCTTTGATAGCTATTTATTCGTATAGATATATGTTTATATTAGCATTCAATTTATTGTTACATACTGAAGGTGTAATAACTTTTTATATATTTTCTTAATCGTTTTGTAACGTCTACAAAGGCAGTAAATACCATGCTAAACCTGTGCTTATTATTTCATGTATCTACTTCCTATCTAAAGTATCTGTATTATAATTTACTCATTTATAGATATTTTTTGAAATTTTAACACAGAAGTTTTTAGTAAAAGCTGTTCGCATATCAGATGTGCGCATGCGCAGATGGCACAAGACCAACTACATTTTTTTGAATTTTTAACGTAGTAATGTGATAATTTTGATGCGCCACAAGAGATGAGACCCACTGCAGAAGGATAAACGCTTAGTAAGAGAGGACTTCAAAACGAGTCTAGGAGTCGAATTTTTATGATCATGTCTACTAGGGTTGCAAACGGACTCCTTATTATTTGTATCCTTGCAGAGGATTGAGCGCTTTATTAGGCCCAAATAATTGTTCCCATAAATGTGCGAAAATTCAGAAGTATGTATTATTGTACCACGCTCGACGTCAGATAGATTGATAGAATTGCATGGTTTGTTAAGTTTAAACAATTCAATTTCAAAGAAATTAAACATAATTAATGTGGTACAATGGCCATTGTTGCTTGAATGCGTTCGTTCAACTGACGTAGCTTAAAGCGGCAACGTTGTAAATAAAAGATATTCCCTGATTGGTGTTTAGAGTTCATGCAACGTGTCTTTTCTCAGTGGTGAATTGTTGCAAGTTTTTAAAATGTTAAAGTTATCGATAATTTTCACATTAATTTTGGTAAATTTCCTAGCAAGGACAGATGCAGATATAATAAATAAAAACGTCGAACGAGTGATCGATTTATCATCGCAGTTAGTGAAAGTCAGTGCAACCATAACCTTACAAAATGCCGGCAAAGACACCGAGAACAATTATTTAATTGTACTGGAGCCAAATGCACACGCTAACTTATCGTACATTTCAGCTAAAGACTCGTTTAAGGAAGAAATGAAGATTACAGAGACGAAAGATGCGAAGTATGGAGACTCGAAGGTGTTTTCCATAAAACTGAACCAACCACTTGCAGCTGGTCGCACCGGTTCAGTAAGTGTGGAATTCATCTATACAGGTTGCTTAATTCCGTACCCACTCAGCATTGCACAGAAAGACAAACAGCTTGTTCGATACTTTGGTAATCACTACTTCTACTCTCCGTATACTTCCACCAAGCAAACTACCTCTGTAGTTGTTAATACCAGAAGCATTGAAAACTATTCGAAACTAAAACCTGTGGCCCAATCGGATTCCAGCATTACTTACGGTCCTTATAATGATATTGTTCCTTTATCTTCTGATCCACTGACTGTGCATTTCGAAAGTAACGCACCGTTTCTAACAGTAACTCGCCTGGAAAGATTAATTGAGGTGTCGCATTGGGGGAACATTGCAATTGAAGAAAACGTTGATATCTTACATTCTGGCGCAAAATTAAAAGGTTCTTTCTCACGATATGATTACCAACGGGACACAAGCAACAATCATCACAGTATTAAATCGTACAAAACCATTCTACCGGCGGCGGCTCATAGTATTTATTATAGAGATAGTAACGGCAACATTTCCACATCACAAGTTCGCATGCGCAAGGATTGGATTGAACTGGAATTACGTCCACGGTACCCATTATTCGGAGGCTGGAGAAGTTGTTATACCTTAGGTTACAGTGTTCCAAGTTATCAGTATCTTTACAAGGGTGATAATAACCAATACGTACTTCGTATGAGATTAATCGATAATGTATTTGATGACATGCATGTCGAACACTTACAAACCGGAGTTGTTTTACCTGTTGGTGTCACCAATGTCAAGTTAAGTACACCTTATTCGGTTGAAAGATTACCTGATTCGCAGACGTATAAGTATTTGGACACGAAGGGGAGACCAATTATCCGATTCGCTAAGAACAATTTAGTCGAGCAACATATACAAGATTTAGAAATAACGTACGAGTGGCAACCTGTGATGTTATTGCATGAGCCTTTATTGTTATCGGTTGCTTTGTATATATTATTTGTAGTAGTCATTATTTATGTGCGACTCGATTTCTCCATCTCAAAGACTGAACATCTAAAATCACAGTAATTTCTCACTTCTGAGCGTTAGATTAGTATTTTTCGTGAACTTGTTATCATTAGTTTTAGTATCATAATGTGTTTTAATACATGTACAATACTGAAATATTCATTGTTGAAAAATAAAGTCTAGCTAAAAATTAGAATTGTTCGATATAGATCTCGGAACAGATTTAATGCAATGTCTGCATTTGGGTGACTTTTTCCAATTGAGACAACAATTCTTGATTAATTCCATTTAAAGAGTCAACTTGCCACCATATAGACATGAACATAACAAATTTAGCCCCTATGAGTTTTTAAATGATGCAAATTTTTCTTAGTAAGCAATCAATGCTCTGCAACGAATGTATTGTTTGTGACGCTTCCAAAGTGCTATTTCTTCGATTCCAAGATATTTGAATTCTGAGTGAAGATGAAGAAGGGGTCGAATATTCCTGTGAAACGTGAATGCTTTAGCAGGGGTTTACTAAAATGTTTTAAAATAATCTTTTTTTAAGGGTAACGTCGAGTGCTGTTAGGGTGCTATTTATTTAGAAAAGAAAAAAAAATGGAAATTGTTCCAACTTCATTTATAGATAAGTAAGTTATTGGAAAAACAACTTGAAAGTTTTCCTCAAAAGCGCGAAAAGATAGCTTCCCCCGCGCCCCTGGTTTATACAGATAGAAAATGTGCATTATAATTGGTCTAAATTTATGTTTCTGCCATCAATCACAAATTAATATCACATTAATATTATAAATGGCCAAATTTGGCGATTGACAATAGGCAACTTTACATACTCCGTTCTGGACATTATTGCAACTTTTTGTGATAAAAGAAAAATTTTATTTTTTTGTTAACTACACCATTGAATTTACTTATAACGTCCATTTGAAATCATGTAGACATGAACATAAAAATTGAACCCCTAGTTGTTTGAAAATGACCCATCTGTACCATTACTAGTCCCCCGGTTTAAGTTTTTTTCGTTGTGGTTTCTAGCCCAGGCAGTAGTTTCATTGATGTTACTCAAGTAAAAGCAAAACAACCCATTAATAGCAAAAGAAACCAAATGAATGTATGCTATAGCTATAGAGAAGTAAAAAATTGTTGTAAAAGTACCTATCACCATTGTTTATTCATTCAAAACCAAGCTCTATCACTATTCACCATACCACAAGCTAGCGACATACCAGGAACAGAACATTGTACAGCTCGAAAAAACTCAAAGAAACATAATGAACAAGGTAGGTACTACACCCCTGCACGATACTGGCCATACAATCAATACGCAAGTGGGAAAAGCCCAGTGGGCAGTGAATGTGAGAATTTTACACTAGTCGAAAGAAAAGCAAGAAAAACGAGAGCGAGCAATGACAATTCAAGTATCGCGGTATCAACGCTTCAAGCAGAACAACCCAAAGCTGCTAAAATGGAAATACCAAAGAAAGCATTTCCGAAACGAGTTGGAACAGCTGCATGCTCCCAGGAGGGCTTTTCGGGCATACAACGAAAGTACTATTTAAGTAATTAAGCTGGGTACCGTAAGAGATCAAATGTGGATAATTTTGGGTTGACCTAAAAAACATTACTCGGATGAACTTTTTCTGCACTTTTTCGATCATGTCTGAGTATTTGAGAGTTTGAGGAGACCAGATGCATGCAGCATACTCAAGCTTGGATCTAATAAACGCATTATATAAGGTTAGCATTGTCTGCATATTCGTGAAATTGAGTGTATTTCTGATAACGAAACCAAGAAGTTTATAACACTCATTTGTTAGGTATTCAATGTGTAAGTTGAAGTTAAGGTTGTTATTGAAAAACACGCCCAGGTCCTTAACGGAGGTGACTCGTAGTAAGACCTTTCCATTCATCTTATAGTCAAAAAGTAAGGGATTCTTCGATCTAGTAAAAGTAAGGACTTTACACTTATTGATATTTAGTTTTAGTTTATTTTTGATACACCACTTAATTACTGAGTTAATGTCCTCTTGAATATTTAAACAGTCACTTGGGAATTGGACTTTATTAACAAGTTTTAGGTCGTCCGCAAATAGTAGTGCTTTCGAGTTTTTTATCACTCGCGGTAAATCATTTATGTATAAGAGAAACAGAAAAGGACCAAGAAGTGTTCCCTGGGGGTAGTGTCAGCACCATTCGCCTTAAAAGATGTACTATACGACACGAACTTTTGGCCTGAAGGAGTTGGTATCAAAAGGTTCGATTTTTCAAAACATCCCAACGTGGCACTCAGAGGAGCGGATTTTCCCTAGCAATAAGCGCAGGCAACAATATCATCAACCAAACTACAACGATGAGCATACCCCATATAAACATTCAGTGTTTAAGCAACAAGATATCTGTCCTTGATGCTTACCTAGCGGATAAAACCATAGCGATACTTTGTCTAAACGAACACTGGTTACGTTCTAGTGAACTCGAGTGCACATGTATCGAAAACTATAATAGTGCCTCTTCTTTTTGTCGGAAAATATATGCTCACGGTGGGGTTGGCATATACATCAGAAGTGACCTTAATTATACCCATTTGCCTTTAAATATTGCAAAGATGTCTCTTGAAAAGGACTTTGAAGTTGCTGATGGAATCTGATATAATGGCATCCAAATAATAACTGTTTATAGGTCCCCGCTAGGCAACCTGGACGTATTTTTGCATTGCATGGCTGATTTACTACATAAGCTCAAGTCTACGCAGGGAATCATCATCACAGGAGACTTCAATGTACACTTCTCTAGACCTGATTCCAGAGTGAGTTAGATGCTCAACCTATTTCTATCTTTTGGTTTAAACAAAACTGTCTTTGAGAACACGCGTCAGGATTCATGTATAGATAATATTTTTACTAACCTCGATTCTCACAAATACAATGTAAAAGTCCTGCAACCAGATCTCTCAGACCATAGTGCCCTCATGATCACTTACACCACAGTTGTACCGGAGGATACATCTTCCAAAGAACGCATTATCTACAAGCCAATTACACACATAGGACTATCCAAGCTTTATAACACCTTGGAACAAACAGACTGGTCATTCATTTCCAGTACTAACAAAACTGTAAATCACAAGTTTGCTTCATTTATTGACATTATCACAAAAGCATGTGACATGTCTTTTGGAAGCAAATCTAAAGTAAGTGCTCGTAACAACAGACAGTCATACAAAGTACACTGGTTTAACCATCATATAAGAAAAAGGAGAGAGGTTCTTCATTTTCTAACATTTTTAAACAAGCAAAACTCAAACATCGTCAGCAACGAGACATTAAAGGATTACAGGAGGATCTACAGAGCTGAAATTAACAAGTACAAAAAACAGGCTAATGATAACCACATGAAGAAATCTTCCAACACTCAAAAAGCTGCATGGGACATAATACAGAACTACAACCCAGTAAAACAAAGACAAATTCCAAACACTCTGACAGCTGACATATTTAACTCTTTCTTTAGTGATGTGGGTACTAATAGTGAACAATTTACCACAAACTAGTGTGAATCCTTTAAAATTCCTTGAAAACTTCAATATTCCTGGAAACCTAAATTTCTCATTTAGGGAAATAACGTACAATGAAACACGAGAAATTATTTCAAAACTAAAAAATACCTTGAGTAGGGACCCATACAACCTCAATTTAAAAATCGTCAAAACGGTGCAAAATATAATAATTTATCCCCTTTGTAAACTCATCAACCAGTCTGTGAACGAAGGCATATTTCCTGATTGCCTAAAAATTGCAAAAGTGGTTCCAGTCCATAAAACAGGTCCCAGAGATGAGGTATCAAACTATAGACCAATCTCCATCATCCCAATTTTTGGTAAAATTTTTGAAGCGGCGATGAAAAAACAAATACAGCAGTATTTTGAAGAGAACAACCTATTCAGCACTTGTCAATTTGGCTTCCGCAATGGCAGGTCAACTACTACAGCCATAAATTACTTGCTACAGTTTGTGAAGCAGGGGTTTGAATCTAAACGAGGCACAAATGTCTCTCTTTGACCTAACAAAGGCATTTGACTGTGTGAGCCATGAGTTACTGATCAGGAAACTTGCGAAGTATAAATTCGATGCGACCAGTATAGCAGTAATTCGTTCGTACCTCAATGATCGTACCCAATATGTTACACTTAACTCACTTAAATCCAAGAATGCAGCCGTGAAGATGGGTGTTCCTCAAGGATCTGTATTGGGGCCAATCCTATTTCTTGTTTTCATTAATGACCTGTCATCACTTTCAACAGCACCACATCAGTACCTAACTCTTTTTGCCGACGATACCACCGCCCTTACTACAGCCGACAGCAAGGAACTCCTGAGTAAATCGTCTAAGAAGCTACTGTCAGGAATAACTCAGTGGTTCACGAGCAATGGTCTAAGTATTAATGAACTGAAAAATCCATCCCTGTTACTGGGCCTCCATAATACAGATAAATCTCCTCCAGTGAAACTGTTGGGTATATATATCGATGGCAAGCTGACGTGGGCAGAGTACGCCTTGTACCTGTCCAGTAAACTGTCTAAAATGAACTACATTATACGAAATCTAAAGCCTAGAGTAACAAAGCAGGTCTTAGTACAAGCATACTATGGGTACATCCACTCCACATTAAGCTATGCAGTACTGTGTTGGGGACATTCCGTCCATGCAGCTAAAGTGTTTTCCGTCCAGCGCAAGTGCATAAGAATCATAGACAACCGCAAATATAGAGATTGTTGCAGAACATCCTTCACCAAACTTAACATCCTTACACTCCCATGTATATAAATATTTACCTGTCTAACACACGCCAAGAAGGCCCTTCCAACCCTTCGTAAAGACAGTGATAAATGTCATTACAATGTACAGACTAAAAACAACCTTGTCGAAGACTACTATCGGACGGTAAAAGGACGAGACATTAACTATTTCATGAAGAAATGTTACAATGCACTTCCTGACTACATCAGGGATCTGGAAGAACAACAATTCAGAAAAACAATCAGAGTGTTCCTTGGTGCCAAAGCATTCTATAGCATCGATGAGTACTTGAACTACAAGTTTGATGGCTCCGAATAATAAAGTGGCAATTGTGCTTCCCTACTGTGACGTGTGGAAATATAAAAAACGGGAAACATTTCTATAAATTTATAATTTTTAATAAAAAATAAATAACAGCAGTATAAAAATTAGAATATTCACAGACTTTTATTCAAAAAATATTCGGCAGCTGTTGAAACTGTAGAACAACAATCGAAACTCCTAAAAAACAAATAACAACCCAGCATAGCAGGAAGACAAAGACATAGGTAGTCCTCACCTTTTCAAACGCATTTAACCGCTTTTCAGTAAGTGCTAATGTATGCTGTAGTTTATCATCTTCTTTGCTTGCAAGGGTTTTTTGAATGTCCAACTGCGCTCGATCTTGTTTGTGCTTGGCTTGCACGGATTGGAACCAATGTAGGGAATTTAACGGACTGCTCTGATTGAGTAATTTTATAATAAACGCCAATCCTGTCAAACAAAAAATATTTCCGAGTTGTATGATACGAAAATACTCACCCATAGCAAAGCCATCATCAGTGAATGCTGAAACGCCACGATTTTTTTTATTCAATCTCTCTTTGCAATTAAAAAGATGTTCGACAAAATTAACAGTAAGTGGTGGAACAATAATATAAAAATTCTTCAAGTGCACATTTTGCGAATTCCGAAGTGTGGGTATGAATACTTTTACAAGTAGCTAAAAGATAAAATGAAGCGACTATCAGTTCAAACGCAAAAATCACCTTAAAATATTCGGTGGCTTCTTCAAAATTCTCGACTAAGTTATTTACGCTACTAGCAAATGACTCGATTCTTTTTTTGGAAGGTTCACTCAAATTTTCGTGTTCCAAAAGCTTATTTAAATCGCTAATAGCCTTCAAGTCTGGAATAAAACAGGTTGCATCAGCAAGACAGCGTCTTCCACCAGATCTTATCATTCGAATATACCCCATAGCATTTCCTGTAGGTGAAGGATAAAAAACAACTTTGAAAATTGCTTTGCGTTACCTATACGCGTAATGAGTTTACGAAACAAATCCAAGTAACTCAAACCCTCCTGGTTAAGTCCCAATCGTCGTATAGCAACATTGAATTTCTCAGCGCGCTCATACGGGTACATTTGACTTTCATTCTTATTGTCAGTAAAAAACTTTAAATCTTTTAAAAGCCTCGATTTGATTTGCTCGTCGAACATGAATTGAGAAAAGGTAAAAAATTTTTGTTGTAGGAATTGATATATGAAGTTCACCTAGGAGAAAAACATTAGTGATATTAGATCAGTCATTTTACCTACTGTCGTGTTCATAATGCCGATTCCGTGCGTACGAATGGAGTTCGCAACATGCAAAATATTGATTGTGTTAAGATGCTTATTGTTACTTTGATCTTCGATGAAAAACTGATTGTTTAGGTTGTACGAATATTTCACCACAAATACGTTAATATTTCGCATTATCTCCAATACGTCGAGACCTTGTTCTAAAGTTTGAATTGGTAGGTTGTCTTCAACTGTGTTTAAACCATACTGCAGCATTGCTAACCTGGAATTACATTTAATTGTGTAAGTTGTGAGGACTCAATCTTTGAATTATCAAATAAACAATTACCTCTCAAAAACAAATGATTAAAAATAATAGGGACATCAAAGTAAGTGGAGGAGAGCCAGATTAAGAATTGAAATCCTAATTTTACTACAAAGCAACGCTCTAGTAGAAACTGAAGGTTTAAAAAGAGTTTAGAAAGTTAGCCGGCCCGTGTGGAGCAGTTCAGTTGAAGCTGGACTCCGTTACAAAGGGTCCCTGGTTCGGCCTTGACTGAAACCCCGCCCACTCGAAAATAAAGGTCAACATAAAATAAAAGTTCTGGAGAACCTTTTCTTGTTCTGCAACGCCTTTGGAGACTCTGCGATCAGAACCCTTTCCATGCACTTTTGAAACCTAGACGGCCTGAAAAGAGTCTAGAATGCCATGCGAAGAGCTTACAAAGTTCTAAGCAAGACCTGGAATGATCCTCTATTGTGAGGGCGCTTAAAACTTTTGGAAAAGAGTCTTGGATAAAGGTAGCAAGCTTCACAGTGAACTTTGCAAAACGCCTAAAGCTCAAAAAATCGCTCAGGGAAAGTGGTGAAAAACTCTAGGAAAGCCTAGAAAGCGTTTGAAGGGTTTAAGTATGTGCTAAAATCTAAGTTGTCCCAGAAGTGTGTCTCTGAAGATCTGGAAAGCAAAGAAACGAATGCGCTGCAAAGGCACAATGGACCTTTGGTGCCTAAGTGCTGCCCTGTCTGGTTCTCCTTGCGAATGGAATAAAAAATTTATTTGGAATAATAGAGCTGATGATTGCAATTGAAATTTAAGGCTCCTCCAGGGGCGGACTGGGTAACTGCGGGCCAGGTGGAATTGCATAGGTTACGGGTCATTAAAGTATTACTGTAGTAATGAAGGTGGCGGGGGGGTAGCTCTGAGGTGCACCACAAAAACATTTTAAAGTACTCCTTTCTCGAAAATAAATTACCATACAGTTTTTTTTTAAATTGCAGCTGATAATTAAAAATAACAAAATATACAATCCACACGAGGTGCGTCGCCTATCATTGTATTTCAGCACTTTCATGCGACGACAAAAAATGATAAATTCATTGTAAAACACTTCAATTAAAGCAGAATTTTTTAACAACCTAACATCAACCCCAATATTAGAGAAACATGTTAATAATTTATTAATAGTGCAAGAAACTAAATACAGCACATACTTATAAATTTCCAACGGGCCATTATGATCTACAGGCCAGGTGGCAATCGCCACCCGCCCCCCCGGGCCAGTGCGCCCCTGGCTATACACTGCCTTTTTTTTGAGACCCGAAAAAAAATGTCTCAGATCAACCGGAAAAAAATTTTCTTATAGAATGGCCTATAGAATCCATAAGCCCTTTGAATTTTTTTCGAAATTGGTTTCTAGTCTATAACTTTTGATTGAGAAGTCTGATTGAAAAAGTATGAATTGATTTGGATTCTATGCACCCAAATTAATAAGAAAAAGTGTTTTCCCGAGAAATTTTGGTGTAGTCGATTTTTGGTAAAAAAGGAAGGTTATACACTGCCTTTTTTTGAACCCCGAAATAAAAATTGTTTCAGATCGACCCGGAAAAAAAATTTTCTTATAGAATGTGGCCTGTAGAATGCATAATTTCAAACAGTTCCAACATTGGGCTACTAGTTCAAAAGTTACGGCCCTTTGAATATTCTTTCGAAATTGGTTTCTATAACTTTTGATTGAGAAGTTTGATCGAAAAAGTACGAATTGTTTTGGATTCTACGCACCAAAATTAATAAGAAAAAGTCTTTTCCCGAGAAATTTTGATGCAGTAGATTTTTGGTAAAAAAGGAAGGTTATACACAGGGGCGGACTGGGTACTTACGGGCCATTAAAGTATTAGTGTAGTAATGAAGGTGGCGAGGGGGGGGGGTTAGCTCTGAGGGGCACCACAAAAACATTTTAAAGTACTCCTTTCTCGAAAATCAATTACCAGTTTTTTTTAAAAATTGCAGCTGATAATTAAAAGTAACAAAATATACAATCCACACGAGGTGCGTCGCCTATCATTGTATTTCAGCACTTCCAAAATACTACGACAAAAAATGATAAATTCATTGTAAAACGCTTCAATTAAAACGGAATTTTTTAACAACCTAATATCAACCCCAATTAGAGAAACGTGTTAATAATTTATTAATAGTGCAAGAAACTAACTACAGCACACACTTATAAATGTCCAATGGGCCATTACGATCTACCTACAGGCTAGGTGGCAATCGCCCCCCCCCCCCGTGCCAGTCCGCTCCTGGGCTCCTCTGTAGTCAATCCGCCATATTGGCAAAATAGCTAAACTTTCTTATGAAATGCTGCTTTTGCAGTTGCAGTCTAACAAATTCTCGATAGTGGATATTCTTTGCAATGATGAAAAGAACGGCGGTACTTAAAAAAAGTTGAAATATCGGTCTTAGTTTTTTAGGAAGATCGATGAATAGAAAAATCGTTTTTCGTAAATAACAGCCGTTGTAATGGGAGTAGAAAAACCTACAGCACCAATTTGGAAATCCGATAGTATTTCCTACGGCAGTACTTAAAGATATTATTTCCACCTATTATGATAATGCATATATTTTAAAAAATATGTATCGCGATCTTTAGAAAAAAATCAAAACGCTACCGTAAGGATAGGCAACTCATATTGCACTATAACTCCTGAGGCGACAATTCATTACTTGAAAGTGAAAACAAAAGAAACTACCTGGCATTATCCTGCACATTGTTACGCCGTTCCTAATGATTCATGAATGCTGTTGATTTGTGAATCATAATGTCACATATTCCTAAGACGAAAAGTGCAGTAAATGCATATTTATTGTAGGTACATTGGAAATAATTTTTGATTTCTAAAACCTTTTTTATTCTATCAGGATGCTTCAAGAAATTTTTTAGGAAGGTATCAAATAGTAGCCCAATTTTTAGCTAAACCCCTAGGCGGAATACGACTGTACCAGTAATTAGAAGCATTTTTGCCGCAAATTTGTTCTTGTGTAGAAATGTGGCACCGTTTTGATTTTTTGGACTAACGCATGACCCCCACATAAGCGGGTAGCACAGTATCACAATTCGCAAACACTACTACTGAGTCGAGACTTAGAGAGGCAAGTGCTACTTATTTTTTCAATATGATCAGATATCAGGAATATCCGCTTATCAAAAAATAAAGGAACGACAAATTTCGATTTTTACAAATAAATTGGAAAGAAAGCTGCGCCCAATAGTTTTCACATTCTGAGCCTGCCATTTCAAAGAAATTCGATTGCACTTGTTCATTTTAACTGTTACAAAAAATGTTCCAATTAATTAGTGGTGGGTAAAAAAATTCTCCCACTTTTAAAAAATTTCAACTATTTATTTTTTCCGTTTGAGAATATGATGAAATCCCGCAAACTTCACATCAACTTAGCGAATATGAACTGATATCATCTCGGATTTTGCCTCTCAGAAAATAGAGGATTAACCACAGAATCAACACATTTTACAACTGAATTCTCAATTTAGGACAAAAAAGCGAAGTCATCTTGCTGCACATAAGATGTTCGGAAAAATTCTACATGGGTTGTGCATAAATATATATATAAGTATAACGCTAAATGTACAATTATTTTTTGAAAAGATAAGAATTTATTTAAAAATCGGTATATGTTATACTTTTTATCATTGTAACAGAATTTTAAATGTTAGCTATCATTTTTATAAAAAAAATACATTTTTTGTTGTTGTTCAGCCTTATGGTATAAGAAAATAAAGAGATTTATTTTAGGTGTTCGAAGTGCCGGTTTATTAGGTTCTACCATACCTAAGTCCTAAGTGAATTCATTCATGCACATGTCTATCTAATAACTATAAAAATCTATAAATCAGTAAAATTGATTAGAAAGAAAAACTCACAGGAAATAAAGGGGTAATTAAAAATGTTAACAAACAATGCTAATCTAGTCCACTAATGATCTAAGAACCAGGTAATTTACAGAAGGTGCCATTATAGAAAAATGCAGTAAATGCATTGAATAAGTAATTTACTCAATAGTAAAAGAAATAGGCATTTGTGCATCTCCATTCAAATATTGTACAGCTTTTCGCTAAACTTGTTTACATAATATTAGTCCTTGACCATTATACATGGTCTATTGTGTTTAACAATAAATGAAGAGAATATGCAAAACTGGAAAGGATAGAGATACATCGTTGGTCTCGCCATTGAATAATAAAAGATTTATTATTCAATGGTCTCACTCAAGGAGTAGGTACATCGTCTAGAGATGTGTATTGTTGGTGGTCTAACCCATTGCAATAACATTGAAATACAAATTGACTACAGAGGAGCCTTAAGTTAGTACAACACTTCCAAATTATAAATAAAACGAAAACCTACCTTCTCATTTCCCCATACGTCCTCCAGTCGTGCAAAACGACAGTTGTTAGGTTATAAAACATGGTACTCAAGTAATGTTCGACCTCTTCTTTAATATGAATATAATGATTGTTGAAAAACGCAGGAAGCAAATTTTTAAAATTGGACGGTGGCGGATTCTGAAACGGATCCGATGGTGGCAGCTGCAGATGTAAATGCGTTTGGAGCCGCAAATTTGTTTCAACCAACTGATTCATTACATCAATTATGTCGCTTTTCAAATATTGGTAGGTTACGGTTTGAACCTTCTTCTCTGCAATTACGCTGCAGTCATTCAGCGAGTCAAACAAGAGCTGAAAAGCGCTAATTAGTATGATAATTGGATAGAAAGATACACACATAAAATCTAGACAAGTCGACACTAGTATCTATCATTTTAGAGAAGTAAACGGGCAGCAGCACTTGGTGCCAATACAAGAATGAACAGTTGCACAGCTTATACAGTACAGTTGGAAAGCTGCACATCATTTCTAAACGATTTATCACAGCGCGTAGATCAGACAAATTTTCGGATGAGAGGCCACTTGCTGACAAGGCTAACTTAATTATTAGTAAACGACGAGTTGTATTCGGACCTTAAAAAATGACTCAGTGTAAAATTCCTATTACATTTGAATTACCTTTAAGTGCTCTTTCTGCTACATTGAGTGATGATAAGACATCTAACTGTTGTTCTTTATAGAACTTTTCTTGGGTTAAACTTCGCTACAAATCAAATATAATAAAACAGTAAACCACTTATCAATGTTACCTTTAGCTTTGCAAGTTCTGTAACGGCTTTATAAGCTAAATGTTGAGTAATTAGTGTTATGACGTAAATTAACGGGAGCAAATTTTTTTGAAAAATGAACTGTATCGCTTTTAAGACTTCTACAAGTCTACAAAGGGCCAAAAGAGTTGATTTCGTCATGGGTCGCTCGGCGTCTACATGCATGTTTGTAATCCATTTAACAAGCTCACTGATTTTCTTGACAAGCCTGATACCATTTATGAAGGTGTCGGCAACATTTTGTAGGTAATTAATTTGTAAATGTGTCATGTCCATTTCTGTTACGTGTACGAGTTCACTCATCCATGTATATACCTGCAAACGGCCATCAGTTATAGCTTAAACGTGTGGTTACTTCACCTGTAAGCAGAGGCTATGGGCTTCTTTTGGCAGATTTTGGCTTCTGGTTGCAAGCAGCGTTAGGCGATTATTTGTGTAGGTTTTAATATCTATAATTTTAGATAACGGAGGAATGTGACGAACTAAAAATGCTTCGGGATGCCACACCGTATTTCCCACAAGAACGCATGCAGCAGCCTAAAAAAAGTGCTTTGTTGAATTAAAACTTGATTAAAAAAATCAGAACCGATAAGGACACCAAACTATTGTCAATTTTAAGCTTTTTGGCTTGAGCTAGGTAGCTATCACCGTTTTTATGCCAGGTTTAATTATAAACAAACTGAAAAAAAGTTAAAATAAAAAAACTAAAATACTTTTTGTCAGAAAAACAGCCATTTTTAATTGATGGTTCGATTCCAGGTTCAGGTATGAATATTTGTAAATGTATAATGGGTTGGGTTGGAAGAGCAGCCTTGGCTGAAACCCGCCCACTCAAAAATAAAGGCAAAAACAAAATAAATGATATATTTTTGCCTTATATAGAAACAGCTTTAATAAATGTGCAGATTACTTTGGGGTAATAAAAGAGAACTGCTGTGTATTAGTTGTGTCAATTAAGGTTTTGCTCGGGAAGTCCTCTGAAACAGCCCCCATTTTTATGATGCTTTTCTTAAAATAGGCGTCTTTCACAAAGCTTCTTCTGCCACCGCCCCTCTATGAAAGGGAATGTGATATGGGAGTAATTCTCAACCACATATGCCTACCATAATTTGAAATTAGTTTGGCCACCTGGTACCGTACTCTCTTTCATTGGAGGGATTAGTGAAACAGCCTAAACTAAAACCCCATTCGCTTAAAAATAAAAGCAATAAAATACAAAATTTCATTTGAGATGTCCAAGAAATTGTGTCAAAATTGTGCATTTACCTTTTTATTCACCTCGGATAGTCGTTTATAAATCTTTTTGTCAAAACTTCCAAACAAAGAATAATGCAACACGTACATGGCGTTTACTTGCAAGCAAATTTGTGTAAAAGACATATTGTCATCGTCTTTCTCCAATTCGGTTAACATCTGCAGGATGTATAACATAATTTCATTTGCTAAACTGCAATTTTTTATTGTAATAGTTAAGCCCTCCTCCAGACACTTCTCCACAGTTTGCTGTGTTAAAAATCGATTGACAAATTGAAGTTTTTAAACGTAGCAAACCTGAAATATGTTTCCCTTCAACAATTTTGATTCTAGGGTTGCCGTGCATTCCTTAAGAAACCGTAACTGTTCCACGGGGATTTGAAACTGGGACGGATTGTGTAACATTAACCTCACAGCTTTACGATACGTAGTCCAATGTTCTTGTAGTAAATCTCCACACACGCCATCTAGGGTAATTAAACAAACCAACATCTCTGCTAAGTAATCTAATGGTTCCTGTAATGGAACATTTAGCGACTTATCACCACAAATAATACTAACCGGAAAACATGTAACCGAGCTCTCATTATACAAGTTTTTTCCCAAAATCACGCAAAGTTGTTTTAACAGTAATATGATGACATGCCTAGCACGATCCACAAAAAGACTGACTCGCTGCAGTTGATCCATTACTTTACTAATTGACGAGAGATTTGCAATACCCTTCTCTGTTTCTGCCAACGAACCGTGCATTAAATGCCAAGTACAACTGACCACAACTTACCCTCCCCATATATTATAAACGAAACATGGTAGTCTGTGTAGACTTCTTTGATTAGTAACAACAGTTCCTCACATAGTGCTCCAAGACTTGCTAATATTTTACTTAACAGTTTATTATCAGACTGAACAATTTCTAGTAAGGATATATCCTCAGTAGCACCATTCTGCAATTACAAAAAACTTAATCAAGATTAATAGTACTGTAGATACACATACTTCTAACACGACAATCTCCGAGCGTATATTGTACAAATGGGACAATTTCTCCTTAAATGAACTCAATTGTATATTGTATTTGTCGAAAAAGGCTCGATATAAATGTAACTGGTATTCGCCCACAAGTTCTGAAAGAAGACCGTTAGCCATACATTTAATAGAATAATACAACTTACGTTCAGTCTCTTTATTAAAGAACTTTTTAGTTACTGCTTTAGGTTCTATCATATTGGTTGTTTTAATTAAATTTAGAATAATCAAAACTTTAATTTATTTATTTACATAACCACAACTCCTATTCCTTTCCTATAGCTCCTGATGTGTAGGCAACTAACATACCATGACAACGATCAATTCAGTTAACCACCGTCAGATGTCAGCAATTCAAAGCTGCTGTGGATGCTGGCGGTTCACCAGGGGCGGACTGGCACGGGGGGGGGGCGGGTGGCGATTGCCACCTATTGGAAATTTATAAGTATGTGCTGTATTTAGTTTCTTGCACTATTAATAAATTATTAACACGTTTCTCTAATTGGGGTTGATGTTAGGTTGTTAAAAAGTGCGTAGAATCCAAATCAATTCGTACTTTTTTGATCAGACTTCTCAATCATAAGTTATAGACTAGAAATCAATTTCGAAAAAAAATTCAAAGGGCTGTAACTTTTGAACTAGTAGCCCAATCTTGGAACTGTTTAAAATTATGGATTCTACAGGCCACATTCTATAAGAAAATTTTTTTTCCGGGTCGATCTGAGACAATTTTTTTTTCGGGGTTCAAAAAATGGCAGTGTATAACCTTCCTTTTTTTACCAAAAATTGACTGCACCAAAATTTCTCGGGAAAACACTTTTTCTTATTAATTTTGGTGCGTAGAATCCAAAACAATTCGTACTTTTTCGATCAGACTTCTCAATCAAAAGTTATAGGCTAGAAACCAATTTCGAAAAAAAATTCAAAGGGCTGTAACTTTTGAACTAGTAGCCCAATCTTCGAACTGTTTGAAATTATGATTCTACAGGCCATATTCTATAAGAAAATTTTTTTTCCGGGTCGATCTGAGACAATGTTTTTTTCGGGGCTCAAAAAAAGGCAGTGTATAACCAGGGGTGCACTGGCCCGGGGGGCGGGTGGTGATTGCCACCTGGCCTGTAGATCATAATGGCCCGTTGGAAATTTATAAGTATGTGCTGTATTTAGTTTCTTGCACAATTAATAAATTATTAACAGGTTTCTCTAATTGGGGTTGATGTTAGGTTGTTAAAAAATTCTGTTTTAATTGAAGTGTTTTACAATGAATTTATCATTTTTTGTCGTAGCATGAAAGTGCTGAAATACAATGATAGGCGACGCACCTCGTGTGGATTGTATATTTTGTTACTTTTAATTATCATCTACAATTTAAAAAAAACTGTATGGTAATTTATTTTCGACAAAGGAGTACTTTAAAATGTTTTTGTGGTGCACCTCAGAGCTAAAAATGTGCATTATAATTTGCATAAGTTTTCTACCATCAAACACAAATTAATATTGTAAATAACATTGACTTTACATACTACGTTCTGTATGTACTGTCCAGCCTTGTTGCTTGTCCCTCTCCAAAATTATCTTCCTGAATTTCGTAGCTCCCAAAAATAAGGTTCTTGCGGCAGCATCTTGTCGACAAGATCTTGAGAAACTCCTTTATCCTCTTGTATATAAATCCTAATAGGTGCATACATCCTGATGTTACACCCTATCCGTGATAAATAACAAATTCTAATCTTCATATTCCAAAACTGGTGACCTAAAAATTTTCGGTTTATGAAGTAAAGTGACCAAGGGCACCAATAATTTCTCTACTTTTTCCACTACTGGTACTGCCGCCGTCAAAAAGAGCATATACGATATCCTCGTGATTAATTTCTATCAAATGAAACAAATCGAACCCCTCATTTCCTTTCAACAACCCATAACGCCTGACATTACGTAGGCGAAGAGTCGAACAATATGCAAATGTAAGGGCAAGTTTACTTTCATAAAAAAGAAACGGAAACTATTTTCACAGCAATTGTTGGATGTTTGAGCATGTCGGTCGCTAACCGATACAATTTGAATTAAATTCGCTCTTGTTGAGTAGATCACACTGCTTTTGAAGACACTTCTGGTGGCCCTACCATGTACCCCAGCAGAGTAAAGAAAATAAGAGAAAATAAGCACTTACCATTAACTAGAACCAGAGGACCTACCTACCAAAAATCATACCACATCAATTATTCGTATATATATATATGTTAGGACTTTGTTTGTCTAACGTTCCTGTATTTTATAGGGAAACTGTAAATATACACAAATGACATTAACAAGTGGAAGATGATTTTGTAGAAGTTTATTTGGAGGGTATATATAGGTAGTCTTCTTAACAAATTTAAGAAATCATGAAAAACAGGTAAACTAATATTTTATATTATATTATTAGATTTGTCTTTCCAAATCGCCTCTGACAAAGACTTTCCCTTGTTATATTAGTCCGTTTTTGATTGTGGTAAGGATTGGATATTTTGTGCCACACGTTCCTCGAAAGTCGTCTGTATCAATAGACCAAATCATAGCACCGCCCAAATCACGTTGTTTAATGTACTGCACCTGTAAGCAATACGTTGTATAGACTTGCTGTAAATTTCCTTGCAGGAGAAACTGACTTTAACACCAACTGATCGTTGTTCATCATAACTAACCCATTGGTTCTCTTTATACGCGTACGGAATCTTTTGAGCATCATCCCATACAACAACCCATTGACCTGTTAGTAATTGCAGGCATATCTAAAATTTAAGTATATGGTAAATGTAGGTACCTAAAACTATTCAAAGCAACAAACTTCATTATAACCAATTGTCCCTTCTTCTTGTGTGAATGGACCTGGGGTTCCGGGGTGGGGAGCTGGGACTCCTATTCCATTTACTTGCGAATTTGCAAGCGTATATGTTCTCCCGTAAACGGGAATACCCATGACTAATTTTGAGGAGGGTGCTCCACTTGCAATCCACGCATCGATGCATTGAGACTGAAGATCATACACTAAACAAAAGTTGGACCATAAACGCTGTCTCTTACCACAGAAACTCCAGAAGAAGAAAATAATGGTGCGTTGGCACCAGTGACTCCATCCCATGAGGCATGTAGATCATATGTCATAACGTTAATAAAATCCAAATCACTACAAGCTTGAAATGATGTATTCAATCAATAATGAAACATTGTGCTTACTGAGTCAGTGCGGATACATCATAGGACGATACTATGTGACTTGGGGTTGCACCCGCTGCAATAGAAAGAACGCGTCCATTCCCTAGCGCTTGGCGAAATTCTCTGATCAGTGTTACAAAGTTGACCTATAATCCAAATTTATTGTACATCAAGATAGCTTTCGTACCTTATCTTCAGGAACACCACCTCTTTGTGCGGGGTACTCCCAATCGATATCAAAACCATCGAAGCCATATTGATTCATCAGATTGATTGCACTTATAATGAAGTTAGTTCTCAATGAAGGATTTCCAGCCATTTTAGAATAATTTTCTGATCCTTCATTCCAACCCCCTACCGCCAATAGCGTTTTCAAATTTGGATTTTTTGATTTCATTGCATTAAATCGACGAAACCCTCCTAAAGTTTAGTATTATACGATTAAACCAAAATTGTTTCATCTTACCATTGTCAACGTCGTTCGAAGGGTCTAAAATTTTTATTGACCCTGTTTGGTCAATTCCAACAAAAGCATAGATTGCGTGGGTACAAAGAAAGGGATCTATGTCTTCTACTTTACACGATCCATCTCCTGGGCGATATACTGACCAACTACCATAATAACACACAACCTTCTTGGCTGAAACCGAGTGTAGGAGTAGGACCGAAAGAAAGAATTGCACTCGTATATTACCAGAAATTGCTGCAATTTGAAGACTCGCGACTAAAAAGCAAAATACGAGTATCTTCGAATACATCATTTAAATATGCGAAGAGGATCAGTAACTACTGGTAGTTTCACATCGCAGTCTGTTAAATAGTAATCGCTTTGAATATTTGCGTAATGATAGTTTTGTAATTGTAGGTGACTTCAATACACAACAGTGCTGATGCGAAACCGTACATTTCCTTAATGCTGATTAATACTACAATAATGTAGGTAATTTGCAACCTTATTTTATCTAGCTGCCGCTTTAGTTAAGAAATACCACTCTGTTTTGAATTTTACTTTGAAGCTTACTTGTAAATCTTTGGTTGTATTTTCCTATAACGCGTCTTGTAAAGCATATAAGTATGTAACTTGGCAAAAGCAGTTGTACCACGATGTTTTAAATGCAAACTGAGTGCTGTACAAATTTTAATTTTAGGTAAAAAAGGAAGTGTGTAGGTACACTGCCTTTTTTTGAGGCCAGAAGAAAAAATGGTCTCAGATCGACTCGGGAAAAAATTTTCTTATAGAATGTGGCCTGTAGAATGCATAATTTCAAACAGTTCCAAGATTGGGCTACTAGTTCAAAAGTTACAGCCCTTTGAATGTTCTTTCGAAAGTGGTTTCTATAACTTTTGATTGAGAAGTCTAATCGAAAAAGTACGAATTGTTTTGGATTCTACGCACCAAAATTAACAAGAAAAAGTCTTTTCCCGAGAAATTTTGGTGACGTCGATTTTTGGTAAAAAAGGAAGTGTGTTGCCTTTTTTTGAGGCCCGAAGAAAAAATTGTCTCAGATCGACCCCGAAAAAAAATTTTCTTATTGAATGTGGCCTGTAGAATCCATAATTTCAAACAGTTCCAAGATTGGGCTACTAGTTCAAAAGTTACAGCCCTTTGAATTTTCTTTCGAAATTGGTTTCAGTCTATAACTTTTGATTGAGAAGTCTGATCGAAAAAGTACGAATTGTTTTGGATTCTACGCGCCAAAATTAATAAGAAAAAGTGTTTTCCCGAGAAATTTTGGTGTAGTCGATTTTTGGTAAAAAAGGAAGGTTATACACTGCCTTTTTTTGAACCCCGAAATAAAAATTGTCTCAGATCGACCCGGAAAAAAAAAATTTTCTTATAGAATGTGGCCTGTAGAATCCATAATTTCAAACAGTTCCAAGATTGGGCTACTAGTTCAAAAGTTACAGCTCTTTGAATTTTTTTTCTAAATTGGTTTCTAGTCTATAACTTTTGATTGAGAAGTCTGATCGAAAAAATACGAATTGATTTGGATTCTACGCACCAAAATTAATAAGAAAAAATGTTTTCCCGAGAAATTTTGGTGCAGTCAATTTTTGGTAAAAAAGGAAGGTTATTATACACTGCCTTTTTTTGAACCCCGAAATAAAAATTGTCTCAGATCGACCCGGAAAAAAAATTTTCTTACAGAATATGGCCTGTAGAATCCATAATTTCAAACAGTTCCAAGATTGGGCTACTAGTTCAAATGTTACAGCCCTTTGAATTTTTTTTCGAAATTGGTTTCTAGTCTACAACTTTTGATTGAGAAATCTGATCGAAAAAGTACGAATTGATTTGGATTCTACGCGCCCAAATTAATAAGAAAAAGTGTTTTCCCGAGAAATTTTGGTGTAGTCGATTGTTGGTAAAAATGGAAGGTTATACACTGCCTTCTCTTGAGCCCCGAAAAAAAAATTGTCTCAGATCGCCCCGGGAAAAAAAAATTTCTTATAGAATGTGGCCTGTAGAATCCATAATTTCAAACAGTTCCAAGATTGGACTACTAGTTCAAAAGTTACAGCCCTTTGAATTTTCTTTCGAAATTGGTTTCTAGTCTATAACTTTTGATTGAGAAGTCTGATCGAAAAAGTACGAATTGTTTTGGATTCTACGCACCAAAATTATTAAGAAAAAGTGTTTTCCCGAGAAATTTTGGTGTAGTCGATTTTTGGTAAAAAAGGAAGGTTATACACTGCCTTTTTTTGAGGCTCGCAAAAAAACTTGTCTCAGATCGACCCGGAAAAAAAATTTTCTTATAGAATGTGGCCTGTAGAATCCATAATTTCAAACAGTTCCAAGATTGGGCTACTAGTTCAAAAGTTACAGCCCTTTTAATTTTCTTTCGAAATTGGTTTCTAGTCTATAACTTTTGATTGAGAAGTCTGATCGAAAAAGTACAAATTGTTTTGGATTCTACGCACCAAAATTAATAAGAAAAAGTGTTTTCCCGAGAAATTTTGGTGTAGTCGATTTTTGGTAAAAAAGGAAGGTTATACACTGCCTTTTTTTGTGGCCCGAAAAAGAAATTGTCTCAGATCGACCCGGGGAAAAAATTTTCTTATAGAATGTGGCCTGTAGAATCCATAATTTCAAACAGTTCCAAGATTGGGCTACTAGTTCAAAAGTTACAGCCCTTTGAATTTTCTTTCGAAATTATTTTCTAGTCTATAACTTTTGATTGAGAAGTCTGATCGAAAAAGTACGAATTGTTTTGGATTCTACGCACCAAAATTAATAAGAAAAAGTGTTTTTTCGAGAAATTTTGGTGCAGTCGATTTTTGGTAAAAAAGGAAGGTTATACACTGCCTTTTTTTGAGCCTCGAAGAAAAAATTGTCTCCGATCGACCCGGAAAAAAATTTTCTTATAGAATGTTGCCTTTAGAATCCATAATTTCAAACAGTTCCAAGATTGGGCTACTAGTTCAAAAGTTACAGCCCTTTGAATTTTCTTTGGAAATTGGTTTCTAGTCCATAACTTTTTGATTGAGAAGTCTGATCGAAAAAGTACGAATTGTTTTGGATTCTACGCACCAAAATTAATAAGAAAAAGTGTTTTCTCGAGAAATTTTGGTGTAGTCGATTTTTGGTAAAAAAGGAAGGTTATACACTGCCTTTTTTTGAGGCTCGAAGAAAAAATTGTCTCAGATCGACCCGGGAAAAAAATGTTCTTATAGAATGTGGCCTGTAGAATCCATAATTTCAAACAGTTCCAAGATTGGGCTACTAGTTCAAAAGTTACAGCCCTTTGAATTTTCTTTCGAAATTGGTTTCTATAACTTTTGATTGAGAAGTCCAGAGCATATTTTAAGCTATAAAGTAGGCGACACTAATGCCGCCTAGTAAAGACTTTTTGTCGCCCAGTAGTGTGTAAGGATAACAGTGGCAAAAACTTTTCAGTTATCTGTCAAAAGCAAATTGGTGATCTGTCCGAGAGGTGTTGTTTTGCCCTTGAATTGAGTGGACTGTATGATTTTGTTAATTTCGGCTTAAAACGAATGGCTTCTCGTGACAATATATTAAAACAACCTTCTTGCTACCATGTTTTTATTGCAATTGCCATGCTCCTACACTCCCTCCATCCTGCGCAAGAACAGTCCGCCCAAACCTGGCAATTTACAGTATGACAAAAATGTTACACACAGGGTGAACACAAAACCTATACATTCATTTCCTTAACAGGTGTCTTAGTGCGGCGACTGGGGCCCTCAAAAATTTTACACTGGAGTGTAAACCACAGTATGGCACTCCGATGCTGTGCCGCCTAGTGGAAGTTCTTTAAAATATGCTCTGGAGAAGTCTGATCGAAAAAGTACGAATTGTTTTGGATTCTACGCACCAAAATTAATAAGAAAAGGTCTTTTCCCGAGAAATTTTGGTGCAGTCGATTTTTGGTAAAAAAGGAAGGATAAGTATTCAAATATTATGCGTAGTATTCGAATACTTCTCAAAGTATTCAAATACCTTGCGAAGTATTCGAATACTAAATATTTGTGAAAGTATTTGAGTTCCAAATACAAATACTGCTTCCATAAAAATATTTAATTACAAAGTGTTTGAATACTTTAAAGGATTTGAACACTAAATAATATTTACAAAATCGAATACTGCCCAGCTCTGATGATGGGTCTGAGCTCGGAGGCTAAATGCTTTATAATTTTTTTCTTTTAGAATCTTGGGACAGTGTATCACAAGTTACCATCGATTCCCGAATTTCCAGCGTGACCAGTCTGAATACGCAAGAAACAGTGAATGGTCTACACCCTATTAGTGTTATTTGAATTTGTTGTAATTGTATCATGTTGAAATTTTCATAGTTGCTTATTTCGAAATAAATACAACTGTTCCCAAAAATTTCAGCAAAATTGATTAAACTACACTGGGTGTTCACTGTTTAGATAGGCACTTATGGCAAGCAGTAGGTACCTACTTATTAATAAAAATCAAATGATTTAAAAATCCAATTTGCATTACCATTTACAAATTTAGTGATTTTAAATTATCCCTATGAATTGGAATCTACAAAAAATAATGTTGTGTTCACACCTATCTTGAATTAATCTAGAATAATCTCATTCTAAATACCAAATACACAGTTAATGTAATGAACCCACCAAAATTGGAATTTTCTTCGATTGATTCTGGATGAAATATCTAATATAACATTAACTTTCTTTTAACCAACTCCAATTTATCATATTTCCATACACAGTAAAATCACTTGAAATATATTGAAATTTAGATTCTTAATAACTTCTAGACGTAAATCAGGTTGAAATTTTACTTGTACATAAATCCAAAACAATATTACCTTGTAGACTACGACCTTTCTCTTTCGGAAAAAATGGATTACCTACTAAGGTCTGGTCATTGATTTTTTTCTTCTGACTTTAATCCGTTCTGGTATACCCTCGTAATATAAAAGTTACGAACAAAACACGCTTTAATTAATACGCCAAAGTTAGTGAAGTTCGTCAATATTCATAAATAGGAAAAAAAATTGATATAAATACTTAACAATTGGCCATTTATTGTGTCTTAATGGGCTTTCTTCACTCCTTTACGTTTTCTTTACATTTATTTCCGAATTTCCTTTTGTAATAATAACTCCTGTTGTCTTCGGCTTGCTGTAACGTATACTCGAATTCGAAACAGCAAATTTTTTAACTTTTTTGAATAAGGACTCTTTACAGTTGCTTCGAAAATTGACTTCCTTTTCGTTGCTGTGACGTATGGGTTTCCGTATAGTCATGCAGCTAATAATTTAATGACGGATCTTCCATTCCGGCGGACATTGCTTAATATCTTTTCTTATACTATCCATCCCAGGTAGTTTATTTAAGGCCATTCATATTACCTTCCTACGCCACTCAAAACTGTAGATTTTGCAGTTTCCAATCCCGTGGTTTTCCTTCGCAACGCTTCGAAACATAATAGGCCTTAAGAAAGTGAAATCTGTGATAATCATCCAACGCGACAACTGCCTTTCTGAGGCGACTAAGAATAAGGACAATTCCTACTTTACTTATTTCTGCAAAAAAGTCGAAAAGTTTAAATCAAAATCTAAAAACTCTCGTTACAGTAGATACTACAAAGTTTTTCCATTTCCGCGACGAGGTTGAAGAAATTCTTTAAACATTTTCGCCTTCATGAAACATATCTATATC
This sequence comes from Photinus pyralis, assembly GCF_008802855.1. Classification (NCBI taxonomy): domain Eukaryota; kingdom Metazoa; phylum Arthropoda; class Insecta; order Coleoptera; family Lampyridae; genus Photinus; species Photinus pyralis. The sequence goes on from NW_022170509.1 coordinate 22,098,364, forward strand.
ACAATATAAAAAAAAAGTCTATGAAAATCAAATCAGTACGAAAATAAATCTTTATTGGAATTGTTACTGCAGTTTACAATTACAACTATTTTTAATAATAATACAGAATAAATACGTAAGTAAGTAAATAAATTTAGTTGAATCTGTCGCACATTTTTTTGGCATAAAAAGTTTCTTCCCAATATTCATATAGCTTGAGTTCAGGAACCTTGTGAATCGAAATAGATCTTTGAAGAAGGCACCACAAATTGGTAATCTCAGATCGAAATTCGTAATTGTTAATTCTTTCAATGCCTAGATTACCGGCTACTATGCCAGTCAAGAACACATCTTCCAGTCTAATTATTTGGTGGTACAACGTAGCTTGATATAATTCATCTACCACAGAGACAGGTATCAGGTAAGCCGGTCCGTTGGCAAAGTCCGGTAATAATTTGTCTTTGTATTCCTTATAGGGTAAGTAATGCTTTCCTTTAGGATTGCGAACGGGTTTGGCGTTTTTGTGTATACGACCATAAATGGCCCGTTTCTTTGGGTTTAATTTTTTTATAAATTTAAGCAAACGTGGTATATTAACAAACACATCGTCATCGCTTTTCAGTAGATATTTGGCTGACGGACAGTGATCCCTTACCCATCTTAACATAGTTACACTTTTAAGGGGCAAGTTTTCATATTTGTCGTGAAAATTTCCCATCAAAATGTCTTTATATAGGCGCGATTCCTTATCGACGTTTTTCTCAGTTTTTTTAGTATACGTTTTGCCAATTAAGAAAAATATCGATATATCTTTTCTAATTCCAAAGCGTCCCCATGTCTGTCTTATGGACATGCGAGCACTTTCGCGATATGGTGCCGATGGAATCACTACCACAAGCTGAACATATTTACCTTTCTTTGGGCAGGAAAGTAGGTTCTTTGTGGCATAGGTTTTTTCATTTACCTTTGGATGGAACATATATGGCAACAGCATTGAGTCGAAAGTTCTCAACGGTTCCTTTGAAAATATATCGTGAGTTATTTTAATAACAGAAACAACATATAGAGGCAGGTATTTAAGAACGGGTACCATTACGTAATAGCCATAGAGTCCTAAAAGGACAAAGATAGTACCCATGCAAACTACTGCCACAACATCCCCTACTGATGGGCAACGCATATCCAATTAGGGGCTCCAATTTTCTGTTAAATCTCGATTTTTAAGATCAGCGATAAGCTAAAACAATTGAAATGCGTAAATATTAGTATTTCGGATATAATTTCTACTTACTTTCACCAGTTATTCGTTTACAAACTGAGTTTCGTACGCCGCTTTCAAAAATATCTGACATTGACAATCAGCGACATTTAATTATGGTTGCTTAGATACACACAAATGACTAATTGATAATGGGTGTTGCCGACAAAATTGGTTTGCTCTTTTCAATGAGAGGTATAAAAAGATGCAATGCAAAAGTTAATGATGGCTTGAGTGAACCTTTGTGCAGATTCACTATATTTCGCATTTAAAATATTGTTAGGTACGGTATGAGCTATAGAATTTGAACATACAGTGGGGGAATACACTCTTTCTGGATCTGGAAGTATTTTTGTGGCGATCGACTTTGTGTACTAAGGCGGTAAAGTGGATGTTTTCCGGGGCGAAGGAAGATATGGCCAGGCGAGGCGAGGTTTCCGAGACTGATCTGCCAAACTATATTCCTACTCCCCGACCTGCACAAGGAGCAAGGTTGTAGCATCCCTTGGTGGCGTCCGAGTTGACAGACGTTCGTCCCAGCACAAACGAAATTTAGAAGGAATATAAAATTTCCAAAAGTTAAGTTTCAAAAATTAGAATTAAAAAAAAACACTTTTACATAACAATCCGTTTATTGTGGGGGCTGTAATTTTTGTAGTACTTCAAATATTTTCGTTATTTGATTGATTTTGTTGATAAAATCCACAAGCAGCCGTTTAAAAATCATAAGTCATATATTTATGGAAGGAGCATGTGTTTTATTTAACACTTAATTAGTCGTCACTTCCTCTGCAATTTCGCGATAGTTCGTGTTGTTTTTAATAGGTGGGTACAATTGCCACGTTTTCTTTATATTCACTTCCGAAGTTTCCTTTTGGTAATAATAATTCCCGGAACCCTTGTTGTCTTCATTTACAATACAAATATTGGTGGCGATGCCTCCAACACGAATCATTTAAATCGGCTAGTTGTAGCGTGCTCGAATTCGACACGGCAAATGTTTAACTTTTTCGTTACCTTCCTACGCAGCTCAAAACTGTATATCTTGCAGTTCCCACCCCCTGGTGTTTTATTACTGCGCCAAGCTCTAAACCCAATAGGCCCCCCTAAAAAGATAAAATCTGAGATAACCATCGGACTCCAACGCGACACCTGCTTTTCTAAGACGACTAAGAATAAGGACAACTCCTACTTTACTTATTTCTGCAAAAAAGTCGAAAAGTTTAAATCAAAATTTAAAAGCTCTCGTTACAGTAGATGCTACAAAGTTTTTCCATTTGCGCCACGAGGTTGAAGTTATTCCACAGCTTACTTTAAGCTGTGGAATAACTTCAAATTTCTTAATAATATTCTTCAAACATTTTCGCCTACATGATGCATATCTATATCACAATATAAAAAAAATTATCAAAGTCCTCGTTTGAGATCGAAGGGACTTCAGCGCATTTTTGTGTGGCAGATCAGTATTCTATTAGCCCCTTTCGATTCAACCATCAATAACAGATCTTGTCGAAGGCTACTACATTCACTAACCGCTTCCCACTTTCCTCGTGCACCCGCAATTCGCTTTTAAAGATTTGACTCCACCATCAGTGAGATCGTGTCGCGGGCTACCACATTCCCTTTTACGGTACCCACTTCCGACGTCCCGTTCACCCGCAATTCGCGGTTGAAGATTTGACTCCACCATCAGGAAGATCGTGTCGGGGGCTACCACATTTCCTTTGACGGTACCCCCTTCCGACGTCCCGTTCCCCGCAATTCGCGATTGAAGATTTGACTCCACCATCAGGAAGATCGTGTCGGGGGCTACCACATTCCCTTTTACGGTACCCCCTTCCGACGTCCCGTTCACCCGCAATTCGCGTTTGAAGATTTGACTCCACCATCAGGAAGATCGTGTCGGGGGCTACCACATTCCCTTTGACGGTACCTCCTTCCGACGTCCCGTTCACCCGCAATTCGCGATTGAAGATTTGACTCCACCATCAGTGAGATCGTGTCGCGGGCTACCACATTCCCTTTTACGGTACCCACTTCCGACGTCCCGTTCACCCGCAATTCGCGTTTGAAGATTTGACTCCACCATCAGGAAGATCGTGTCGGGGGCTACCACATTCCCTTTGACGGTACCTCCTTCCGACGTCCCGTTCACCCAGCAATTCGCGTTTGAAGATTTGACTCCACCATCAGGAAGATCGTGTCGCGGGCTACCACATTCCCTTTTACGGTACCCACTTCCGACGTCCCGTTCACCCGCAATTCGCGTTTGAAGATTTGACTCTACCATCAGGAGATCGTGTCGGGGGCTACCACATTCCCGTTGACGGTACCCCCTTCCGACGTCCCGTTCACTCGCAATTCGCGTTTGAAGATTTGACTCCACCATCAGGAAGATCGTTTCGGGGGCTACCACATTCCCGTTGACGGTACCCCCTTCCGACGTCCCGTTCACTCGCAATTCGCGTTTGAAGATTTGACTCCACCATCAGTGAGATCGTGTCGCGGGCTACCACATTCTCTTTTACGGTACCCACTTCCGACGTCCCGTTCACTCGCAATTCACTTCTATTGGCGACACGAGAAAGAGAGACAGCGATTCGAGATTCACGAAACGTTAAACCGCGTGAGTTCGCAACGGAAGGTAAAAGGCGCCTGACTACTTCTCGAAGACGCGCGCGCCGCCTCGCAAAAGGTCGTTAATTTCGCCCCTATGACAAAAAACAAAATTCCGCCACGCAGGAGTTGTGCGCGTTTACAACATCTTTCCGACGACACCAATTTCAAAAGAATCGGACCAAAACTGTAGTAGAAGATAGGAAAAAACTGAAAAACCTTCACGTTAGTATACTACGCTCGAGGATGACGCCCAGATGTCGCCAACCCCACATCATGTAGCCATGTCCCTAAGGTTGACAAATTTCACGGCCCTGTAGATACACGTACACCCGTTGCCTTTCTACAAGAGTTCTTCTACGCCCCCACATTTGCTGCCAGCCAGCCAGCCAGCCAGCCAGCCAAAGTGAGATTAAAAGCTACTTTTTACAAAAAAAATTTTTTGCAAAAATGCGCTAAAAATTGCATAAGTTTTAAACGAGAATGAATTTTATTCCTAAAGGGAAGTCTCAGGGTTGCTTATAACTCGTTTAAACATAATCGATCATAGAAATAAAATCATTTGGACCAATACAACAGTTACAACCCCTAAAGGCGAGGATTGCTATGCGTGTAAGTATAAAATTTCGAGAAAATTGCATAAGTTTTAAACGAGAATGAATTTTATTCCTAAAGGGAAGTCTCGGGGTTGCTTGTAGATCTTTTAAACATAATCGATTAAAGAAAAACAAATATTCGGTGGGCTACACAAGTTACAACCCCCCAAATCAACCATTGCTTTGCGTGTAAGAGTGAGATATCTAAAAAAATTACGTAAGTTTAAATGGAGAATGGACTTTAATTTTACAGGGCAGTTTTGGGGATGCTTATAGATCGTTTAAACATAATTGATCACTGAAACAAAAACATTTGGACTAATACAAGTTACAACCCCTGCAGCCGGGGATTGATATGGTGTAAGTATATGGAGTTTCTAAAAAATTGCCTAACTGTTAAACGAGAATGGATTTTATCCCTAAAGGGAAGTTTCGAGGTTCCTTATAGATCTATTAAACATAATCGATTAATGAAACACAATTATTCGGTGAGCTGTAAAAATTACAACCCCCCTATTCAACAAATGCTTTCCATGTAAGTGTGAAACTGCTAGAAAATTACGTAAGTTTAAAACGAACACGAAATTCATTTCCAGCGAGAAGTTTCGGGGATGCTTATAGATCATTTAAACATAATCGATCAAAGAGACACAAATATACGTTGGGCTGCAAAAGTTACAACCCCCCAAATCAACCAATGCTATGCATGTATGAGTGAAATATCTAAAAAATTACGTAAGTTTAAAACGAAATGAAATTAATTTTTATAGGGCAGTTTTGGGGATGCGTATAATTCCTTTAAACATAATCAATCAAAGATACAAAAAGATTTAAACCAGTACAAAAGTTACAACCCCCGCAGCCGACGATGATTATGCGTTTAAGAAAGAAATATCTAGAAAATTGCATAAGTTTTAAACGAGAATGTATTTTATTCCTAAAGGGCAGTTTTGAGGATGCTTATAGCTTGTTTAAACATCATTGATCAATGAAATAAAAACATTTGGACCAATACAACAGTTACAACTCCTGCAGTCGAGGATTGTTATGCCTATAAGTATAACATTTCGAGAAAATTGCGTAAGTTTAAAACGAGAATGAACTTTATCTTTAGAGGGCAGTTTTGGGGATGCTTATAGATCGTTTAAACATAATCGATCAATGAAACAAAAACATTTGAACCAATACGCAAGTCACAACCCCTGCAGCCGAGGATTGCATGAGTGTATAGGTAAGTATAAAATTTTTAGAACATTACGTATATTTTAAACGAAAATGTATTTTATTTCTAAAGGGAAGTTTCGGGGTTGCTTATAGATCTTTTAAACATAATAGTTCAAAGAAACACAAATATTCGGTGGGCTGCAAAAGTTACAACCCCCCAAATCAAGCATTGCTTTGCATGTATGAGTGAAATATCTAAAAAAATTACGTAAGTTTAAAAGGAGAATGAACTTTAATTTTAGAGGGCAGTTTTGGGGATTCTTATAGATCGTTTAAACATAATTGATCACTGACCAATACAAAAGTTACAACCTCTGCAATCGAGGATTGCTATGCGTGTAAGTAAGAAATTTCTATAACATTGCATAAGCTTTAAACGAAAATGGATTTTATTCCTAAAGGGAAATTTCGGGGTTGCCTATACATCTTTGTTTCTTTAATCGTTTAAACATAATCGATCAAAGAAACATAAACATTTGGACCAATACAAAAGTTACAACCCCTGCACCCGAGGATTGTAATGAGTGTAAGTAAGAAATTTCTAGAACATTGCATAAGCTTTAAAGGAAAATGGATTTGGTTCTTAAAGGGAAGTTTCGGGGTTGCTTATACATCTTTTGAACATAATCGATTAAAAAAACACAAATATTCGGTGGGTTGCAAAAGTTACAACCCCCCAAATCAACCATTGCTATGCATGTATGAGCGAAATATATAAAAAATTACGTAAGTTTAAAACGAGATGAACTTTACTTTTAGAGGGCAGTTTTGGGGATGCTTATAGATCGTTTAAACATAATCAATCAAAAAACATAAACATTTGAACCAATACAAAAGTTACAACCCCTGCAACCGAGGATTGCAATAAGTGTAAGTATGAAATTTCTAGAAAATTACGTAAGTTTTAAACGAAAATGTATTTTATTTCTCAAGGGAAGTTTCGGGGTTGCTTATAGATCGTTTAAACATAATAGTTTAAAGAAACACAAATATTCGGAGGGCTGCAAATGTTACAACCCCCCAAATCAACCATTGCTTTGCATGTAAGAGTGAAATATCTAAAAAAATTACGTAAGTTTAAAACGAGAATGAACTTTATCTTTAGAGGGCAGTTTTGGGGATGCTTATAGATTATTTAAAGATAATCGTTCAAAGAAACACAAATACTCGGTGGGCTGTAAAAGTTACAACCCCCCAAATTAAACATTGCTATGCACGTATATGAGTGAAATATCTAAGTAAATTACGTAAGTTTAAAACGAAAGTGAAGTTTATCTTTATAGGGCAGTTTTGAGGATGCTTATAGATCCTTTAAACATGATCAATCAAAGAAACAAAAACATTTGAACCAATACAAAAGTTGCAACCCCTGTACCCGAGGATTGCTATGCATGTAAGTATAAAATTTCGAGAAAATTGCGTAAGTTTTAATCGAGAATGAATTTTATTCCTAAAGGGAAGTTTCAGGGTTGCTTATAGATATTTTAAACATAATCGATTAAAGAAAAACAAATATTCGGTGGGCTGCAAAAATTACAACCCCCTCAAATCAACCATTGCTTTGCATGTATGAGTGAAATATCTAAAAATTACGCATAATTAAAACGCGAGATGAACTTTATTTTTAGAGGGCAATTTTGGGGATGCTTATAGATCGTTTAAACATAATCGATCAAAGAAACAAAAACATTTGGTCCACTACAAAAGTTACAACGTCTGCAGTGAAGAATTTCTATGCATGTTAGTGTGAAATTTCCAGAAAATGACGTTAAAACAAGAACGGAATTATAGAGGGCAGTTTTGGGGTTGCTTACGGATCATTTAAACTTAATCGATCATAGAAACGATAGCATTAGGGCCATTTGTAGTAGTCTAAGTCAACTTTCAGTATAACCGAAGGTCAAGTAAATCTGCCAATACATATTTTATCTGAAACGGACTCTTGTATAACTAAAAATCTATTCACATTAGCTTCCCATAAGTAATCAGCTCAGCTTGTCGCTGTTTCTCAACAACTGTAGGATTGAGAAAATTATTCTGCACCGCATTTACTTGAACGTGAAGCTGTACGTTTTTTCCTTTGCAATTTTTTTATCTCTTATAATAATGAATTTATCGGCTTTTGACGAGTTGATTTTGGTTTTTCATCTATGCAGTATATACTATTTTTCCATTTATCCGACGTCGAAGCTCTGAATAATTTCCTAATCCTAATGCTGTGTACGATAAAGTCACTCTGGCATAAGGTAACTTGTACCAAAATGACTTTCAAAAATTAAGCATAACAAAAAATAATGGTAAACCAATTTATTTTATAAGGCTTACAGATGTAAAAGTCTAATCAAAATTATGTACTAAGCTTTGGATTTTTCGAAAGTTTTGATAAAATAATGTACCTATTAAGTACAATACGTTTAACAGTTAGTTATATTTATATGAACTTTATGACTAACATGATAAGATAAATTCTACTGATTAAATAATTTTCCATTTTAAAAATGGCTTATCTATTTCTCAACATTACATTTTTCACGTAAATGCTGCAACAAAAGAAAACATTAAAAAATAACAACAATAGCTACATTTCTAAGTCGGAAACTAAAAACTACTCCTCACATTAAGTCTTCTGAATTAAAATTTAAAAAAAATTATGAGTTAGATGCCTAAAAAGTCCTCTACACACCATGCACTGGAACGTGAGGCAGCACGTCATTGTTAAGTGTTGACTCACTCTTTTCTTCCGAAAGGGGCTGATAAACGGAACCGCTATGCTTGTGCCGATTGATAGAGTTAAACCAGGGAATTTTGACGTGTGGGACCTTCACGGGTACCAATTTTCTTCTGTAACAGTAGAGGAAGATGTTGACGACAAGCAAGACGACTGTTACGGCAGTGGCGACGAATATAAAAATTATTTCATATAGTGGATATTCCGTTTGCCGATCAGCTTTAAAATGAATGGAGCGGAAGTATTCATCGCCACATTCGTCATACTCGTCCTCATCGCTGTCTTCAACTGTTGATTTGTTGTTGTCTTCTTCATCATCGTTAAAGGTATCAAAAAAGTAGTCGTCCAAGCATCTCTCCTTTACCAAGAATCTCCAAGAGGAAAGTGCCTTCCCTTGATTTTCATAATCGTTTAGTTCTTCGTGAGTTTTCCATTGAAGCGAATCGAGAAGTGGTTGAACATTATGCTTGTTTAACCAAGATGTGGCGTTATGCAATATTTCATCGCAACGCAATGGATTATGGGAAAGGTCGAGTTCTTGCAGAGAAGGAATTACTTCAAAATCACGAGTGGTTACCGAAGTTAAGGAATTGTTTACGATTCTTAATTGGTGCAACGCTTTCAAATTTGTCTTTATCGGTTGTTGCCAAAGTTGGCGTAATCCACAAAAACTAACGTCCAAAGTTTTAAGGGCGAGATTACGTTTGAAAATATTAGTGTCGATGCTTTTTAAGAAGTTTCCGGCCAGGTTAACTGTTTTTAATGCGATGGAATTGACAAATGTCGAAGAAGGTATACGCGAAATATCGTTGTACGACAGGTCTAATTTAACCAGCCTAGGTAGCCGCTGGAATATAGCGAGATTGGCTTCATTTAGTTTGTTATGCGACAGGTTAAGTGTAACTAGAGAGGGAAAATGTTTGAAAGCGTCTCTGGCCATTTGGGAAATACCGCAATGGCCGCACGAGAAATAGTCGGTGATGAAATCATTTTGTAATGTTGTAATTTGTAATTCGGGGAACTCCCTAAAATGGTTGTAGTCGAGAATAATTTTTTGAAGTCTGACATTGAATTGAATTACGAGCGGGTCCAGATTTGTCAAGTTATTACGGGATAAATCGAGATATACTAACTCTTCCATTTTATCGAAAAATCCGTACGTTAGATTAAGAGAGTTATTGCTTAGGTCCAGATGGTTAAGTGCCATTAGACTTTTGGAGAGGTCGTCCCCGAACGTCTGCAGTTGACAAGATTGGAGTACCAACTTTTCTAAATCCGCGTCTAGTAGGCTTAAATCAATTCTCTTTAGCGGATTATGGGATAGATTGATAGAAATGATCTCGGTGTTATTTTGAAAAAGGTCTCGCGGAAGATCCGATATATTATTATGTGTCATTGTAACGTCTTGCAGATTTGGTAAGTTGGAGAAAGCGCCGTGATCGACAGACGAGATGTAGTTTTTGTCTAGGTTTATGAATGTGAGATAAGGAAGATTGGCGAAAGTTTTTTGTGTGATTGCCGTAAGGTAATTTCCTGACAAATCAATTTCTTCTAAGAAATTTGAAGCGAGGGATTCTAATTTACGCAAGGCGGAGTTCGTAATTTGTAGCATACGCAATTCGTCTGCATCGGCAAGCATGTTTGAATTACCGATTACGGGAATTGAGGAATTGTTTATGCGTAAGGAGGATAAGGATGAGAGCGGTTTAAGGGCCTTCCCATCGATGGCCAGAATTGAGGCATGTTCGATCGAGATCGAGTTTAAGTGCTCTAGACCGCTGACATTGAATACTTGCCCTTTAATTGCTATGGGTTCGTTGGGGTTCGAAATTTTGAGGCTCAATATGACACCCTCGAAACGGGTGTAATTCGCCGAATTGCATATTGCGGAATTGTCAGTGCAGTTACAGTTTGTCGGGCAGAAAGCACTGGCACTAGTTGTTAACAACACAAGTAGAAGAATGTTGCGTATCATTGCCGTTGTCTGCGGGTGTCCTAAAAACAAAAAATAATATTGGAACTCGCTTTTAATATGTACTTAGACAACAATGTTATCTTTACTGATAAGACAATTACACTTATTAGGATACATGATACGCTAGAATTAAAAGGAACAAATAAAGTGTAAATTTTGTCGGGAATGGACATTTACACTGTACAGGTTAGGATAATAATTAATGTCCTTGAATGAGCATAAATAGGTGCGCACAAAAAATAATTTAATAACCCAACATTTAATTCCACCTTCCTAACTGTGAAAAAATGAAGTAAGAAGACTCACCTCGAAATTTTAAAAAACTTATAATCGCACTAACAAAAGAATGTTCAAGGTAGGTACTCAACAAGGGAAAAGTGAAATACGAATGAATCTTTGGCTAAACAAAGAGCACACGATAAGTTTTCGTGGAATGACGAAAGTAAAGTCAGGTGAGTCGACTGCAAACGATCCCAGGTAAGTGTGGTCACATGGTTACTTAACTTAAGTAATAAATTCAAATCACGCGCCAAAAGTTTTCATCGCGTTTTAGCGCCTTATTTTGAATTTTTGAAAAAGGTACTTCTGTAGTTACCTGTAAAGAAGTTCTATGTAATATATTACGCCGATTACAATTATAAACCGAGTAGCCCTCGTTTTGACCCGGATTTCCCCACCACGGTATTCAAATCACTGGAAGTGAATCATGACATTTATTGTTGTCTTTACTGCACGAAGCACCATTAGGTACTTCTGATAACGGTGTTCGAGTTCATTCGTAGATAGAAATTCGCATGTCCATCTACTCTTCAGATATCATTTGAGCGTTTGTGTCGCCGGTGTGCGCATTTCGATTTTAAAAAAATACCGCGGCTAGTGACCAATTGAATTTTTTTAAATTACAAACGCATCAGTGAAGTGAAATTTTTATTGTATAAACTTTCTAGGTGCATTAATGTGCAGGATTAGAAATCCATAGGTAATTTTTAAACTTATTTGCTAGGTTTTTGATTTTTAATATCTTTTTATACAGTTATTTTAAACTCAATCCATAGTACGAATTCCAAGGATTTAAAGAAAAACACGTGCTGTTTTAAACTCTACTCTTTTAGATTAGAAATGTTTTAACCCCACGGCGCAAGAAAATAGATTATTGACATTGACACCGTTAATATTTACTATTTGTAAATCGTCATCACTTATCGAATTGTGTGTCGCCCTAAGGCCTATGATTATCTCACAAGCAAATGATCTCGGTTCCGTAGATTATCGTCCAAAGTCTCAAAAACGTCAGAAATATTACTTTACTTTCATTCATTACTATGGGAACATGAACAAACAATAATCTTATCAAAAACAGCGCTCTGTTGATATACGATATCCCTAGGTAAACGAAAAATTGTAGGCTTATACACCTTTTTGCGGTCAATATTAACTACACCTATACCTATGATAATAATTGAGTTGAAATATTTTTTCGTTAAGAGGATTGGATACCCCAAAGATACGCGATTTCCTTATTTTTAATTCGATCCTCATGCGGTTTTTAACAAGGTAATTCAATTTATCGGTAAACGGCGCTATTTCATTAAAATTTTAAATTGAAACATTTTGATATAAACTTTGTTGTTAGAAATCATTATTTTAAACAATTTAAATGGCGCCGTTTACTTATAACATTGTGGACACCATTATCACCAGCTAATTTAATTGCAAAAATCAGTAACGAAATTGGAGGCATAAATAAGATTTATCTGGTAGATGGCGCGTGGTATAAAAAATCTTTTTACTTTAAAGAGGATTATCCATAGACCATAACATTGTAACAGTTACGAAGTAACCCTAACTGAAGACACATGTACAACCTGCTCCCGGAAAAACTTAAAGCCTGCAAGTCCCTGGGTATATTTCGTAGGGAAGTAAAAAAGTTTTTAATACGTACCTAACTGCTTCTACACCATTGACGAATATGTGGATGGATGTAGAAAATGCTGTAACTACTGCGATATACCTGTGTGATATATGTGATTTACTTTTTATATTTTATGTGTGACATGTATATATTTCTTATATTTTATTCTTACCTCGTTGACGCCTCCTATGTACACTACATGTATGCCAAAGGAATGAGTAAACAATCTAATAAAAAAAAGAATAAGTTCATGAACTGTATAGTGGTATACTGATTAGGTGATTCCAAATTCTTCGTTGCTTACAAGAAGAAATTCGCATATTTTTCCCATTTAACTGCAAAACAAAAATTTAACGTGTTAGTGATACAGTGAAGCGTTTGGCTTGGCGATGATCAGAATGCATCAATATCATTGCAAGATGCAACTGATGAACTTCAATCATTTGGGAGCAGAAGAAATCTGGTTCATTATTTTTTTCATTTTTTCATTTTATTATTTGTGATCTATACAATAGTATTTTCACACGTCATCAGGTACAATTACATAGTATTAAAAAAAAAAGACAAAGGACACGAGAACATGATCACACAAGGTACTGTTGCTTTTAAAACTTAAATGTTATCAAATTTATCTTTTAAAAATTCTTCATAAGAATAAAAAGCTTTTCGTTTAAGGCAACTATTTACACAGTTTTTAAATGCGTGCAAATCTAAATATTTTATTTGTTTTGGCAAGGCATTGAAAAATTTCATGCCGTAAAATGTAGTGCCATCTTTGGTCTTGTTTAATCTATGAAACGGTATATAAAGATTCTCTTTGTTCCTTGTATTGTAAGTATGAATATCGGTGCTTACAGTTAGTGTAGTCATGTGTTCTTTAGTATATATTAAACATTGCTGTATGTAAATGCAAGGTAATGTCAATATATTTAATTCGATAAAACCCTGACGACAACAATCTCTGTATTTAAGGTTTTTAATAATCGTATACATTTGCGCTGCAAACCAAATAATACTCGAGAGTGGGCAGAATGGCCCCATGCAAGAATTGCATAAGATAATACCGAATGAAATATGCCACAGTTTCCTTCGTAGTCACCCTTATTAAATTGCGAATCAAAAATAGTGCTCTAGCTAATTTAACACGCTGAACGTTAACATGTTGGTCCCACTTCAACTCCGAATCAAGTGTTACGCCCAATAATCCAAGCTCTCTGCGTTCGCTTAATACTTTGGTTCGTTTAACGGTTAATACCAAATGTTGAGTTTTAGCATTACAAAATGTATTACTAAAAATATTCACATTAATTTTCGACAATCATTTGTATACAATTGTTTATCGAGATGGCGAATGCACCCTTCCTTCGATACATCAGTAGAATTGAATCATTGCAAGAATAATTTTTATCGATTTGTACGTTTCCATCCTCCAAAATTCACAAATTTCAATTGGGATTTGTATAATGATGCTGTAACACGTAGACAATGAATCAATAAAATTAAACGAATCTGCATCAGTTGTTATACATACTATAAAAATTAAACCTTGTACAGAAACAGCGAAATCGAGAGCGAAATTGATAACTGTGGAATATAAAAAAGTTGTTGACTTGACTAGTAACGAGACTAGTATTAGGTATTATTTATTATTTATAGTATTGATATAGGTACATACCTAGTATATAGTTCGAGATATAGTTATAATTACCCTCGTAATTACCTATAGTATATAAAGTTATTTTTTTAGTACACCAAATATTTTTGTTGGTTTGAGGTTATGTCTAAATAATTTATAATTTTGGTGAAACTAATGTTATTATTTTGCCAACATTTTATTGGTCAGGAATTTTAGTAGGTATTTATTTAGCAAAGAAAATTCTATTCTTGGGAATTTATGAAATATCTATAATTACGAAGATAATTACCCTTGTAATTGCACCACTTTCCACTGGATACTGGCTTTTGTGGTGATCGATAGCTATTTCACAATAAGTAAGAGTTTTCGGACTACAATGCGCAGTCTACAGTGGGAGTGAAATAGTATAGTATTTTTACTCACAAGCAATTAACATGATCGAAAATCCCAAGGACCCAATGTAAAAGTAATTATTTAAGCAAATTAAATGTTATAATGTAGGGTAAAGATAATTTAAACGTCAAACTTAACACTATTGCCATAGTAACGATATAAGGCATAAAGAATCTACAAATCGCCTGTTGTAAATTAAGAGTAATTGTTCATAGTAGCAGTAACAGGGTATAGACTACCGGAATAAAGTGTAAGTATGTCCAAAAATGTGTGTGATAGGGGGACTAAAGCACAGTTATATTTTCATATAAATGGGCTAATTTTGCGTTTACAAGGTACGGTCTCAAACAGTTTAGGTAACTTTGTAACTCTTTTTCAAAATGTCTACCACAAGATGTCAACGAAATTTGATATCTAGGGATCTTTGAATTTAGGTTTTGAAAGTTAATTTCATTCTTTCGATTCTTTTCTTTCTTTAAATTCTTCAGACTCTTCGGACTTCTCCGATTATTTCCGATGTTACGGATTTTCAAGTTATTTTCTTTTCGTTTAGTGTCCTCTGATTCTTCAAATTCTGTTGTTTCTTTGTACTTCTTAAATTCTTTCCTTCGTTTATTAACGAGCTCCTAGCGAATGTATAATTTTGCTGTGTCCGTCCGTCCGTCGGTCTGTCCGTTAGCACGATATCTCGAAAACAAGTGGACATATTACGATGAAATTGTGCGGGTTGATTCTTTATCATTATTGCCAAATATTTTGAGCGTTAATGACTGTATCTTTTGATATGTGCAATAAGCGCGAACAACCTGCATTGTATTTTAACGTATTATTTTGAATTTTTGAAATAAAAACGAAAAAGCAAATCCAGCTTGGTTATCAGCTACCTTGGCATATACCAATAAATGACAATCAACATTTTATTTAGAGTTTGACATTTCGACTGCACGTTATTTGTAAATGCTAAAAGGAAGAAAAAAAAAATTGATGGTTGATTGATACAACACAATGGATAATGGTTTAGGAAATGTACGTGAAACTAACATTTTCTGATTCGCGCCACTCGCGAGCTCGTGTTTAATTGAGAGAGTATGACATTTCCAAATTTTGTGTGGCATTGGTCAATAGGTGCGATTTAGGTTTCCTAAAATCAGATCTGAAATTTCTAATGCTTTGTTATGGTCCATTTAGGATCCTTGATCTAAAAAATGTTTGCTCTGTGTAGTTTATGAGAGGGGAAATTACCACGATCACCCCTCCAGTAAATCCGTGCCTGGCACCATCGCCGATTAAGATTATGAAATGAAAAAAATTGCAAACAAACCATTGAAGTGAAATTATTAATCTATAAACATATTATGTGCATTACTGTGCAGGAATGGTAGTCCAGACTCCAGAGGTAATTCTTGAGCGGTTTTTAAAACTCTATTATTTTAAAAATATATTTTATTATTTTAAACCTCCACTCCTATGTACAGGCGGCCGTGAAATCATTTACCAAATTTCTTAAAATTCTACCTAGGTGCACACGATAAAAGCACTTGTGTTTCTCAAATCCATTCTTTTAGATCAGGAATGCATTAACGTAAGCATAATTCCAAAAGCAATTGATCTTTATTCCGAAGATTAATGTCCAAAGCTTCAACGTTTCAAAAAAAAAATCAGAAATGTTACTTTATTATACATACAATTGCAGGCCTTTATCAACCTTCTTTTGTCGTCACTATTAACTGTTACCTATACCGTGATACACCTGTGATAATACGAGTGACTTTTTTTTACTATAAAAGACAATTACATTGTAATACACTTACGCAGTAACCAAAAATGTCTGTCGGGATTAAAATTAAATAAGAAAAAATGCAAATTGGGTTAATTCTCAAATTTTACAACTGATGAGATCTCATAAAAATTTGATTAATCTCTTCACGTCGTGGGACTCGAAAGAATGAATAGTTCATTTATTGTTAGAAATTGTAATGAAATATCGTGAAATACTGATTCAAATCAGATTCCTTAGGTAGAGGCGTACAAGAAGAAATCAAGAAATCCCCGTATTTTACACAGTTCGGTAAAAACAAAAATGTAAGGAATTAGTGATACCTACAGGTAAAGCGTTTGGTAATACAAATACGATGACACAATATATCAATATCATTGCCAGTTGCAAGTACCTACATCATTTGGCCGCAGAGAAAAACTAGTTAATTGCGAAATGCGTAGATTTACATTCACTAAAAATATTAATATTAATTTTCGCCAACACTTTGCATAAAATTGTTTACGGAGGTGGCCGATGCGCCTTTCTTCGATACATCGGTATAGGTTCAATGAATGCAAGAATCCTCGATTGCGGAGGTTGTAACTTTTATGGTAGATCAAAATATATGCTCGATTCTTTGACATAATGGTCTACAGGCAACGCCCACCCAATTGTCTTCTAAAATTTAAATCTCACTTTGTTCTCAAATTACGTAATTTTTTTAGAAAATTCACACTTACAGGAGTTACAGTATTGCAATCATCAATTGCAGGGGTTGTAATTTTAGTCGTAGATCAAATATTTTTGGTTTCAGAGATAAATTTTGTTTGAATGATTTATAAGCAACCCTGAAAATGCCCTCTAAAAATAAATTTACTTTTTGTTTTAACTCATGTCTAACTTTTAGAAAATGCTCACTTACATATGCATCAATCGTTAATTGGAACACCAAATATTTTTGTTTCTTTCATAGATTATTAACGAGCGACAAAAAGCGAGTTCATGATTTTGGACTTTCTGTCCCGTCTGTGTACACGATAACTCACGAACGGTATCGAATTTTTCAATTCTGTTTTCAGTAATAGGTAGCCACTGGTCAAGGGATTAACTGTTTCAATTATGGTGAATACTCATCAACCGGAAGTCACCTTGTCGTTCGTTGTCTATATTGCTGCAGTTTATTTCTTATAAACAACTCTACAATTAAACTCTCATCTCATATCTACTATGATGAGCTTTGCCTCGATTGCGGGAGTTGTAGCTTTTAAGGTACATGAAATATTTTTGTTTAAATAGATTATGACTAACTGGTCTACATAAGGCATTTTTTTTTTTTTTTTATAAGGCTTTTTTCGGGGATCTAAGCCCATTTAGCCACGGTAACATACTATGGGAAGAAACAAGGACACTCGCTTCTCGCCCAGAGGTCTATCAAGGCTTTTCAATGACAATACTGTACACGACCATGATGGTTAACGAGGAATAGGGTGGCACAGAGGATAAGACAGCGGAAAACAGAATTTTATATGAATTTATATACGGTCAAATATTTAGTTTGATTTTATGAATAAAATCCACTAGCAGATCAAACACCCCTCGGTCGTTACTTCTTAATACGGTGACTATATTTAATGGGTACACAATTCCCTTGTTCTGCAGTCCTTCGTACAATTTATATGTATGTGTTTTATTCAAGGGACAGTTAAAAAAAATGTGATTAAGGTCTGCAACAGGTTCACCGCAAGCACATTGCGGGCTATCCAACACTTTGATCTTGTGCAGGTGCGCGGGAAATCTTCCGTGGCCAAACTTCAATCTGGCTATTATGACGTCATATCTGCGAGAGACAACGTTTTTGGAGTTACTCCACGGACGAAGTGTTACTTCCGGATGAATTAAGGCATACTGTGTGGGTTTTATGCTATAAGCATTTTTCCAATGTACTGTCCATTGGGTCTTTAAAATATCGGACTTTGCCACACCTATATAATCAGATTTTGCAATTTTGTTTTCGAAATATATATCTGATTTGATGGCTTTCTTTGCCAACATGTCCACCTGCTCATTAAGAAGAATTAATACCGCTGTGCCCTTTAATCCAATAAAATTTTACATTCCTTTTAAACTTCAGAGCTCTTAATGTAATGTTGGAAACTATAGGGTTTGATTGTAATCTTCCTATCTTATTGTAGTTTTTTAAAGCTTGCAGCACGCTAAAACTATCAGTCATGATCGCCACCTTATTACTAGACGCGCTATCCCCACAGTGGAGCAGTGCCTGCCAGATTGCGTATGCTTCTGCTGTAAATATGGATGTAGAATCGTTTAGTTTAAAACATCCTTTCTCTTGGCTTCTCGCGTTTACGAATGCGCATCCACAGCCTTGATCACCCTTTGATCCGTCTGTATACAAAATTATGTGATCCCAAAGTTCAGCTGTAATGGAGGTGTGGAGCTTACGATCGTGGTCGGGCTGCCCAGTGTACGGTGGAAAAACTACTTCGAGGCCCTTTAAATATTCCCCAAACGCTATCTCAAAATTACTTTGTGGAAAAATGCTCGAGTTAAAAAGGGTGGAGAACTTTTATTTTGCCAAAACCTAGAACATAAATCCAAAACAGTGAGATTGTTTACTTTGGAAATAAGCACGTTAGCGTTTATTGCTAGGATTTTAGCTACGTATTTGACTGCCAAAAACGGGCGACGCAGGTGCAGCGGGGGTTCTTGTGCTTGAATTAGCAACGCATTTATTGGTGTCGAACGCATGGCTCCTATGGCTAGTCTCAGAGCTTTATTTTGCATAACGTCGATCCTTTTAAGTTTATCCTTGGATGCATTGCCGTATAAAGTACTACCATAGTCTATTAATGATCGCGTATAACTGCGATACATAGTTAGAGCGACTGAAGTGTGGACACCCCAACTAACTCGAGTCATAAGCCGTATAAGGTTCAGTGACCTCTCACATCTAGATACGAGATTGTTTATGTGTTTTGACCACGAAAGTTTGTCATCTAGCGTTAACCCCAAATATTTGACCTCTTTGACCACAGGGAATTCTACCCCGGCTAGTTTAATTGCACCACAATTATTCTGTCTCCTACGAGAGAAAAATACCACAGAGGATTTAGCGTGTGACATCTCAAATCCGTTATTTAATAGCCATGGTTTCAATATCACCATAGCTCTGTCTAATGCCAGTTTAAGCTGCTCAAGCTTTGGATCAGAAGTATACAATACAAAGTCGTCAGCGTATTGGATGACATCTGCTTCGCGCGATAGAGTAGCAAACAAATCCAAAGTATACAAATTGAATGGCATTGTTTAAGTATTTTCTACAAACAAAATCCTATCCTCTGTTCAAATTACCTATTCTTTTTAGAAAAATACTCGGAGAAATTCAATCGCCAATTGTAAGAGTTGTATGTAGTACACCAAAAAATTTCTTCTCTGTCATAGATTATGTAGAAATGATCTATAAGCAACCCTTTAATTGCATTCAAAAAAAGTTTTTTCTCGTTTTAAAGTTACGTAATTTTATAGAAAAATTGCTTACATGCACCGTGATTTCATTTTTTGAGGTGATGTTTAAAAGTAACTTATCTATAAAACGGTCGGTATATTTTTTCCATACATCGTCTTGATCGGGAGTAATATATAAAACAGATTAGCGCAATAATCGAGGCAATAATCGGTGCAAAACATCAAATCTTTAAACAATTGGTATTTAGTTACTATAAACTTTTTTTTTTAAAATAATCCGAACATTTTGTAGATAAAGGTCTACATTTATAAAATAGTTCTTAAAAAAATTGTTTTATGGCGGGCGCTCTTATGCAAATTTACATAACCAGGGACCCTTAGTGCCGCAGTCGCGCTTCCACGTCACTGCGCCACACAGGCTGGCCCACAATTATACAATGCTGATTACAAATTACGCCATTTTTTAGGAAGGTTTTTCAAAGGAGATAAAGGAAATAATTTTCCAATATTTTTTTTCGGAAGTGTACGAATATCCAAATTAGGTGTGGTTGGACGTCAATTACGTTAAATGGGAAAAAGGTTTTTTTGCAGATTGTTGCTTTCCATGTTAACTTAGAGAGTTTATAATGACATCAGTCGAAAGAAGATTTTTTCTCTCATTTAGTGATATTCCAATTAGTTCATTTTTAGTTGTATTTCTCATAATTTTATCAAAAATCAACTGGAAACTTTGTAAAAAATTGAAAAAGCTTTCTATGAATTTCTATAATGATGGATCATTGCGTAAACTTCATTAACATTGATCGCATCGTGTTTATTCGAACATTGTTTAAACAAAAATCACAGAAATTGCATTTTAGTAAATACCTAAAGGGAAGAATTTTCAGATTGATGGACTATTTGTTGTATTGTCGACACAGACGGAATAGGACGCTCATTAAACTGCACACAAAACAAATGTCGTACACTACGGTCCCTATTTCGTAGTATTCGTTTTTTATATTAGGTACAAATTTTTTTCCTCGGTGAATACATTTTATAAAAAAAAATTAATGATAGTTGAAACTGATATTGATTTCCATTTATAGATATATAAAATAATTCGAAGAAGCATCTCTTCTGTGTTGCGGGCTACCTATTACAAATTTTAGGATTCTAGGACGATGTCCATGCAAACAGTTTGATAATATTTAATGTAAATAATGTCCAAGTTTTCCTTTTTGTCGAGTTAATAATAAAATTTATATAAATACTTATATGTATATTTAAAATACAAAAGCTAACACTAATGAACCAAAGTTATGGTTGCTTATTACCCTCATAATTTACATGTGTACAGTGGAATAATTAATAATAATAAATCGTTTATTGGGATTAACATAGAATAATCATATATGGTGCAGTGAACATTACTATTATAAACTCATTTCAGTTTCCCCCAAGGGGTTAAGATTCGAATTGATCAAACAAGATTCACATTGGTTATTTATGTATTCGTAAGCATAGTTTGGTATATTTATTGTTGTATCGTTATTTCTAACTTCATAAGAAATATCCAAATCTGTTGCTAGCTAGGTTATTACTAACTTCACACGGTTCTCCAGAACTCATAATTACAACTTTAATTTTAAATTTATTTTAGCATTTGCTAGTTATGTGTTCATTTTGCACAATTTATTAGGAAAAAATGTATTAACAGAAATGCTATTGCTGGAGTCTATTTGCGAATTCCAAACGCGAGGGAGGAATTTCGTAAATGAATATCGAACTTGCAACTTACCTGCACACACATTAATATTATTGTACCTAGTGTTTCAACTAGATTTGAAGTTTTTATTATTATCCTTAACATTTTTTTTATTTCCAGTTTAATATGGAAATCTGGTTCCTGCCCCTTCTGCTGTGTGTCGCTGCAGCGGCAGTTATCGCATCGACGCTTTGCCCAGATTCATGTACTTGTCTGGGAAATACTGAAGCGCATTGCACGTCTCTGCAATTTACAAAGAAGAAGCCGAATAATCATTTTCAACATTTATCCAAACTGGATGTGAGTAACGCAGGAATATTTAAATTAGGTTACAATCTGAAGGCATTTTCCAACTTAAAACATTTAAATTTATCATGGAACAAGATCCAACATGTTTCAGCACAATTTCTACCGGAATCTTTGGAGACTCTCGATATTTCGCATAATTATATTAAATACTTTCCCCGAAAATTACACTCACTGCCTAAATTGAAGGAGGTTTCCTTCGAAGGTAATCCCATTCACTGCGATTGCGATTCGGCCTCAGACTTTTGGGTATTGCAAAAAAATGATGTAACCGTACACTTTCCCAAATGCGTTGGACCAAACGGGGGTAATTTTTTGCAATCGATTAAGTGCCATGACGATCTGTTCGGAAATATGCAGGGCGATGCACCGTACGAAGGATCCGGGTCTGAGACTACAATAGAAGAAGAAATGGAGAGGGAGTATATAATTCCCGACATAACAACCGCTCCCGAAGAGACAACAGAACCACCCAAAGCAGTAGAGGAAGAAGGTAGCGGCACGGGAATAGACACTCAGACCCCTGAAGAATATGACGATGGTTCCTCCTCTACAACCGACGAGTACGACTACGATAATGTTACGGACTTAATTGAACCAGTAATTACACAAGTCAATGAATCAAAGTTGAGCAGCATCTTTGTCAAACCATGTAATTTCGATTGCTCTACCCCATTTCC
Organism: Photinus pyralis; assembly: GCF_008802855.1. Classification (NCBI taxonomy): domain Eukaryota; kingdom Metazoa; phylum Arthropoda; class Insecta; order Coleoptera; family Lampyridae; genus Photinus; species Photinus pyralis. The sequence continues at coordinate 22,120,656 of NW_022170509.1, forward strand.
GATCGACAGCAGCAATGATACTAGCGAATCACCATCGCCCAACTTAGTAGACGGTTTTCTAATGATTGCAAACGACTTGGGAATTCTTGACGATGGAAAAAATGACAATGATACCCTAACCACAAGCGACTTAGTTGAAGTAACCACCGAACCGTACAACAAAACGGCTAGTGCAGTAATCACCGACCCAGGGTTGAATTTGAAAGAAAAATCTGGAAAAGTCACTACTGTTGAAACTGAATCATCTAACACCTCTTATATATTTTTCGGGCTGTTTCTCTTGTTAATTGTCGGCGGAGTTGCGTACGTTTGGTATAAACGGTCGAGAGCAAGTCGACATAATCGTGCCCCGCAGACGAATGGTGAAGACAAAACCGAACCGATGGAAGAAGTTGAACTCCTGACAAAGGCTCCCGCTGATGACGGTCATCAAAACGGAAGGCCAGAATCTGTGCCGTTCATTAACGGTAGTAAAGACAATAAACCTAACGAAGACGACGACAATTATATAAACTCTGTTAAGGAACCCGAACCAAAGAATGAGGAGGATGTGGAGCTCAGGAAGCCCCCGCGTAAAAACGTCCCACTGTCATCTGACACGAAGCGCGTAACCATAAAGGCCGGCGAGATTCCCAACTCGACTCCCAAGACACCAGTTTTGGTAACCCGACATCTCAATAGTGATGGAGACATAGTAACGATACCAAATGTTGATCAAGATGTTTAAGTGGCTAGTGTTTAATTTTAATAACCGATTATGTTTATGTAATTTGTGATAATCAAAGGGTTTGTTCCTACGGTGCAACGTTCTGTTATCCAGTTTGGCTACGTAGTTCTCTAGAGATTGCACACTTGCCTTTCAATTTAAGAAGAGACTGAATGTACGTTTTTTTTTCAAATATTATTTAATGACAAAACGATTTGAATTAAGCCTAGTATTACCAAAGTTTCGTTTTTTTTTTAAATAGTTATACTTAGCACTATAATATTGTTGTTCGAATAGTTTGTATAGGTATTCGTTTGTACTGAAAATGCGTTATTTTTTAAATATTTTATAAAATGCGTTATTAATATTATAAATCATTAATACCGTCAAATAAATGCATTTCATTTATCGTTACAGGTGTTTATTTCATACATTTCATACCAATACCTAGTGAAAGTGCTCCAGTGAGTGGTTCGAGGTAAGTCAATCATTATTTTACTCGATTTATTGATTATTTTTAGTACAGGTTGAAATAATAATTTTACATTTTAAATATCTTTACCGTCAAGTAATATCTTTAAAGTTGTCGAGCTAATTTTAAGGTAATTTCTTGTTTGATAAACTTTTTGGAGCCACTTAAATATTCAATTATGGAACTTTACCTTGACTCATGTTCATAATTTTGTCGTCTGCATGAATTATCGACAATTTTAAAAATATTAGTAGGTCAACGTCTCGATCTTACTATTTATACCACATCACTTTCGAAATGGCGTTACGCCATGAAACCTTATCTGAAACTCTAAAGATAGTTAATACCCATTTGCCTTGGGTTTGATTAATCACGAAAGATTTGGAAACTGTATATGTATTTGGTGCTAGCCCAGGTTCCAAAAAAGAATGTAGTAGTAAAACTATCTACCCAAACCTTTCTCAAATACGAGTATACTCGCAAATATGTTATCCAGGCACTATAATAAAAAAAGTTCAAGTACGTTAAATTGTATACATGCGAATTAATTCAAGTGGTCATTTAATTTAAAATATATGCCCCTATTATAATAGTGTTGACTATAGAAGCATTACTTGTAGTCGCAACTCGGCCTTGAGATTGTCAAGGTCGGTGTACATATTTTGCCATCATATATCTGCATGAATTTTCGTTACCTTATAATATGTCCCTGAAGTTAGCTTAGGATCGGATTCAGATTCACAAACTGACAAATATTACAGATAACAAGCTACCAAATTATGATTGTATAAAATGAATGTATAAAAATGCATACAAGCATATAATGAAAATGACTTAAACTAACTACGATGAGGCTTGCAAAACCCTACAAAACAACAAAAATGGTCAAACTACTCCTTATATAAATATTACCGATAAGTATCACTTATTGGTTTATAATTAACTTATACTGGCGACAAAAATGTTTAAAAGTCCAGATAAATGTAACAAGCACTTCTGCAGAGAGACCTTTTACAGATTGAAAATGACAAATTTTATAACTATATTTGCAAAAGGGCCGAAACAACCTTTAGAAAATCATGATAAAAATAAGAAACACTTCTGCTAAGAAGACACGAATTTACTTTCTATGCTTTTCAGTAAAAATCTAAAGACTAAAATCTTCTTGTTAAAACGGTAAGCTAAAGTGACTGCAAAAAATAAATAAAGGAAAAAGCTCACAGAGAATATTATTTTAATTTGAGTTGCAACCCTTACATTATTTCAACGCGCCCAAAAAAACCTTGCATTCAAATTAACTATAAGAAATAGAAAATTCCTCAACTGTATTATACGGAGTGGCGGAAAAGTATGGAATCAGCGAGCTACAGTCGTAACTATTCTTTATATTGATAATATAATATCAAACAACTTTCATCTCACACTTTTTGTAATATAACGAATGCTTAAGGCTGTAGCTCGCTGATTCCATACTTTTCCGCCACTGTGTATAGATGAGCAAGTAATCTAGCCCCCCCCCCCCCATCCAAACCTCGAATGTTTTTACTTTATGCATTCGGATATAAGAAGTTGGACCGGAAGCATATGAAAATCAAAAAAATTATACGTAAATCCTCATCGGAATTGGGGATCGATATACTTGTAAAATGCTAAATTATTACAAAGTAACATCTCTGCAGTATGGTTTAAATTTGAACATTTAAATTGCAAACAGGGCAAATTGTGGATAGATTAGCTACATTTTTCACCGGGCAGATCTCAAACTGAGCGGGAGGAATTGTAAGCTTCTTATGCACTTGAACTTGAACTCACAGTTGAGTGCAGTAGGCACATGCATGATGAACGTTTCCCATTTAGAGTAATGAATGAACATCAAATTGGAAACAATATAAATTGCCCTAACCGAAGAATAATTTATTTTCATTTAAAAGGTTGGTTGACAGAACAGAAATCAATTTAAGTAATAGTACCGTGTTATTTACTCTAAATAAATAAAAATCTAAACTGATATACCTATGCACAGTTTAATTGGCTTTAATGATATGAATTATAAGTACAGTCTTCCAGTTTCAGGGTTTTCTCATGATATCCTTTGCAAGTACTAGTGCAGGTTAATCGCCACGTTCTCCTTTTTAAATATAAAAAAGCTTGGGCGTCAAGTTTCGCGTCATGGGTATCTCTATATGCACCAAGAGGTGCCGTAGAAAAGTAATGGTACTTTAAGCATTGGGACAAAAAGGTTGATTTAAAACTGTACGGTGTTGGCACAATTCCCTTTCTAGTCCTACCTATACAATTATTATTTTGCAACGCTGCATTGTGTAGGTACAGGAAAGAGAATCTTCCGACATCCGCCTTCACATTTTGAGGAAGGAATCTTGGGGAAATTTTGGAAAATAATAGGCCAATTTGTAAATAAATGCTGTTAATGATGTCGGGTAGTAATTGTGGAAACTTCACGTAACGTAATAAGTTTTGGTGAAATTATAGAGGAAATTCTATAGGTGGGTATATTAATTTTGTGTAAAGAATGGATGTATTTTTCGTGAAGTAAAGTAAAGACTATTAATTAGAGAAAGGCATGTATGGATATTTTGAGAGAATATGACGGAATTTTAGAGGACAACAAAATACTAAAGAAATAAGGCAAAATTTCTCATGAAAGCATGAGGAGGTTTCTAGCAAACTCTTACTGAGGAGATCTAGTAAAATAGGTAGGAAATATGATAAGATAACGTACGACAATAAAATACGATGGGATTTAAAGGAATAAAGGTACATTTTGGGGTCTTGAATGACACTCTGAGGAAATTGGGAAAACATAAAAAGACAAATTCTAAAGAAATGTTGATATTTACTTCGGGAACCCTTGGGTCACTACAAGAAAATTTTGTACAATTATGGATAAGAGTAACTTGGATGGAATAAACTGAAATTTCAGGTATTATAGGGAAAACATTGGGGAGATGGGAAATTAAAAATTAATCTTTAAATAAATACGGTTACCTATTTCGTTACAAAAGTAACGTAATGCAGGAAGCTTCGAGGCGGAAATAATATAATAGTTTTTGGGAGTACATTTCTGTTATTAGTAGCAATTCATAAAACCACAAAAGTCATGGCTATTGCTACTAATAACACATATGTTGAAATTTATTTTTAAATTTGCGCGGTATACCAAAAGCTTTTGCATTTTTTAATTCTGAACAACTTTAAACTCTACAGTTTTTTCTGTAAAATGTACAGGAGGGCAGGATATTGCATAAAACTAATTTTCCATATTAAATTCATACTTACCGTGCACCACCCGGGGTAGTTACTAAAAAGGCAAAACGCCGTGATGAAGAAAATTTCATCCGATCTTTGGTAAAATGTTTACAAATACAGATCACGATGATTATATATATAACATCAGGGAAATTTTATAGACAGTTTTAAAATAACCTATATTGTTTATAAATAAGACAGGAATCTCAAGATATCTTTGAAGGCAGATATCAGAAAGTATCCGGTAATATACACCGTACCTACCTGTATGTGACGTCTCCATAATGAAAGAATTTCGATAAAGAGTAATATAAAGCCTTCTTACTTTGACACTGGTGATATAATTTCTAATGTGCGAGTGCTAAAAGTCACGTAAGCAAATTTTCAAAACCGGAACAGAGACTGAATTTTCTAAAAAGTTACCTAATTTGAAAACAAAATGGATTAAATTGTTAGCAGGAAATTGTTTGTAGATTATTTAAACATAAATAATCTATCAAAGAAACAAAAATATTTGGCGTATCACAAAAAGTACAACCGCCATAATCAAGGAGTGCTATACATGCAAGTTAACTCGATAAAGAGTTTTATTTTTAGTTGGTAACTCGATAACTCCCGTAATCGATGGTTGCTATGCACACAAAGTTTCTGAAAGATTATATACTCTGAAGAGCTGGAAGAGGTAGGAAAAATTACGCTACTTTGCTTATATTAAGTGGTACAGTATGACAAAGGTATATTAGAAATTTTCCATCGATGTCCAAAAAACCCTTCTTTTGTAAATTGAATAAAAGGGTTGGTAAATAGGGCATTTCCTATCAAAACCGAAGAATTCAAATTTTTCGGCAAAACTTGATTTTAACATTTGCTACTGGTATATTGCTCTATTTATTTGTAACATATTTCCAAGGTTGTCAAATCAGACTTTGCTAAATTAGGAACAAAGTCATCTAACTGCTGTAGGGTACTTTGCAATTTTCACTAAGTGTCTACTCTCTATTGCAGTTAACTGCTAACAATAAAGCGCCGGAAAAGTATAATAAAATATTAATATTGTAGGATAACTGTTCGCCAAATAACTAGACACAATAATATTTTACATACGCGTGATTTTGTGTACTTATTCCGTTTTTTGATACACCCGTGATAATGGTACAGCAAACAAAACTACAAAAAATGAATTACTAATTCTTGATTGCTGTATATTATCTAATGACAAATGGATAAAAAAGGTCCTATACGACCTGTGTCAAAATTAAAATGTAACTAAAGGTAATGTATTCACTAACTGACACGACTGTTACGAAAAAAATTACATAACACCAATTTATTTATGCACTTCAAATTGACCGCTATTAATTTTCACACATTTCCTTTTGACTAAAAATTGCAAATGCCCTACATATAATTCTATATAGTAATCAGGATGCATGAGTATGTATGTTATAATGAGACACGAAGATGATAGTAGGTTAAACCACTTATCAGTTAAAGGCAATAGGGCAATTGCATATGATGGTTATGCGTTGCACTTCTAAATGTAATTAGTTTTCACTGGGTCCAAATGTTGATAGATCGCAGTTAACTATAACAAATAAAAGTAATTTGCAAAGACGATAATGCTATTTTTCTTACTTTCAGTTGCGGTAATTGCAAAGAATGTGTTTCATTGAATCGCAAAAATTTTCTAGAATAACCTTAGGCAGGCCATCTAATTACAGAGATTGTATAGTTAGTTCCTGATTGATCCAACCAAGCCAAGCGTTTTGTATGAGATGCGGATGGGATGTGTCAGTTCAGGAATGTAATTAATAAATTTTGCAAACAGTTATTAATTATTATAATGCATTTAACTATGCATTTGCGTACAAAAATGTTCATTAAATTAAACCGAAATTGATTATAATTGAAGGATATATAAAAATAAGTGCTCGTTACATAACAGTAGGTAGGTATTCATGTAATTAACAAATTATTGTCCCATTAAAATCTTCTTCTTCTATTACGATCAAGTTACTCAAGAAAAATGGTTGACTAAAATACATATATACATTACTAGCTTTTGCACGCGACTTCGTACGCGTATAAACATTAGCCGTTGTCTTAATTCAGTTTTCCCCCGTTCTCGTGGTAATTTCGAGAAGTGATTTCAGAGTACACCTTTGACCTTAATTTCTTCGAAGAAACTTACATTCTAAATATCAAGTTTCTATATTTCGCAGTTTTGACTGTAAAACGTAAAATTCTGCCTTTTCTCGTTCTCGTAGGAATTTCGGGAAATCCTCCCGTAGTGCTCCCCTACAGTATCCAAGGAACCTATTCTAAATTTCAGTTTTCTTCGTCCAGTCAGTAACTGAACCGTTTTACATACAGTGTGCGCAAGATAAGAATGAATAGAATGGGAAAATAAGAAACCATGATCATCACCAACTTCATATTTTTATAGATACCGGAAAAAAAGTACATACTGTATTGAGTATCATTTTTTTATCACGAATACAATGATGTGTGGCACAATTATGATTCTATATTAGGTATGTCATTTACAGGAACCATCAATGAATTATTTTGACATTTTATAACGCCTACTGCATCAAAATTTTAAAAATGTAATAACAAGCCCTTTTTCTGACTTAAATAATAAACAATTTTTAACATTTTGGTGTAGTAAGCGTGGACAAAATGTCAACGCATTGTCATTGTCAGCCTATGAGGAAGTGCTATTTGTTTTTGGTATCTTTCCAAACAGGGTCAGAAAAAATAACAACGAATATTGTTAGTTCCCTTTTCATCGAAAATCTTCGAAACTGATCGGAATTTCGAATTTAACAATACGTTGGATTGGGGCTGTATGGAAGAACAGGGTCCTTCGGCAATGATTAATCGATTTTTCTTATGAGGAAGATTTGTATTGGGTAATGTTCGGGAAATCACATCGACGTCGAGTGCCCCAAAAATAGAGTACTATTTTTTGAAGAGTTTTTAGCGAATTCCACCAAAATGACTGTGGGGGCGTCAGAAGTGGGTACCGACAAAGTAAATGTGGTAGCTTCTGACAAGATCTGACTGATGGTGGGCTCAAATCACTAGCGATTTACGAGCGAACAGGGCGTCGGAAGTGGGTACCGACAAAGAGAAGGTTTTTAGCTGATAATCCGACGCAGAGGTTTGGCACTTATTTGGATCTCCGTGAAAATAGCAGAAAATCACACCGTCAACTTGTTGTTTCGCGTTGGAGTAAACGTTGCCATGAATTTCTAATACTTTAAGGGTCGACTGCACCCCGCGAATCCCATTGCAAGTCGATGAGACCCTATGGTGTTGTTTCTATTGGAGTAAGCAATTTTATTGCGATGAGACCCCACTTGTTTAGTTCTCCATGCATACTTTACCGCTTGATGCAATTCGTAGTCAACTTCTCTGCACGACTTGATATTTTCGTTATTATTAAATTCAAAGGGCTGTAACTTTTGAACTAGTAGCCCAATCTTGGAACTGTTTGAAATTATGGATTCTACAGGCCACATTCTATAAGAAATTTTTTTTCCGGGTTGATCTGACACAATTTTTTTTTCGGGGCTCAAAAGACCTTCCTTTTTTACCAAAAATCGACTACACCAAAATTTCTCGGAAAAACACTTTTTCTTATTAATTTGGGAGCGTAGAATCCAATTCAATTCGTACTTTTTCGATCAGATTTCTGAGACAATTTTTTTTTCGGGGCTCAAAAAAACGCAGTGTATAACCATTGAATTATTAACTAATTCAATGTTGCGATACAAATCTATATAAATATATTTGATAAACTTATACTTTGCGACTTCCATTTTGCAATGTAACTGGCTAATAGAATACTGATCTGCCACAAAAAAATGCGCTGAAGTCCCTTCCATCTCACACGAGGTTTGATAATTGTTTAGGTTGGTGTTAGCAAACTTTCACCTGAAAATGAAATAGAATTTCGGAATGTAAAGTACATCTGTCACTTCAAACATTTCCGGAAAGGTATTTCACTTTCGACTTTCACGAAATAACTTTCAGTTTCAGCATACAAAATGCGGGTTTCAACAATGTACAAAATAGTACTTATACTATAACTTCTAAACTACTCTACGGATAACTTTGAAATTTGTCGAATGCCAACAATTCAATTTTTCAAATTTTAACGCTATCGTCAGCAACAGTGATAAAAATAAAAAAGAATTGTAGCATTACTTGATCTGTGTGTGGTAATCCACTATTACTTCGTTATATACTCTTTGCTATATGCTATTACTTAAGAAATGTTCGTCTGTCACACACGATCTTACTTATATGTTAATTGTTAGCATGTGCTATGTAATCTTATCACTATATTCGTAAATGACCCGTAGACGCCTTTTAATGCATTTCTTAGAAGTAGTGAAGGTTAAAATTATTTGTTTATTAAACTTTTGCAGGATGGTGATAAAATTTATATAATCTTTAAATATTGTGAGAATTTTTTAATTTCTTTAAATAAGATTCCCATTAAGTTTAGTTGAAGACTAATATGTAACTTTATCTAAAGGGAGCCATTATATCACAACTTACCCCATTTTAGCACGGGATGGTTTGTTCTTTGATTTTGTAACAATTTTCATGCTTTCAGATTCACGTGCCAGATACAAATTAGATCCCGATATAATTAACACATGTGAAAAATTGGATATGTTGATAATATCAGTCCAATGTAAATTAGTCTCTGTATGTAGATGTCCTTTATACAGAGTCATTAAAATACGTCAAGAATTTAATTTCTGCGAACCGTGGTAATTTCGTAATACATTTTACCTCTCGTGTGAATTAAGTTGTGTAAACTGACGTTCGTAATTTCAAAAAGGTAGCTATGGATAATAGTTTTAAAAACCAAAACAATGCTCAAAAATCTATGAACACCTTATTTAACTAATTTATTACACCATAATAGACACCTGGAAGGTCGTTTGAAGGGAGTTTAACTCATTTACATGGGTAAAGGTGTTTGCTTACATTTTAGAACTTTTATTAATAATAACGATGATTGCTGATGTATGAAAAACAAGATACGAACAATAGTATACGATTCAGTAGGGGAATTTTTTGATACTCAGCTTGCTCTCAGAAACACACTTTTAATCCAGCTGGTATTCAACAGCACTGATGTTCGAACTCTTCGTTCCCGAATTAGACGAGAAACAGACGTCAAATTGGCTCTTTTGCCGTGAATTGGTTGTCGAAAAAAAAATTTAGAAAATTGTTCTCTCCACAATACGCATGAGGATTAGGTTTCAGTTATTCAAATAATTACAATGTTATGTCTGAAACTTAAAAATGACAATTAATTGATGACATTTCAAAAAACCGTCAACGCTTATTAATGTTTAACGACTTTTGTATATTCAATACATATGAAATTTTTCTCCGCTTCATTTCGTACCGGATTTACCTATACAAAGTACCTACTCATCAAGTACCTTGAAATTATAAATCAAGTGAGATTTCCTTGCTTGTATAGCTGTTCATGATTTCAGTGATTGTGATGGAACAGCATATTATAGGTAAGTGAGACTTTCTTCAGCAACCTTTACATGCAATTGCAGCGTCCTATCTACTTGGATTAACCACATGCGCAAGCAAGCGTAAAACGTCTTGGTTGTGGTTTATAAAGGAACTGGTTTAAAATAAGTAAAAGCTAGTATGAAATATAAAGTTTACTTTTTGGTTTGCAGGCTACATGAATTTAGGTGAAACGAAAGTGGTTCACTAACATCTATACATATCTATACACGTTGTGTGAAAAAAACGTTATTAATGTAACAGAAAAACAATAAAAGAATAAATAAGTACCTACACAAAAACCCAGCGGAAAAATTAGAAATGATGCCACACATTGCATTAATTTTTTTAAATTTTAATTTTACTTCTTTTTCCTATTTGCATACTGGGTACATACACGGCGCCATTTATAAATATTTAAAAATATAATCAAATATACGGGGCATAAATATAAATACATCACCGTAGTTATATCACAAATTTTTACAACTATCAGTATATTCTCAGCTTTTATTTAGTAAAAAAAGACGTTTAATTTCGTGGGGAATTACTGCAACGGAGTTCCATAGCTTATAGTGGTCGGGTAGAACATTATATAGGTAAAAATTCATGTAATGGGGCGAACATTGGTTTGGTATAACGTGTTTTTCGGTTTGGGTGAGTATAACCTTTGGTGCCATGTCCATGAATTATGTCAGTTGTCGCGAAGGTATGTTTGGTAACATAAATATACTCTTTGGTTAACGTAATTGTATGGTGAGTATGTTGTGTGTGATGCGTTTTTGAGCCTCAAGTAATCGATTAAACTCGCTGTGTGATCGCACACAACGACATTATTTATTTATTATCCCTCTCTTGTTCTGGGTCCTCAATAGTTACACCCAATTACAGAGGTGCCCCTACAGAAGGTCTTAAGTTGCTATACTACTCCGGTATTTACCTTACAAATGTAGATTTAATGTGTATTTAACTCTGCTGACCGTTTAATCCTGGCAAAGTTGCTCTGGAGCGGAAGGTCAAAGGGAGGGAGCGAGAAAATTAAGCCCCGGAGAAATTCTTTGTTAATTTTTGGGTAGATGTTTTGTCCTTCATATTCTCCACAAGATTTTCATATTGGGAGTTGTAAGATGTAACTGCGATGCGCAAACAGGAGGTTAATGGGCGTCTGTTAAACCGGAACGATGTTTGGTTTTTATAGCATTCATAGTAGAGAATGTAAACTCGCAAAGATAGGCAGAACCAAAAAATGATGTCAAGTATAAAGCTACCTTCCTTAGACACGGGAACTTTTCTTCACAGATCAGTTTCTAAAAATCAGTTCTACCAAATGCTCTAGCTTTCAAAAATATATCTATGGTCAAAATATGCCCTTCTATATTTTCACCTTTTTCTAATCAATTCATTTATAACCCACGGACCTTACCTTACCTTACCTTAATTACCTCGCGGTCAAATGCACCACATATTTTTATTTCCTTGATAGATTATGCTTAAATAATCCATAAGCCAAATCAACACTGCAACTGCTCTCGAAAAATACCTAGATTTCCTTTTCGTTATAAACTTTTGTAGCCTTTTTTTGAGAAAATTATGTTTATTGTGTTTAAATAATCTACAAGCAACCCTTCACTTGCCTGCTAGGAAAAACAATTCCCGTCCTGTTTTCAAATTAAATAACATTTTAGAAAAATTTGTGTAACACTTGTGAATCAAAATTTGATTCCTGTTCCGGTTTTGAAAATTTGCTTACGTGACTTTTAACACTCGCACGTTTGAAATTATATCACCAGGGTCAAAGTAAGATATAGGTACTCTTTATCAAAATTCTTTCATTATGAAGACATCACTTACAGGTACGGTGTATATTTAACGAATACTTTCCGATAAGTTCACTCTTTTATATAAACAATATAGATTACTTTACAGCTGTCTATAGAATTTCCCTGATATGATATAACATAATCAGTGTGTAGGTATTTGTAAACGATTCAACTAATAAGATCTGATTCAAATTTTCTTCAAGGGGTTTATTCTTTATGTATTTAACTACATTTGTTTGTAATATGTAATTTATTTCTAAATGCGTGTACCAGCTTTAACAAGTATGGTATTAAAAAAATATGGATTTTAAAATAATAATAAAATATTAATAATATTTTACATGTAAGCATTTTTCGTTATAACAATAAATCTTGCGCCATATTGAGGTTCAGCTCAAAATAAGCCTAGTTTTATTGGTCTAGTGGCCTTAAATGTAAGCATAAGCAGAAACTTTTACACGGTGTAATTTTGAAATTTGAATATTGCTTATGATTACAGTAGAGTAAAGTTATTATTACCGCAATTATGTACATACGTTCAAAAATTCAGTAAATAGGCAATATGGAAATTACTTTACATAGGTACAATCCTTCACTCAACGGTGGTATCGCAACACCACCGTGATTAGCCTTGATAAAGAAGATAACAGCAGCTGCCATAAACTTCCAAATATTCAAGGGCAAGGCACACGTCTTAAAGGTCGTTGTATTAAGGAAGAATACTCGCTGTAATCCCAATTTGTCAGTATATTTTATGAAATAAATAAAACACATTAAGAAGTCAAGGCTCATTGGTTAAAAATAATATTAGCTATGAGCATATTTGCATTTTATTTTAGTCATTGGCAATTTGTTGGCTTATTTCATTGTCACCTTTCATATGTTTAAAAAAGTATGACGTCGAATAATGTATGTGTTGCAAAATCCGTACATCCGGTTTCAGTATATTTGATCATCATACATCGGGTTTATAAGAGACTCACATCGAGCTGTCGGTCGCAAAGACGCAAACCTTTATTTTGCTGACCGCCACGTTTGGGGATTCTTTACTGGGTGAGTTTTACATTTGAAAAATGTAAAAAAGGGGCAAGAGTACCTATAGTAGTTAGTTCAGTGGAGTGTGACGGCGTTGGCGTTTGGAAGTGGTTGGATTGATGAGTTTTTTCCTTCACGTGAGCAATTGATTATTTGACTTAAGTGATATCTTCTTGGATCTACCTATAAATCTTTTAATAATAATAATATTTATTTCCAACAGACAAAGTCTTATACAGAAAATATCCGGTTACATGTAGGTATAGTTTTGAGTCCTGCATTACATATTATGTGTTGTCATAATCATTGAAATATATCTATATTGTGTTGCAATCTATGATAAGTGCGAAACATTATGGCCTGTAGAATCCATAATTTCAAACAGTTCCAAGATTGGGCTACTAGTTCAAAAGTTACAGCCCTTTGAATTTTTTTTCGAAATTGGTTTCTAGTCTATAACTTTTGATTGAGAAGTCTAATCGAAAAAGTACGAATTGATTTGGATTCTACGCACCCAAATTAATAAGAAAAAGTGTTTTCCCGAGAAATTTTGGTGTAGTCGATTTTGGTAAAAAAGGAAGGTTATACACTGCCTTTTTTTGAACCCCGAAATAAAAATTGTCTCAGATCGACCCGGAAAAAAAATTTTCTTATAGAATGTGGCCTGTAGAATCCATAATTTCAAACAGTTCCAAGATGGGGCTACTAGTTCAAAAGTTACAGCCCTTTGAATTTTCTTTCGAAATTGGTTTCTAGTCTATAACTTTTGATTGAGAAGTCTGATCGAAAAAGTACGAATTGTTTTGGATTCTACGCACCAAAATTAATAAGAAAAAGTGTTTTCCCGAGAAATTTTGGTGCAGTCGATTTTTGGTAAAAAAGGAAGGTTGTACACTGCCTTTTTTTGAGCCCCGAAAAAAAAATTGTCTCAGATCGACCCGGAAAAAAATTTTCTTATAGAATGTGGCATGTAGAACCCATAATTTCAAACAGTTCCAAGATTGGGCTACTAGTTCAAAAGTTACAGCCCTTTGAATTTTCTTTCGAAATTGGTTTCTGGTCCATAACTTTTGATTGAGAAGTCTGATCGAAAAAGTACGAATTGTTTTGGATTCTACGCACCAAAATTAATAAGAAAAACTGTTTTCCCGAGAAATTTTGGTGCAGTCGATTTTTGGTACTAAAAAAGGAAGATTATACACTGCCTTTTTTTGAACCTCGAAATAAAAATTGTTTCAGATCGACCCGGAAAAAAACATTTTCTTATAGAATGTGGCCTGTAAAATCCATAATTTCAAACAGTTCCAAGATTGGGCTACTAGTTCAAAAGTTACAGCCCTTTGAATTTTCTTTCGAAATTTTTTTCTAGTCTATAACTTTTGATTGAGAAGTCTGATCGAAAAAGTACGAATTGTTTTGGATTCTACGCACCAAAATTAATAAGAAAAAGTGTTTCCCGAGAAATTTTGGTGTAGTCGATTTTTGGTAAAAAAGGAAGGTTATACACTGCCTTTTTTTGAGCCCCGAAAAAAAAATTGTCTCAGATCGACCGGGAAAAAAAATTTTCTTATAGAATGTGGCCTGTAGAATCCATAATTTCAAACAGTTCCAAGATTGGGCTACTAGTTCAAAAGTTACAGCCCTTTGAATTTTCTTTCGAAATTGGTTTCTTTTCTAGTCTATAACTTTTTATTGAGAAGTCTGATCGAAAAAGTACGAATTGTTTTGGATTCTACGCTCCAAAATTAATAAGAAAAAGTGTTTTCCCGAGAAATTTTTGTGCAGTCGATTTTTGGTAAAAAACAGGGTAATAATAGACCTTGCCATTCACAACACTAACAACTTGACTAAAACACATGGAGAAAAACACCGAAAATACACTGATATAGCTCTCGAACTTAAGGCGCAATGGAGAATGAAATCTACTGTTATAGTTCACATTATTAAGGATCCTCAGATCCTTTATAGTTTTGTATTGTCGTCCGTCCGTCCGTCCGTCCGTCCGTCCGTCCGTCCGTGTGCGCTCTAACTCGTTTTAAAAGTGGCCGATTGTGTTGAAATTTGGTATACGGGTACGTTGGACATTAAGAACGGACGCTATTGATTTTCAGGAAGCTGGTTCAACAGGAACAAAAGTTATACAACTTCGAGTGAATCGGGAACAGGAAAAACTGCGAACTCAATATAATAAAAATTAACATATTTCATTCCCTAGGTCATGTATCGAGTTCGGACTTTCGCTAGATTATTCCCTATGACTCTTAGATGTGTAACAATTCAATATAACTCTTCTCTGTGGTCTCGGTCAAAAGTTTTAGAGCAAAATGTACCCAAAATTATTTTTTACACATGAATTTAGAGTTGTAAAAGCTTTCAAACGCATTATCTTGATGCTGAAAGAGTTGATAACGTGCACGTTTGATAACCGCATGTGTGTGATTCAAAAATGTTAAATTATTTTTCTGAGGCCACATAGATTTTGATCAAAATATGTCAAAATCGTTAATTATGCACCAAGATCGTTGGGAAAAAGACTACGCGCATTATCTCAATGCCCAAGACATGAATTTGATGCATTTTTGGCGACCACGTGGATTTTGATCAAAAATGTCAAAATCGTTATTTATGCACCAAGAGCGTTGGGAAAAAGACTAAGCGCATTATCTCAATGCCCAAGACATGAATTTGATGAATTTTTGGCGAAAACGTGGATTTTGATCAAAACATGTCAAAATCGTTATTTATGGCACCAAGATCGTTGGGAAAAAGATCAAGAGCATTATCTCAATGATCTAAACATGAATTTGATCTATTTTTATGGACCACATGGATTTTGATCAAAACATGTCAAAATCGTTATTTATGCCCCAAGATCGTTGGGAAAAAAACCAAGAGCATTATCTCAAAGCCCAAGACATGAATTTGATGCATTTTTGTTAACTATAAAATGTATTTTGTAAGATTAAAATAAATTGTCGTTAAAAGTGATTGTAATACTGAGGATCCTTCGATATTTCGTTGTATCGGTTTATTCGTAGTGCTACCAAAGACCATACAATAATTTGCAACTTTTGGGCTTAGATAAAAACACCTACAACACTTACAAAGAGCAGTCATTATCAACACATGCCATATTGCTCGTAAATTCCTAAAAATAACACAGGATACTACCTACACACATGATCGACATTATACACACGTATAGGGAATGCAATTCCGCAGCAAAATCTCGATCCCGGTATTTGCGGGATTGTTAGATGTTAATCCCGCGGGATCCCGGTATTTACGGGATCCCGCAAAATTTTAAATAAATTGGCAAATAAGTAATTATGTGCGGTTAACTTCTGTATTAAAATAAATCGTTAATTATCACAATGTTTAACAAAAAAGTACCTTCAGCCTAACTTAGAACTGAAAAAACCTCACCTGTAAAGCACAAAAATGTGAACTTCTAAAGTGCCTCAAAAATCATAGCACATTTTTAACGAAAAAAGTTTAACAATTATTTAAAAAATAACTTCTCCGTTATGCGTTTCATTATCAAAGTAAACAGAGTCGTCCCCTTGGTCGACAAATTCCTCAGTCCCGAAAATCCCGCTTAATTTATGTGCGGGATTAATCCCGCAAAAATGCTCCGGGATCCCGGTATTTCGGGATTCCGCGATCCCGGTATTGCATTCCCTAGACACACGTAAACACACGTAATTGTGCGTCTTTTTTATTATATGGTTAATATCCGAAAAACTAGTAGTTTTGAAGATAATAATGTCCTATGCCTATCTCTGATATTTTTCTTGGTTTTACTGGTTTTTATACTATAATCTTAATGAAGTTATTATATATATGTCGTAGTCTTTTAGTGAAATCCGTCATTTCACGAAACGCCTAGTCCGAGGCCTAGTCATTTAGTGAAACGCTGAAAATTTGTACGTGTGGGGTAATTTCCCTTCCCCTTCTAGATCGATAAGGATACCATTTATCGATCTCTAATGGGAAGGGAATCCAATCGCTTGGTCTTGGAAAGTAAACTGTTCCACAGTTTCATATAAATGACTAGGCGTTTCGTGAAATGACGGATTTCACTAAAAGACTACGACATATATATCATTTTAAATAAATTTGTAGTTTTTAGATTCTTCTCACCCCATTTAAGATCTCAGTAATGTTTTTACTTATACCTACCTTATATATTTCTTTGATGTGACTACTACTAGATATGGTCCACACTCCACAGTATCTTAACATTCATCACATATAAGTTGAACCTAACTATGCTTCTAGCACTTGATAGCTATAAATATTTTAGATTTTATATGACCAAAATTTATCAAAAATTAAGGGAGTGGCCATTATCAATAATATAAATTAGTTAGTTATTACGGATTTGTAACATTAGTTAATTCCTTGCATATATTGTAATACCTGTATTTTTATTAAATGTTAGAAAACTGTTCGTAAATAAAACTGAGGTCACGGTTAACGTCAACATGTTACATACCTTCAGGTATCTTTTATATCGAGTGTAAGTGTTTGCAGCCATTACAAATTTTTTATCTTGTGGTAGATTTTTGTGTTTATTTATATCCTAACTCACTGTGCGAACAAATTTTAAAGTTAGTCACCCTTTGATTTACAGTTATTATTGCAAAAAGGAATATTGTAATTAAAGATGATTCTGAACTTGAGCGTCTAAGCTCAAAAAAAATGGAGTCCTACCTTGAAATATAGTATTACGAAACGTAATGAATAAACAATCAGTAGGTGATTAAAAGGCGTAAATTGGTATTGGATAGGAATACAGTCGCGACAAATACCAATAGCAAAAGATTGCCTTACAGATGAAATAAAATAAGACACTATAATTCCGTATCATATTTTCTTACAAACGTTTTTTAAATTGGTATAGAGTATTTCAGTCGACAATTTAACTTGGTCCTCTTTCTCTTTCAAAAAAATGGTTATTGCCCGAAGCAAACTGTGGATCATTTTGAATTCGAGTCTGTAAAGAAGGAGGTCAAGTTAACAACAATTAAAACTAAATTAAACGTATTAAACTACTCAAACAGGGAATGTACCGAATAGTAATAACTGTAATGAGGTAACGATGAATGATGGGTACACCGGTAGAAGGTAGTTGTACATTGCCAAGTTTATGTATGTTGACTTTACACTGACTGAACGAATATTAAAACAAATGACAAGACTAAGTGCTCATAATATTCGTGACATAAGAAAATGTTTGATGGTTATTTAAATATTGATTATTATTAAAAAAATACCCAAAAATCGTACTTGCACACTAAAAGCTAATACAAAGACTTTATATATTACTTTCAATGGTTAAGGTAGGATGCAATTCCTCTTCTGAATTACTGACCTCGGTATTTCCATGAGAAATCGATGCGACCGATTGGGTTTCTGAAATATTAGATCGGCTTCCCTGCCTGTTGTTTCTTCGCCGTTTCCTACGCACCTTGGTTTTCCGAGAATTCTCGTTATGGTAAGACTGTATGGAACGCAAACTGTGTTGACTTCCGCGTAGGTTACTACAAGAGACACTTAAAATTGGCCTCGGCATTGACATTGCTTCGACGTACGAAGGGGGCGATTGTAATTCTCTAGGATCTGGAGCATTTCTGTCTACGTACTCGGTACTGTAATGAAGGTTGCGTTCGTGAATTTGTCTGAGTCGTTCTTGCTCTTCCTGCCTTTCGGCTTCTCGGACCTCTTGATCCCGAGCTGTACGCCGGCGTCGACGGACGTTTCTTATTCCTATCGCGAGACAGCATAATACCGTTGACAGTGCAATGATTGCCCACACATACATCCATGTTCCCTTCACATTTCCGTTTTCACCGGGACGCCAGATTTGATTGCAAGCATTTTCCCATGTATACCCCGCAACGTTTTCGGGTGATCTACACCGCAAACTATTACTTGAAGTAACGCTGTATTGCAACCAACGGTAAAACTCCAAAAACTCCTGAGATTTACAGTCACAAATCCAGGAGTTATCTTCCAAATTCAACTCTGAAACACGATGGAAGAATGAAGGTTTTAATCCTGACGTTAAACGATTCCCACTCAAGTTAACAGATCGCAAACTAGGTAGCGCACTCAATGTCAAGATGTTTAAAGAAAAAATTCCACACCTGCTCAAATCCAGAACTCGAAGAGATTTGGCACTCAGTTTATCCGGTATGGAGGCGATCAGGTTACGGGATAAATTTAGGGTCTGTAACTTAGGCAACAACACCAAGCTCTGCGAATCGATGTGCTGAATTTCACAAACACTCAAATCCAACCACTTTAGGGAATCACTGGATAGTTGAACGACAGTATCCAAATAGTTTCTAGATAAATCGAGCTTTGTCAGTTGTTTATTGCTATTGAATGTCGCACTCGGTATATCTCTTATTGTATTGAGCGAAAGGTCTACGTTATGGACGTGTTTGAGAGGTTTAAAGGCGAACACGTCGATTTTCTTAATTGTGTTACTGGAAAGGTCAACGTTCTTCAACCCGGGACAGTTTAGGAACGTATTTGCGGGAATATGACGTAGATGATTTCCTTTTAAAATTAGGCCCGTTAAGTTTGGCAAACTGACTGACGGCACGGTCTCTAGGTTGCAGTGGGACAAGTCTAGGTGTTTCAACGATTTCGATCTTGAACTGTATTTCTTAAGTCCGTAATTTTCAGCCAGCGACAAATATTCTAAACTCGTAAGGCTGGAGATTCCATCTGGATGCATTCGTTGCAAGTTACAATTAGAAAGGTCTAAATGTTGTAGAGTATCCGATTTGAGTCGCGCGGTAAGCGCAAGTAAAGGATTATTTGACAACATTAATGTTTTCAAGTTGGGAAATCCCAAAAGAAGATCGTCTGATATATTCGTTATGGAACAGTTAATTAAAAGCAGAGTTTGCAGTGAATTACTTCGTAATGGCTGGTGGAGAAAGATATCAGAAAATCCTTGTAGTGGATTGTGGGACAGATTTAAGTTGTACAGCGAGGGTAAGTTGATTAATGCCGCTTTATTTATATCTAGCCAATATTTAAATAAATTATGCGACAAGTCCAATACCTCCAAACCGTTTAAAGTTTGGAAAGATTTCTCTTCTATATACAACAGTTTATTGTGAGACATATTTAGATGATGAAGTTCTTTGTAAGTTGAAATAGTTAAGGGAATGCTTGTAAACTCGTTGAATGATAGATCAAGTCGAGATACCTAAAATAGGTTTAGTTAGTAAAAAGTAAAAGGGATTGTACCTTAAAATGTGCTACCCGCAGATGTATTCCGTTGGGTAAATCCACGAGTCCGTTATGATGACAAGTTGTTGACAGTTCATGAGAATTACACGTGCAATTCTGGGGACAATCGAATTCTTCACCGTTTACCAATTGGAAGATGAGCCCAATACTCCACGCGCATTTGATTATGAGCCTCATATTTATTCATTTGCCGAACATTATATCAGGGGAAAGTTCTGAAATTAAATCCGTTGTGTTGTTCAGGAGGAACAAAAGTAGCTGACATAACAGATAACAAACACTACACTAGGTACATACTGTAAATTCTTAATATAACGAAGTTATCGGATTTATTTGCGGACCGCACTCTGATTATGTTGCCTTTAGTTATTTATACTGTTTAAATTAATATTTGTAACGTACTGAAAACCCTGATTCATAGATCTGAATGTACCTGACTACTCTTAATAAGATAAGATAGGCCCCTCCCTGACGCTGTTCTTATCGCTAAAATTTGTACTACCACCATGCGAAACAAAACCGTTTGATATGGAAGTTGATAATGAAACGAAAGGTTCCCTAAGAATATTACAAAAATAGATAGAATTTGTTCTACATTTAGTGGAAAATTCGTTAAATGGTCACAATGGGAAAATAGGTTTCAACAGTTTGATACGTACCTAATTAAAACGCACGAAAGGAATGGAGGTAACGTAGTGATAAATATGTATTGTCTTTCACTATGTTTACAGAACGCTTATCTATGGTTTTTTAAACACTATTTTACTTACGAATTTGTGAATCACCAACGGCCAATTTGTATATATCATAGCACGAATAACACACTGTCGCCTTCTATTACAAATTGGCAAATGTTTATCCTGAATTTAAGTGTGATTAATTAATACACTACATTTTAAACAATTTATTGACGTGCAGAAAATATGAATGGAGAGGGGTAACAATGTTTTAAAATAAAAACTCTTAATTTTTAATTTATCGTTCTTTTTATCAATTAAAATGCACTTGATTTTTATTTGAAATATTTTTTAAGCTTTTCAGTAATTTTGATTTATAGTCACACTTCGTTTTGTTATTGCATTTTACCATATGATGTTATGTATTGCATTTTTTGTAAAAATGGTATTTCCGTTGAACAAATAAACAACACAAATAAATAAAAAGATTGACTATACTTTACTGAATGTACAGTTGTACAGTTTACAGCACAATTTTATAATGAAAATGTCGTTTTGGATGTTGAAGGTCACACTTTTACCAGTGTTTAAATACTTGATACTTTATACTAAGGGCACTTATGTAGTTCGTTCTTCCTTCGCCCAGTTAATGTTGATGATAACAACAATTCTGTTGGATATGACAACAGTCCTTAATTCTTAATGAAAAATCGCGAATTGTTACAGTTAACTGAAATTATGAATTTTTCTTTTTCTAATGGAAGATTATACTTCTCCATAAAAAAGGTATTAAAGGAGACTAATAGGCTGTCACTGCTGTCGGTCATATCAAAAATCTTGAAAAAGGCCATGAAAGCACGGCTACTACTCTGTGTTCAATCTCACAACAATCAATACGATTTCCAACGAAATAAGAGCACCTCAGTAGCGGTGTGGAATGTTATGGAGAACATAGTTAAAGCTATGGAGGAAAGGTAGAAACGTTGACCCTCGTTTGTATTAGAAGAAAACACTACCTTATTGTGGTCAATTGTGATAAGATACAGAAAAGTGTCATTAGAACGATGTACGGATTGAAATATCGTGAATCGTGTAGAGGCGCGTTCAGAAATAATATGCAATAGGCACTAAGTTTATTCGGACTCTATATCTACGAAATCCGCCTGTTTATATTAAAAAAAATATTTAATTTAACCAAAATAAGTCATAATTACGATACTCGTAAAAATGCGACATTATCCAGCACATAAATTATCAATGATTGAAAAAGATGCTGTTACGCTTGCATTAAAATGTTCAACAGACTTCCTCTTGACATTTGAAATGTGAAAAACTGTTCAAACAATATTGGTGCACCACCTATAGTGGCTATAGTGTTAAATATTGAACCTTGTAGTGTCGATGAATTTCTTCATTGCTGATTCGTCGTCTTACAGCTTCTTTGATTTACTGTATTTGACGTTATGTTGCTTTCTGTGCTTATTTACCTATGTACATTTTGCAAATAAATAAATTATGAATTATGAACTACCAAATTGTAACCAGAATCATTTTAGAACATGTTTTTTTTAAATTATAACACCCCACAATTTTATGCGACTAAATTTTTAAAACTGTAACTGTAACTAAATGATATTTTATTTATGTTTTTTATTAGCTTGGTAAGAGAATACGTTTAATTACGATTATGATTTGGAAGGGTGGCAGATCGCCTAATAGACGAACTCTAATCCATTTTGTTCTTGATTACAATAAACTAATAAAATTGTTTATTTTTCTTTCAAATATATGAATATATAAATTTTCGGAAAATGTTTTGAGAGCGACATATAGGACAGGTTATAAAAGATGGCTGTGAACATTTTAAGTATCGTTCGTGATAGTCATTAATGCTAAATAACCGTAGCTAATGTTGATGACATCTTTATACTAACATCCTCTGTTCTGGAATGAATGAGTTGCCTTAATTTGAAAATTATGGCCTGGTTTTTAAAATACGGATACATGTGACACGCACAAATAAAATGGGCATCAGTACAGTAAAACAAGACTAAACCTTGTCCTTGTTTGTAATGCTTCATATATTGATTGATTACGCGCAGCTAAATCTAAAACTCGATTTGAAACGATGCTGTTTAAAGCGCTAGAGGTTTTACATAATTAAAGGAATTTTTTAATACATGGGGCTTACTTAGATAAAAATGAGGACGCGTGCAGTTGTAGTAGTTAGAATATGGCCAGCGTATGTACTGTTAGATGTTTCTTTATCTTAAACAATAAACAAATTTAATTATAATGTTTTCATGACGGCCAGTGGTAATTACTTATTACTACTTAAAGGTTACTTTTTTCCTGAAAGTGACGCAAAGAGGTGTAGCTGGATAAGCGTGTCTAACAAACAAATTTATGTCGGAAAACATTGATCAAGGCATCAAATTAAAACCGCAAATTTAGAATCATTATTCAATAAGTTATCATAAAAATCTTTTCTCTTCACGGTGCGAATGCAACAACAATTAATAATAATATTTTATTCCTTTTGGTGCTCTAATTCTCCTTGAAGTCTATGATACAATATCATATCGTCATTCATCATCGCATGTGGTTTTATTTTGTAATTGATATCAGTGGCGTGCAATCAAGGTAAGCTGGTAATGATTCTACATCGAATAACAAAACGTTAATGCAACATATGATACCTGATCTACGACTGTAAAAATTTAGATTAAAGTCGAATTGTATCCAGAAAAACGTAATTACTACTTCTCGCATATATATGCCACATATTACGATAATCTGCACAAAAGTACGTTTTATATTCTATTCCCTCATCCTTTATACTTTATTAAACACATTTCATTAAAAAAAAATTTTGATTGATTGGTGACTGCAATTGTTATATTTCTGGTAGTAAGATGTTCTTACTGATTTACTTATTAATGGGAAATATTCATTTCGTACTGGATGCCATACCGCGGGTGAATATTCCAAAACCAAACATAGCGAATTAACACGGTGCATCCCATTCCAGCGATGTAAATCCCGGCGACGTACACCCCGGCACCGATTTCCCGGCGACAACCCATCCCGGCGACCATCGGCATCGGTTATCCCGGCAATGCACACTTTCCTAACGCCGTATGTCGAACCTCATTTCTCTTTTGTTTTTTTTTTGGACATAAATAATGATATACTTTAGAAGTGGATGTCAAATTTGGTACCGAAAGTGGCTATTATTGTGCCTGGACGCATTGTGATTAATGCTTAGAAGTATAGGAGACCGACATATGCAAGGAAGTTCAAATAAGTTGTGTTGTTTAGACAATTTCCATTGGTGCAAAGAACCCATTTTTAAAAAATTGGGTTTTACTATTTACCTACGCAGGTAGATACCAGAAAACTTTGCCTACCTATAAATAGCATAATTTCAATTTGATACTATAGACCCTATTCCCTATTCAGATTGTGTTATATCTAAGTGCTTGTTTACAATAAACGTATACTTAAGAAATAGCTAAAAAATAAAAATTTCGCAAAGTTGAACTATATAGAAACATACGAAGGTGTTTACAATGAACGTAATTTTTACAAATTTTACAAATCAGAAAACTTATTTCCGGTGAATTATTTCAATATGAAAAACATGAATTTGCTTCATATGTTTACCGCGTCTTAAATGTTTTCCATCCCTTCAATCGCAGAGTTCAAATTGCCGGAACGACCAAAGCCGGGATTGCCCATCGCCGGGATAAACGAAGCCGGGAAGTAAATGGGTGCCGGGATGCGTGATGGTTTGTGCCGGGATGGTCATCGCCGGGATGACCGTGGCCGGAATTAACATGAGAAAAAGGTTTTTTGTAGATCGTTGCTTCCCGTCTTAACTTAGAGGGTTTATAATGACATCAATCAAAAGAAGATTTTTTCTCACCAAAGATATACGAATTTGTTCATTTTCAGGTGTATTTCTCATTACTTTATTAAAAATTCGGTAATAAATCCTATTACCAAAATCATGTTAGTAAGACAAAAAACAGATTCAAAAGTTATTCAAGTCGAAATCAATATCGATTATGACAACTGGCATTCATTTCTTTGTAAAATGTATTTCACCGAGGAAAAAGTTATAAAACAACGTTTACAGCGGAAATAGATACTATAGTACGTGATATTGTTTTCCGCGAATTTTAATTAGTGTCCCATTCAGTCTGTGTCAAAAGCTATTTCAATTCTTTAGAAAATTGTGATTCCATTCGATTCCAATTCGATTTATTTGCGAATTTTTGATAACATAAAAAGAAATACAACTGAAATTTCACTAATTCGCATATCATTAGATGAGAAAAAAAACTTCTTTCAATTGGTGTCATTATAAACCCTCTAAGCTCTTAAGTTAACATGGGGAGCAAAGATCTGCAAAAAACGTTTTTCCCATGTTAATTGCCTATGTTCGGTTTTGAAATATTCAATTCGGATTAGGTACATAAAGAAGACTTTTAAGAATAGGTACTTTGAATTTCTACTCATATGAATGTTAAGTTACTAACGTGCACCACTATGAAGAGCATCCTTGTGAAATTACCAAGTAAGCTGTGGTGCTACGCGGGATATAACCAAAGCACAAAGTGAGGATACGAGCAATGTGCTAGTGGTGCACAAACAGGAACAGCCAGCACAAACAACAAAATAGAGTTTAGTGTAGGGCAGAACCTCATTTACTAAATATTAGTATGCATTAATGTACATGAATTTTCTAAACAAAAACACGTACGTTTAAAAGGAGAAGAAAATTTATTTTTAGAGCGAAATCACTGGGTCAGATGAACATTATTTAAACATGATTTATCAAAGAAATAAGATTTGATGTACTATAAAAGGTAAAACCCCTGCAATTGACTATTGACTATAGTGTACATGTATGAATTTTCTAGATAGTTATGTAAGTTTTAAACGAGAGTAATTTATTGCGATAAAGCTGTAGCACGATTGCTTATAGATCATTTAAACATAAACTATCAAACCACAATCCCTGCAGTTGAGGACCACAGGATAGGGCTCTTTTAAATCAAAAGCGAGAGCGAGAAAAGTCATCTTACTCTTCGAAAAGCATTTATCGCTTTTCGTAAATCATTTAATTGTAAACGTGTTGTTTCGTATACTGTTTCATTGTAATTGGAATGCGTCCTTCCAGTTTGATAGGCGATATGTTTTTTGTCGGAATAATAAGACGTAGTAAATTAGCTACTTGAAATACATTGTGTTCTTATGTATCGTAGAAGAATAGAATATACGGAGATTATATTGGAAATACGAGAGGAAATGTGGAACAATCAGCAAGATCAGCAAATTTAAACTTATAAATCTCATATTGAAACGGTCATCTAAATTTCAGATATGATATTCATGCTGAAAGTAGCCCAAACGATTCGGATAATTCAATTTGCGTTACACCCCAAATCGACTACTTCGGTAGGGCAAGTCGAGTGCACGAAGAACGCGATATACCCGAGGATATACCTACATACGCACTGTTTATTATATTTGTAGAAGTTTTCGGAATTTTGAAAGAAGGATTACCTTTGTTTTAAGAAGTTTGCCATTATATCAATTCTAGGTTTAAGTGAACCTGTTTGCCTTTTGGGATAAAATATGTCCTTTAGAAGGGAATAGATTCGCGACACACGTAATCCTTACTTCGATGCGGCTTTATTTCCAGTACGATCTCTTATGGCGTATGGGGACTCGTGGATGACAAGTGGAGTAGCTTTCCAATCATTTCAATCGAACCGCAAACAGGACGAATATAGGACGACCCCATTCGCTTCGGTTTGTCGGGGGTATTATCTTTGTGTACACGTCTCAAGGGAATTGAAGTTAAAAGACACAGCTCGTAACTTCTTACACTTTAGAAAAGATGTCCTTAATTGGCATGATGTCGTCTATACATGCGGTTGCTGTGGCTATTCAGAAAACTGACTTAAATGGAATTACTGCCTCCACCTGAATACATGCTAAGATCCGCCAAAGTGGAATATGCTTTTAACCAATTATGACCGCCGAAGTCTAAACCGTGGCAACCATAAAGCTCACTTAGATGTTCTCGAAGTCCGAACAGTATAGGGACATTTGACCACATACAACCATAAAACGCTGTATAGTTCCAATTTTCACGAGATTTAACGTTAATTATGAATGAGATCAAGAAATTACCGCGTTATAAATCGAAATTACTGCTTCTATCTAAACAACAAGAATTAATCTTTTCCTCAGGGCTGATCCCGAGACATTTACTATTTCAGCGTAACCTGTTGCGTGGCCATTCAATTAGAACGCTCCCGCTTATATCATTTTACGAGGGTACGTACTTTTCTATCCTTAGTTTAAATGAAAGAAAGAGCGTTAAATTATTTACTGATCGATAAAGACACACTTGTATAGTAAAGTTAGGTGCTAGTTTTTCGAGCTTGTCTACCGCCGCCTCAGATGCTCGCGAGAAAGCGCCAAACTGTAAGCTGGGCTTACTGCTTATGGCTCGAACTTCACACTTGATCATATTTATGCGATGTTTGGATTAGCAGCGGGTGACTACCTACTTCTTCGAACTAAGTTACGATACTTCGTCTTAAATCGATTGATAGATTACTTTATTATAACCTGCTTCGCAATTTGATCGAAGCGTTAAATTCTGCAGGCTGAAATTCGTATGACTTAAAAAGCAAAAGAAATCGCAGTGATGTACGGTTATTGAGTTAAATAAACAGTTCGTAGGGAGAGACTCGTAACTTATAAACATCTATCCTGTTTTCCTTACAGGACTTAGGTATGATATATAGCCGTGTAGCTATAAGGATTATACACCTACTCCTTTCTTCATAAGTTCGCGGGCGCCCGTCTCTCTCCGACGCGCATAACTTGGTATCGTTCGGTGTTACGGATATCTTAATAAGATTCATGAAAGGACGCCATATTTTATATCCTCCCTATCTGCCGTAATGCCGCGTGAGCCGCATCGTACTGCCGGCCGGTTGCCCGTCGGAGCGCCAAGATAAGCCCGCACGGCACTGCTCTGTATCTAATGATGCCATATACTAGGTGCTAGCGATTTCCTCCAGATATATCTTAATAATTCCTAGCTAACTGCATCGCCTGCTCGCACGCTGCTGTGCAAGCCAACAATATAATTCCAAGAACGCCGTAAATCTCAACTTTTAGGAGCGCGGCCTGGTACAGAAAGGGGAGTACGAAGGGAAGGGGATTAAAGATCAGTAATCTTATAGGATAGATGAATTATGGCAGTATTTCCAGGCTCGGTTCCGCGCTTCGCTGTTCTTTGCAAAAATCCTTTGTTTTCCAAGAAATTGCCGTTTAATTGCTCGAGATTACGGTTACACAATTAATTAAGATTTTGTAGGCCATGCATCTTGGGATCGAAGCGACGGGATACGAGGCCAGGTGTAGTATAAGTACGCTCGCACACAACTGTCGACCGTCCGGGAACGGGGACATCGACTCTAGGAAGACGACGCTCTCATCCCCGAGAGCAACCATAAGTATACTCATATTTTATTCCGTATCTGCGTTAATCTCTCATATACGATGGCGTGCAATCGGCAATAACCATTAAACATAGCAAAAGATAGCCTAGCTAAGTCTAACCGGGTTGGCGAAATAATACTCCACTGCATATATCACTCGAAGGAACCGCTAAGAGAGTTAGGGACTGCAGACTCCAGAGTAGCTCGCGACAAAGACGAACATATTTCATTTTGTATGTGGGCTTTATGTGCTACTTCTTCGTTATCAGTCGTGGCTGTACAGGCGCTCGAGACTCGATGCTACGGAGCTTTATGTTGCAGTGTAATCTGTGTTCACTGAAAAATGATAATTGTATACCGCTGTGTACAACTTTCCTGTAAGCTCACAACAAACATTCCATAATTTCGACCATTTTTATTTCAATTTTATGTTAATATCCTTTTCGCTTGAAATTTTCAAACATGTCCTGCATTTATTTATTGGGTCAACAATGCGTTTTTCGGTTATGGCCAACTTTATCACTTGCATTAAATATACGGTTGAATCTTTCTCCCTACAGATTTGCCCAACAAGGCGTAGGAGTTAAAGCTCGAGGGGTTGTTAAATAACTGAATGGGAAACTACTTGACACAGAGAATTGAGTAAGGGGTGCTTTCGTATTCATTTTCTATTAAAACTGTTGCGTCTAACCATTGCCTAAATATTCATTACCTATACTAATCAATCGCATATATTTTTATTCGATATGCTTTTACGACTTATAACGTAACTTGTTTTGTATACGAATTTAGCTTTAAAACTAATTTTTTGGTGCTTTTTTGATCTATCACTACTGTGGCAGCAAAGACCATACCATACCTTTACGTTCTGAAACGGAAATAGAAAATAACACCAATACTAATGGTTCTTCAGGAAGGGTCTTGAAATGCTCACCCTTTCTATATTTTCTACAGTTACTAATAATTTGCACGCACGAACTATTGCTTGCCAGCTTGCTATTACTTTATATATAATCCACTCATTGTACACTGCCACATTTTTGGTGAGCGCCTTTACCTTCTTCTATTTAAAGCACAGCTGCAATAATAATTTAAAGTCAACTTAAAAGCTTTCGCTTAGATTCCCTAGCTTGGTTTCTGGTCAGTTGATCTTATCGGTCTCTGGAGATTTGAATGAAGGTAAAGAATGCTCAACCAGGGAAATTATACAATATGGAAATGTTTAGTAGAAAGTACGAGGGAAATTCAAATATGAACAGGAATTCTGTTGTAACAACTTAGTAAATGAAAAAGTTATTAAAAAAATGTTTCAACACCTAGTCGTGGGTGTTGCCGCGTAACACAACTGTAAATGATGAGTAACGGGTAAATATAGACTATATAGCAGCTATCAATTAGCGAAAATCCGAAGTCTCTAGGTGGCTCAGGGGCCGAGATCCCGACAGACAGACAGACAGAAAGACAAGCGACGTAAAATTGAGCATATAAGCGTTACCGCAACTTAATTGTGTTACGATAAAAACTATGTAGAAGGGGCGGTTCTGAGCCCCATACTTCTTAATGTTTATACTTACGACATTCACAGGTTACTAGACCCCAAGATCAAATGTATACAATACGCTGATGACTTCTGCTTCTATACCGTGCAGGACTCTTATGGCGTTTGCATCAAAGAGCTAAAATATGCCCTCTATTGTATTAAAAACTGGTTAGGGGAACACAATCTTAGCATGTCACCTGAAAAGTCAGCTCTTGTTCTCTTCACCCGACACAGACTACACACAAGCAATAGCGTCAAGATGTGCGGGTTGGACATTCCAATAAAAAAAGATTATAAATATTTAGGAATGGCCCTAGATAGCAAGCTTATATGGAATAAGCACATCGAACATATCAAGAGCAAATGTGACTATGGTACTAACATGCTTAAATGTGTCATAAAAACCAAGTGGGGTGCAGCTCCTGTCATTGCTCTGCAATTCTACAGAACATACATTCGCTCCATATTGGAGTATGGTAGTCCTTTGTACGGGGTAGCGGCAGTATGTCATCTGCGTGCTGTCGACAGAATTC
Organism: Photinus pyralis; assembly: GCF_008802855.1. Taxonomy (NCBI): domain Eukaryota; kingdom Metazoa; phylum Arthropoda; class Insecta; order Coleoptera; family Lampyridae; genus Photinus; species Photinus pyralis. The sequence goes on from NW_022170509.1 coordinate 22,151,069, forward strand.
AATATAATGCATTAAGAATCTGTATTGGAGCTATGAAATCTTCGCCGGTTCAAGCGATTTTAGTGGAGGCTCAGGACCCGCCACTGTATATAAGACGCAACTATCTAGCTTCCAAGGAAGTCATTAAACTTAAAACCTTTTCTTTCAACAGTGCAATCATGAAAAGTGTATATCAACTCGCAATTAATAACCTAACTTCAAACTACTGGAAGTTCAAAAAAGGACCTATGTTGGCAGAAGCGTTCATAAATACTGAAGTAGATGTAGAAAGTAAATATAGCAAACTTCCAATTTACGATCTTGACTTCGACGCTATCATGTTCAGACCGACTGTTATATTCCCAAAATACAACGAAAGTAGCGCGTACAATAAAGCACTTCTGCGATCCATACTGGGTCGATACAATAACTATATGAACATTTATACAGATGGATCGAAATCCTCAAGCGGGACTGGACTGGCGTTTCTCGTTCCAAATACCAATCTTCATTATAAATGTAAAATTCCGGAATCATGTTCCATATTCACTGCTGAAACGTTAGCCATAGACAGGGCGTTAAAATGGCTTATAGAAGTCAATATTTCACAAAACGCGGTTATTCTGTCTGACTCTAAATCCGTTCTTGCTGCACTAACTAATCTAAATTTCTTTAAAATGGGTAATTCAGAGATCATGTGTCAACTAAAGCAACGCATATTTACATTAGAAACCTCAAAACGTAATATTGTATTTGGTTTGGGTTAAGGGGCATTCGGGAATTGCAGGAAATGAAAAGGCAGACGAACTTGCCAAAGAAGCTGCATCGGGAACTAAATTATTCAAAATTTCGCCTTTTTACGACCTAGTGAATTTGGCAAGGAAGAACATGAGATTAAGCTGGGATCTTCATTGGCAAGATTTTACGACAAAGTCCAAGAACCATTATACCTTGATACACCCCAAGGTACCATGCAAGACACCACATATTTCAATGTCACCAGAAAATACGCGGTCTCAATCACTAGATTAAAACTTAACCACAGGAAATTCCCCGCTCACCTTAATAAAATTGGCCTAGCCGAGTCGCCCTACTGTTCATGCGATAACTTGTCAATAGGTGATTTAAACCACATCTTCTTCTCTTGCAAAAATTTTATCCACGCCATTAAACAACTGCAAGAAATTTTGATAGCAAATTCAATTCCTTTACCGGTAAACATAACGACATTACTTGAGACTCAAAACAAAAACATATTTGATGCTCTGGTCAATTTCATGAATAGCATTCAAATGGACATTTAAAATTAGTTCGCGTTAATTATAAAACCAGGGAACATAACAAAAGTCTGTGGCAAATAGATAACATCCAATGCCAATCCTTACTACACACACACACACACACACACACCCACCCTCTCACACACACCCCCTCTCACACACACACACACACACACACACCCTCACCCGTAAACGAGAGAGATGTATGTAGACGGAAGTGTAAGATCGGCATCGGTTTTCTTCAAAACTTTGCTCACACAAGCTAGGAAGATGAACATACTTTAGAGGTACTTTAGAGGTCATACTATAAACAAAGTTATGAAGTGGTAACATTTTTTTAATTCAATTTTTATTATTATTTCTATTTACTTACTTTTCTGTATTTTTTCCTCTCTCTTGATCTTCCCTTGACCTATCGCGTGCGCGTAGCTTGTTCCTTGATTTTTTAGAGGAGGCCAGGCTCTCGTGGTTTTCATTTGTAATATTTTAATACGCAGTTACTTTACATGACTTATGTCTACCTGAAAAGAGCAATAGTCTCTTGGCAAGTAATGAAATTATCCAAGGTTGGATTTAACTTGTAACTTTACGGCAAGTTTTCGGCAGTGTACCACATGAGAACATTGGTTGGCCCACCATGGGGGTGGAGGTCTGGATTTCTTTAACACAGGTTTTCTTAATACAAAATTACTGTCGCATCCCTTTTGAATTGAATCCACAACAGTATGAATAATTTCCGCTGCGGACTTGGGTACCTCTTTAGCGTTTAAAATTCGATCAACATCATTACAAAATTCTAGATTTTTCTTATTGTCTATTTTCCACCGAGTTGCAGGGTAACATGTGTAACATTTTTTGTTGTTGATAGTTTTCAAAATTCAAAATTTTATTCACCAGCTGTTTGGGTTGCGGGAAATCAGGAGATGCGTTTATCCATTCTTCAAATTTCGAAAAGGTCATGGGAAACGGGGTCAAATATTTGGACATTATTTGATAAGTCTAACAATTTAGAGGACATTTTTACACTTGAATGCTATCTTTTGTGAAAGGTGCACTAGACTTTACCAATGTCTTAATTACTTTTGGTTCAATCAGTTTAAAGATTATTTTAATTAGTCACCTTTTGGCTTAGTAAGATTGGGTTTTGGAACTTGCAAGCCTACCGATTTATTCGGGATTTGGAAAGCCACAAAAGTTACTCGTTTTAAGCCGACCACCTGCTTTTTAAAACCCGGTTGTAATCCTTGGGACTTTCAATTGCTCGACTACAAGCAATACTTCGCACCGGAAAAGTAAGCGGGATTTAAGAACGTCATCAGAAGCCGCAGCAGATCAAACCAGCGGTTCCTCCATAACGCCGAATTCCAGTCGGTGACCATCGAAAGGTCAGTTCTTTCCATTTTACTTGAAGAAGCTATCACCATCCTAGCGACGAGCTATTTGTCAAATCCGTTACTCTAAATTACACCTTTGTTACTGCTAAATAATTGAGGTTATGTTTACTTGCGTCCAGAACCCAGAAAATGATTACGGCCTACTCATATGCAGGGGCGGACTGGCCCGGGGGGGGGGTGGCGTTTGCCACCTGGCCTGTACGTCATAATGGCCCATTGGAAATGTATAAGTATGTGCTGTATTTAGTTTCTTGCACTATTAATAAGTTATTAACACGTTTCTCTAATTGGGGTTGATGTTAGGTTGTTAAAAAATTTAAAAATTCTGTTTTAATTGAACTGTTTTACAATGAATTTATCATTTTTTGTCGTAGCATGAAAGTGATGAAATACAATGATAGGCGACGCGCCTCGTTTGGATTGTATATTTTGTTACTTTTAATTATCAGCTGCAATTTAAAAAAAAACCTGTATTGTAATTGATTTCCGAAAAAGGAGTACTTTAAAATGAAGCAAAAAATGTTTTTGTGGTGCACCGCAGAGCTACCCACCCGCCACCTTCATTACTACACTAATACTTTCATGGCCCGTAACCTATGCAATTCCACCTGGCTCGCCCCTGACTAGAAACCAATTTCGAAAGAAAATTCAAAGGGCTGTAACTTTTGAACTAGTAGCCCAATTTTGGAACTGTTTGAAATTATGGATTCTACAGGCCACATTCTATAAGAAATTTTTTTTTCCGGGTCGATCTGAGACAATTTTTTTTTCGGGCTCAAAAAAAGGCAGTGTATAACCTTCCTTTTTTACCAAAAATCGACTGCACCAAAATTTCTCGGGAAAACACTTTTTTTTATTAATTTTGGTGCGTAGAATCCAAAACAATTCGTACTTTTTCGATCAGACTTCTCAATCAAAAGTTATAGACTAGAAACCAATTCGAAAGAAAATTCAAAGGGCTGTAACTTTTGAACTAGTAGCCCAATCTTGGAACTGTTTGAAATTATGGATTCTACAGGCCACATTCTATAAGAAAATTTTTTTCCGGGTCGATCCGAGACAATTTTTTTTTCGGGGCTCAAAAAAAGGCAGTGTATAACCTTCCTTTTTTACCAAAAATCGACTACAACAAAATTTCTCGGGAAAACACTTTTTCTTATTAATTTTGGTGCGTAGAATCTAAAACAATTCGTACTTTTTCGATCGGACTTCTCAATCAAAAGTTTTAATTATCAGCTGCAATTTAAAAAAAACTGTATTGTAATTGATTTCCGAAAAAGGAATACTAAAATGAAGCAAAAAAATGTTTTTGTGGTGCACCACTTCGACTTAGTAGGACCGCATTGGGCTTGCGTAATTTTTTTAATTCACCTTTACATGTATAGCAATCCTCGGTCGCGAGGGTTGTAACTTTTGTGGTACGCCAAAAATATTGTTATTTCGTTGATAGATTATGTTTATAATCTATGACCAACCCTGCAACTGCTAGAAGTGTACGCTCAGCTACCCTCAGTATACTAGCACAGATAATTGGGTATTTTATCTGTGATACTAGTGAATAATCAGTAATTAAAACGTCAAACCTTCCCCATACTAATTTAATATGACATAAAAAGCGAGTTTCGACCGATGGCCATCTTCTAGCTATAAAATCTATTACAATGTAATGTTTAAAATTATAAAGTACATACCTTATGAAAATTAGGCTTTGTTTTTAGTAATACAAACTACTCTGTACAGAGATTGGGGCTCACGAAACTACAAAATGGGAGAGGCGAGTTAACTAAAGCTGACAAAAGTAGCAAGGGTTAAGAAATGTTTGAAAATAGCAAATTCTTATTTAAATTGAGGGAGTGTTGAGGATTCTCCTTGTAATACTGGTACCTAGATCTCTTTCATTTCGAGAAAGTGAAGCTTAAGACTTTCATTATAAAAGTGTAAAATTTGAAAGTCTTCATTATAAAAGGAATGTTCTGAACTAAGGATGTGGTGGGCAAAGGAAGATTTTTGATTGGGAATTGTTAAGTGTAAGTATGTTGTTTTTGACTAAGGAGATGTGTTCTGTAAATCTGGTTTTGACTGGACGACCAGTTTGTCCAATATATATACGGCTGGGCAGTCTCTACAAACCACATCAGTTTCTAAACCCTTAGCCTCGACAACCTGTTATACACGTATATTTACGAGAGTATTTTAGTGTTTAAATCATTTACGCTTTCCGTATCCAAGTTATTTACAATGTACCTATACTTGTACCACAAACGTCAAAAAGTCAAAATATCTACATATAAAGATAGCGCACGTGCCTATTTTTAAAATTGGAGAATCACTTACCTGCCCTCGGCGTTATATCAAGCCAGAAGCGTTCAGTCAAGTAATGACTCTCGTTCCCATTCCAATTTGAAAATCTCAACAGGAGTAAAGGGGAGTGTCCACTCTCAAAGAGTATAGTCGTGAACAGTATACGTTAGGACCTTTACGATGAGATTTAATACACTAATAACCCTCAAGAATAGCAGTTTTGTCAAGTCCGATTACCTACAAGTATGAAAACGCTATCAATGCGAAGGAAATTAAGGCGGAAAATATTTGCTGTATGACAATTACGAAACATCGGCGGCCAAATGGTCGAAGGAAACCGTTTTTATCTGATAAACATATTTCGCCGTTTCCATTAAGACACATTATTCTATTGGCGGCGTCGTAAGTGCTGACAATTTTCTATTTTAAAATGTTTTCTTAGGAAGAGCTTCGGAGAGATAACACTCTGATAAACGCCAACGCCAGCCCTGTTACGTTCTGATTGAATTTTAATTAAATTTCTTGCCGCAGATATACTCCCGATAGTCGCTTTGGTGTAGCAGTTACAGTTTTTCTTATTAGTTGGCAGAGCAAACAATGTGCGTTTAGCTCAAATGCAGTACGCTTGTCTCCCCTTTTAAAGAATGCTGGCAGGAAATTAATTCTCAAAAATGAAACCTACCGGTGCGGTCTGTGTGGTGACAAATCAACCCTGATAACGACACATTCTTATTTCATTTTAATAAATTCTGGGTTATCGTTTCGTCCAAAACGTTCATTTTTTCGAAACGTCTTTTATTTCTTTAGGAGGTTAACAGATAATTTTATACAACTTTCGTTATACACGGTTGAATTATTTAGATAACCAACTGTTACGAGTAATAGGGACGTTAAAACGACGCCCGATCTGTATTTTCGCATTCTGACATTTACATAAAATCGCTCATGTTTAAACGACGATATTTATTTTTGTTCAGAGTAGGTATGCCGGATTAGTTTGCACCTACAAGGTATTCACACCGATTTAAACATACACAATTGACGTTGGGAATATTGTAATGTTTAGAAACTGAGGTTTTGACGACCCTACTGCATTCAGTATCCTTGCTTAAAGAGGTTCGCCCCATATGAATGGAACGTTCGAGATCCTCAACGTTTTGTCTTTACACCCCGGCGTCACGGTGCACTAGTTTCGACGTGCTCCTAATCCGTATATCTGTATAGAGAGAATAATCAGCTTTTTCTCTCAATCCCGACGAGAGCGATTAAATTAATAAAAAAAAGTGCCTCTCGTGAGAAACGTTACTGTTAACACGTGCTTCGTGTTTTCTCTGCTCCTTAAGTGGATTGGATGAGAACCGCACTTTCCACTTACGCCAGATAAGCCAGCTAAAAACGCGAAAGCTTCAACCAAAGTCAATACTTAAATGATTTTAAATTCAAATTGAGACTTGTTTCTATAATCGATCACACCGCCTAATTTTATTCTCGCTTATCCCAAGCTCTGGTGATGACATCGTCGCTGTGGAATATCTATCTGTCCCTTCCATTATCCCTAATTTTTATTGCCATTTTTATCATTACCGAGATTGCGACGGTGGCACCGCGAAGTTAATCGGATCACAACTTGGTTCTTTAAGAACGTGATCAAGAGATGCGGCAAGGATTTCCTTGCATGCCTTCTCATCGTATAACCTCACATATCGGTGCCACGCGTTCTAAACGAAAATTGTATAATCCACTTAAAATTGATATGGCGTTGTATTCCTTATCTTTAATTAATCGAAAATTTAACGACATCTCTTTTCCGGTTATACGTAGGTAGGTGTAGATGAGACCTACCAATCCGTTCATCTGTTAACCAACTGCAGCAAATAATTAGCCTTTTTCGCTGCGTCGCTATAGTAACTTATAAAGTAACTGACGCTTTGTAGAGAAATCACAAAGCAAAGACGAGGACAAAACGCAGCCCTTGAGCTTAGCAGTCTCGAATCTAAAGTCACCCTTTCTGCACATCCCAATTACACTTGTTTGCATGTTATTTAAGTACTACTCAAACATTTAAGAAATTACTTGGGCGTAAAATTTGCGTTAAGGAATAGTGCTTTTATGTATCGCATTAAAATGTTTTGTTCCAGATCCTGCCGTTTTCAAACGGAAAGTACGAGATAGTCTTTACATTCCAAGCAAGGATAATGAGCCAAATCGGATTTTCTTAATTAAAAATGTTTTAACTTAAAAGTCTAAATACCTGGAAGAAGTATTATTATCTGGATTATTTGTTTGCGTTTTGTAGATAACTCCAAACTTGTCCCACATTATACCTATTGGTACAGATACATATATATATGCGTTATCTGAAGACCGGCAAGAGATAATCATTGGTTGCCTCTGGTTTCCTGTTGACTTGGAAACTTGTTCGTTGACGAGCTCATTGTCGCACACCCTTACATTGTTACGTATCAGATCTAATGAATTGAGAGGCGGACATCTGAAAGACGCTGTGCAAGTCTATTTTAAGCGGGTGTTTCGATATATCACCGGCCGTATAGTCGGTTGATTGTATTTCTATCTACCCTTCACTTTGGATAAATGGGACAAAGTGGGGAGTTTATTTTATTAAAACTGTACCTAATGCTTAGTTAAAAAGGTCAGTGACTGAGAATAAAACACAGGAGCTTGTATTAAATACAAATTATATTGGCATACAATTCGGTTACAACTACACATGTAACAATGACGCTTTATATATTTGTACAGCATCCGAATTCATAACAGGATCACCAAAACGTATTCTCACTACTTTACAAATTTCACACATATTACTTAAAAAAGACTTACAATTTCTTTGGCAAATATCAAGTATAACATAAGTACGAAGAATATTTATTCTCTATCAGCTGGATGATAATGTACAGATTGCTGATTATCAAAAAGAGACATTTTAAGCCTTTTACATTTAGCGCGACGATTTTTAAACCAAAATTGAACATTTTTAGGTTCTAAACGGGGAAATTTTTGTCGATAAGCCATACAATTTAGTTCTTCAGTGTATTTCAAAATGAGATTGTGGGAAGGATGGGTGTTAAGTGAAAACCACTGCTCTAGCCTTGGTACTTCAGTGACGGGATCTATAAAGGTTCTATTACGTTTTCTACGTTCGTCCGCTGACATTCCTAGAACATTTGAACTATTGGGTGACGTGGCAGCGTGTGATAAGCCGGGAATGTAGTGGCTCATGTACATAATACTTTGGCTAAACATTGAATTTGGGACCAACGGAAAGCCAGTGGTTAACCTTTCCAGTCCATCGTTTGGCGCGCGATTCTGCAGGTGTCTTTCGAATTCCGGTGATCCACAGTAAGCTTGTGAAAGGCTACGATCTGGAGGAGAGTGGTTGATACGGTTGTTTATACGATTTCGTGCATCTTCGTTTGGCCCATCCTCACCATCGGACATATGCATCCTGTTTGAGTGCGAGTGGTTACTAGGCGATTGGTAACTTGTAGGTTCGTCTTTCGGTTCTTGCTTCGTACTGTCGACCTAAATTTAGTTATGAGCTCATTGAAGTTGTGACCGAGTTTTTACTTACTTGTATTCCGTGCGAGGGGCTAACTGAACGTGAGCTACACTCCTTTGGATCGCGTTTGTTCGTCGTAGTTAAGGAAAGGGGACCTATTGGGCTGTGTGGCTGACTGTCGATGATGTCTTCTTCCTCTAAATCGGAGGTTGCATTCGAAAGTTCATCGGACATACGAGTGGTATGAAAACCTCGTCTGTAGGGAGTCGGAAGGTTGTTTTTTAGGTGCGGATCAGAGTTTATGTAGCAATCGGTCATTAGCAAGTTGGAACCATTGTTGGGACTGTGGTCGTTGTAGCCATTCACCGACATGTGACACGTTAACGCTGGGGTAACATTTCGAATTTCGGCCCGTTTTTGTGCGGCTCTGGCGTTTTTGAACCAATATACCACGTTATTGACATCCAGAGGTTTTCTGCCGCGTCTCGATTCGAGGCTATTTAACTCCTTGACATACTGTTGAATTTGCTGCCGGCTAGGGTGTTGATTATCAGAAAACCATCTTTGCAGTTTCGGTAGTTCAAGTTCGGGATCGAAGCTAGTACGCATTCGAGTTTTTTGGGTGGGAAATTGACTGTGGACGTTTTGCATAGCGGGGTGAGAGGGGTCGGGCACGGGACGGTCTAGTGATTTTGAGGAGTGCAACGAAACGGGATACAAGTTGGTATATGAGGTAACAGGTGGGACTCGGCTACTTGGCGATAAAGGACAAAATTGCGCCGACCACCACTGATCAAACTTACGGCGGCACTCTTCTGAGAGCTCGGTTGACGGGGCGTCGTTTCCGAAGTTAGTACGGCATATCTGCGATAAAATAAGCTGTAACAGAGGGAGATCGATAAAAAATGAAACGAGAATTAACGTAATTAATCTAAAATCCCTATACATTTTATATCGGTTTATGTGCAGAAGAAGTAGCAGTTCAGTATATCAACAATTTGAGAATAGAAGCAACACAATGAAAGCACAAGGCCCCAGATCCGCTCAGCATTGCTGGATGTAGAAGGCTTTTGATCTCATTAATACCATAAAATAATTCTACATAATCTTATTAAAAGCGAGGTTACTGCTATTCTCTGCACCCTTAATACATTCGTTCCTATCCATTTCTTAAGCAAGACGTACACTTAATAAGCGAATTTTACTTCTGCATAAATAAGTAAATACGTACCTCGTCGATTGGACAGCCGGCAGATACGAGAAGTCCCTGAGATTGTGTTAAAAAGAAGCGGAGTAATTTTTCTTTGATGTCCGCAAATACGGCAGATCGACTTCGAATTACTTGGATGCGGAGCGTCGCCACGGCCGTCAATTCTCCTAAAATATCACCGACTGTAACCAGGGGGTCGTCTGAGATTTGATCGACGCTTAAAGCTTTCCAGTTTTTTAAAATAACCGATCCTCTTGCTGTGGCTGCACTGTCGGCGGAGTAACCCAAACGCAACAGAGCTGCCTGTACCAATCCCTGAAACGGGGTTGCGGCGGGTATGATCACATAACTATCAGTCTCAATTAACGGGCGCCGCTTCCATAACCCTTGATTAGTTATGCGCGATTCATCAATCGTCGATACGGCTTCCACCACGCAGTGTACTGGCAAGGATTTTCCTGAAAGAATGCATGGTTTGTCGTTAGCGATTAACGCGAGGGTTGTTAAAGTATAATGGAAAGTGCGAAATGTCTGAATGATCCGGTAGCTGTCACGTGCCCGCTAAACGATGCTCTAAGATTTACGCGAAGATGAGTAGATAAATACTTCGACCTAAGCGGCTCCGAACCCGAGGGCAACGTGGCGGATCCGCGATATTCGAAATACAAAATCTTTTCAGTCACTACGAATTTAATGGAAACGTGTAAAGCGGAAAAGTATCCAGAGATAAGAAAGACAGACAGATCAATTGATAGCAGCATAGAGATGACATTTAACGTTGCTCGCTGCCGAAGATTTCTTCATTTCCTTTCTGAGTTGAAAAACGACAAAATCTTTTGCTGGAACAAACTAGCGGTTGCTTGTATCTTTTATTGCGTAACTTTGAAAAGATGCTGAGTTAGCGCTACCATTAGCACAATGAACTTCTACAGGCAGGTATTAAGCTTGCTGGCCGCGCACGCTTGTCTATGCTAATCTTGTTAGGTTAAGAAGGTTTCTGCATATTACGGAGCTTTAACTGGAGCAACCCAGACCTAGCTCTGCGTCTTAAGGATTAGTTGGCTCGACTTGAGCTTACTTAGACGGCTGCCATACAAAGAACTATGTGTGCGACGTCACAAGAATTAAGCTGCAGAATTAATTTCTAAGCTCGGGATTTATTTTTGTTATTAGGTTAGCGTCTTGACCGGTCTTACGATGCAGATGCGGTAAACCCGAATTCCACTCTAAATCTCGGGGACAGTTCGTAAGCGGCCCGCCGGATCCAACCCGGACGTAATTCCACCGGCTTACCACGCTGTGTATAGTCCAGCAGTCGCTAATCCTACGGACTCTAATCCAGGCGAGCTGACCAACGTCTTAACTCGGGTTCATATTGCCTTCCGGCCCTTTGTTCGCGCCCGCTTGATCAATAATGCAACCTTATAAATAATACCACCGACACTAATAACTATCCGAGAATGACTACTAACTTGACCGCATTAAATAACATCTACGCTCTTCTTTTCACAAACTCCCCACGATCACTTTAAGGGGTGCGTATAAGAGGTTATTAAAATAAACATGTTAAAACGTATTTTACTATACCTCGCTGAGCCCGATTGTCATTTTCCGTGTTTGAGGGAACTTTGAATAACTCTCAATCGCTACCACAATCGAGATTACGTCAACAACTATTTAGCGCGCACCAGTTAAACCTCACGAAAGAGTTTTTGCGCGATTTACCGCTCCAAGTTTTGTTCGACCACTTATTAGAGATTATTCCTTAAGTAATACTAGCACAAAAGCTTTAGATCTCGTTCGCCCTTTTGAGGTCATTCTACGTTTCGTAGTGTGTGCAATCGTTTCAAGAGGTATTTATTGATAAAACTTTCCTAATGGTGTATTGGAAAATGAAATTTTGCAAACTGTAATAAATACCAAACAAAATCTATGGGAAAAGGGATGACCGTAAGAATTGTAAGGCAAGGTCAACACAAATGCAACAAGCGTTTTAGAAGCCCGGCTTAATGAATATCGGTTAGAAGGCGGATGTGCACTATCACACAGTTGGTAATCTGCTCGCACTCCTCTGCTGTCAAACGTTTATCTCTTTCCGGCCTTAGAACCCCTTCGATCCATAGCTCTATTCGCGAGTATACTGCAAATGTATCGCTCTAATCCGTTCAGTTGTTCGCATCGCTCATCCACTTCCTTCCGTTGCTTACGCTTTCGCTACGTGATTAGCGATTGCCGAAAATGCGTCACGACGCGGCTTTTTATTTCTTGATCGACTAATCAATGCATTCTTTAACCGAAATTCTCAATTAAAACCCGTAGGCAACTAGCTTGACTTTCTGCCGCTAATCCTAATAATGTAAGGATTAAATCCGGCAAGGATTAAGTTTAGCTATTGATGTGTGTTATCGCACTTCTCCAGATGCTAGTCCATTTTTCCATTGTACGGTTCATTGACCTGTTTGCCTAATTTCATAACGCAAACTGTATCTAATCCTTATCCCGAATCATTTCCAATTTTGTATTTTGCAGAAAAATGGAAAGCGCGTTACTTTAAAAGATTTTTACACGACTTATAACCAGATATGGGCGTTTTTCAAGTCGTATGACTTGCTCATTGCCTATTTTTACTGTCTCTTGTCACCCCTTTCAACAATCTTTTTACCACCCGCATGTTTGTGAGCTTAAGTATTGCATTGGGGTAAAAAGTGAACCCCACTCCACCACCACATTTTTGACGGAAATACACGTTTTGAAGCATCAGGAATCCGAATTCAACTAAATCTCTATTACGTCGGTCAGTCTGCTGTCTGTCTGTGTTCTTATTTCCGGCTAAACGGCTGAATCGATTGGAACCAAATTTAGTACACATATTCTTGGATATAAAAGAAAGCTGAAAAGCTTTGGGACAGAATCGCGCATACGCAAGTGTGTCAAACTCTCATTTCGGGCTAAATGTCTGAACCAATTGGAACCAAAATTGGTACACATATTCTAGACATAAAGGAACTAGGAAGTGCTGAAAAGCGTTTGAGTAGAACGCGCATGCGCAGGTGTGCGGGTGATGATATTTCTGCTAGCTACAGCAATTTTTTTCATTCATTCATTCATTTCATGTTTTGCGCCACTGTTTACAGTCCTTTTCTCAAGAAACATATATCTAAAAGAGTGCAAATCGTCCAGAACTCATGTCTACGTCTTATCTTTGGGATGATAAGAAACTTTCCTATTTCACATAAGTTAAATGAGGTTTCCTGGCTTAATATAAATAACAGACGTTTCCTTCATGCCTCGGTCTTAATTCATAAAGTTGTTACCTTTAAATCGCCTTCCTACCTGTATAATAAAATAACCTTTCGCACCGATGTTCACATTATTAACATCAACAAATCTATGATGTATGAAAGATCGTTTTATTATGTAATTAGTAATATAATTATGTAACTCTTTACCTCTTTATTACATTACGGACGGTACAAGGATTTCTCGCAGAGAATGAAAGCGACGAATTTAAAAATTTGGTTTATTACATTAGTATGAAATTATTGTTTATTTATCTTGCATATTACACTACATCCTTTGTTTCCATGCTCGTTTTATATTTAGGCTTGCCTTGTAAATAAGATTGTATAAATAACGTAAAGGGTTAAGTGGAAGAGTAGGTGAGGGTTTTCCACACCTAAACTTCCCCCTTTGGACACTATCATGTTGTTTTCCTTTCTTCCCCTTGTTATGTTTATATTTCGTGTCCGATAAAGTCCTTTTTTTAAGTAAGTAAGCATCCACAGTCAATGCGTGACAGGATCAATGCCTTATATACATCAACAAAAGATTTAGCCTCCCATTTGAGGTGTGCGAGTACTCTTAGCACGTATAACGATTTCCTACTTGATGTTAGAAGGTTCTCCAAGTGCTTAATTTTTTTTATTCCCTGTCAAAGGTGAGTCACTGAGTACAGTGATTATTTGACCGTTCAAATACATGATAGGATCGTAATGGTGTTTACCGAACCTACAAAAATGCATGGCTTTGGTTTTTTCATCGGAAACATCGTTGGTTACCAAAAATGATTGCAATCGCCGGTTCATCAGATTCCGTAATAGCTTACCCAAGCGACATGCCTTTTACTTTGGAAGAAAATGAGCTGCCTTTGCAGCCTTATTTCCGTATCGGAAGTAAACACGGAAACGGAGTTTGGACGCACTCGACTTGCATGTGCATGGAGGAATTTCGAGAGGCATGAACATGTCGTTGATTACACATTCTTCGTGTAGTTAAGCGATTTGACGTTATATGAAGGAAATCTCCTGATAGCCCAATAGTTGCTAACGAGGCGGTAGTAGAAGATGTGCGTGCTCGTCTTGAACAAAGCCCGCAAAATCCACTGGGACAGCTATCCCAACAAACTGATTTGTCATACGGAACTTGTCAGAAAATAACGAGGATAAAGTAACTGTGCTGCAAGAGCTTCATCGTCCCGATTTTTGAAAACGTGTAAATATGTGGACTAGACAAATATAAATGTCACAAATCTTATATATAAAATTCTTCCGTACGTGTGTTTGTGGCAGAATTCCTAAACGGCTGGATGGACTTTGATGAAATTTTTTATGTCTCTGTGTTTCCCTAGTTGGTTTACATTCACAATCGGGCCTGATCCGATTATAAGATTTTTGAACTTTTTTGATATCGCACCCTGCTATTCCGCATACCGATCGATACATATGCAAGTTGCTTCCGTCGTACGGTACCATGTTGATACATTTTTACATTCTGTACGCTGGGTGTCCGTTATCATATGTCCGTCTATATCCAGCGTAGGTACGAAGTCGCGGGTGATAATCTATTAAATCAATAAAAATACCTATAAAAATTGTGCCAGGTTTTATCACAAAAAAACTGAGAAAAAAATGTCAAAGTTAAAAAAATAAAATATTATTTTCTTTCGGCAAGACGAAATTAATTCTAATTAGGAATTACTATTATGAATGATGTGTTGCCTTGTGACATAAAATAAAATCGTGATCGGACGAGAACTAGTGTTTTCAACGTGCTATGGCTGTTGTCGAAAAAGTTACTTTTCTAATGTAGAATTTTTTTTTTACAAAAAGAGCACACAACAAAGATGCAAACGCCACTCGAATTTCGCGATTTTTTTTCCGTCTGTATGGATGTAAGTACGTGTATGCGTGCGTGCGTTGGCAATTTTCCGAGATAACGGCTCGACTCGTTCAAATTTTGCATATGTAAAAATCTTTGGATATGTATAATATTATAGTCTAGGCGATAAAGACATCTAACTGGACATTTTGAGGTGGAAAAGAAAAAAATGGCGGAATATGTTCAGTTAGGTGTCAGAAACAACCTATTAAAAATCCCACCCCCCAGACCCTGTGCTAAAGGCTCCAGCCACCCCACCATCCCCCAAAAACCGTGTTTTCGCTCTTTTTGGCTGATATCTCACGATCTATGAGGTCTATATGAAATATTTTTAGCTGAAAATATTTCTCGGGAAATTTTATACAAGGTAGATACTCAGAAGTTAGCCTAGGTGTACCTCTTAGCCTAGGACATTCATAAAAGGGGCGAAAATCATCAATTTTCGTGGCTTTTTGCAAATATATTGTGACCTTTAGGGCTGAATGAAATATTTTTAGCTGAAAATGCTCCTCGTGAAATCTCTTACAAGGTAGATACTCAGAAATTAGCCTAGGTTAATACCTTTTAGCCTAGGAAATTCATAAAAGGAGGCGAAAATCATCATTTTCATGTTTTTTTTTGCGGTTATTTGCAAATATATCGCGACCTTCAGGGCTAGAAGAAATATGTTTAGCTGAAAATGCTCTTCGTGCAATTTCATACGAGATAGGTAACTGAAGAGTTGGCGTAAAGTCACATTTCACCTTCAACTTTCATGTGTGCGGAAATATTCATTGTAAAACAAAGTATTTCTATGTACCATTTATTCACGTAAAAACAGTATTTTCATATTAAAATATTCACACATTCATTTATACCTCAACGTAATCATTATCCTCTGCAGATTCCACTTCTTCAGGCTCTTCGACGTCCTCTAGTGCTAGTGGGTCCCACTACCACTAGAGGACGTCGAAGAGCCTGAAGAAGTGGAATCCGCATCTAGTCTATAACTTTTGATTGAGAAGTCTGATCGAAAAAGTACGAATTGATTTGGATTCTACGCACCCAAATTAATAAGAAAAAGTGTTTTCCCGAGAAATTTTGGTGTAGTCGATTTTTGGTAAAAAAGGAAGGTTATACACTGCCTTTTTTTGAGCCCCGAAAAAAAAATTGTCTCAGATCGACCCGGAAAAAAAAATTTTCTTATAGAATGTGGCCTGTAGAATCCATAATTTCAAACAGTTCCAAGATTGGGCTACTAGTTCAAAAGTTACAGCCCTTTGAATTTTTTTCAAATTGGTTTCTAGTCTATAACTTTTGATTGAGAAGTCTGATCGAAAAAGTACGAATTGATTTGGATTCTACGCACCCAAATTAATAGGAAAAAGTGTTTTCCCGAGAAATTTTAGTGTAGTCGATTTTTGGTAAAAAAGGAAGGTAATACATTGCCTTTTTGGAACCCCGAAAAAAAATTGTCTCAGATCGACCCAGAAAAAAAATTTTCTTATAGAATGTGGCCTGTAGAATCCATAATTTCAAACAATTCCAAGATTCGGCTACTAGTTCAAAAGTTACAGCCCTTTGAATTTATTTTCAAATTGGTTTCTAGTCTATAACTTTTGATTAATAAGTCTGATCGAAAAAGTACGAATTGATTTGGATAAGTATAAGGATAATGATTACGTTGAGGTATAAATGAATGTGTGAATATTTTAATATGAAAATACTGTTTTTACGTGAATAAATGGTACCTACATAGAAATACTTTGTTTTACAATGAATATTTCCTCACACATGAAAGTTGAAGGTGACTACGCCAACTCTTCAGTTACCTATCTCGTATGAAATTGCACGAAGAGCATTTTCAGCTAAACATATTTCATCTAGCCCTGACGGTCGCGATATTTTTGCAAAAAACCGCAAAAAAAAACACGAAAATGATGATTTTCGCTTCCTTTTATGAATTTTCTAGGCTAAGAGGTACACCTAGGCTAACTTCTGAGTATCTACCTTGTAAAAAATTTCACGAGGAGCATTTTCAGCTAAAAATATTTCATCTAGCCCTAAAGGTCGCGATATATTAGCAAAAAGCCACGAAAATTGATGATTTTCGCCTCTTTTATGAATTTCCTAGGCTAAGAGGTACACCTAGGCTAACTTCTGAATATCTACCTTGTATAAAATTTCCCGAGAAATATTTTCAGCTAAAAATATTTCATATAGACCTCATAGATCGCGAGATATCAGCCAAAAAGAGCGAAAACACGGTTTTTGGGGGATGGTGGGGTGGCTGGAGCCTTTAGCACAGGGTCTGGAGGGTGGGATTTTTAATATGTTGTTTTTGACACCTAACTGAACATATTCCACCATTTTTTCTTTTCCACCTCAAAATGTCCAGTTTGCCAATTTTACAGTCTCTATCGCCTAGACTATTAGGCATACGGAAACAAAAAATAACGGGCCGGATTTTTTTCAAATACCTAGTAACCCACTGATTAACGAGCCAAGTTTTGGAGTAGTCATTTCTTTTGGACTACCAGTTCCAGTAAAGTGTAGGGCAACTTAATTTTTTCAAATAGAATATTCTTATTCTACATCGGAAAATAATAAACTACTGTGTTACTTGCAAATATTTTCTAGATTATAAAAGTGCGAAACACGTGTGAATAATATATTTCATACTGTTTGTTTTATTCACATTTTTATTTGGTACTATTTATTATAAACGGTACCCCATGTTTAAAAATTTACTGTGGCGAGCACAAATACCACTTACACGATACAATAGTTTAGCCATAATATGGAAAAACATAAAAAAAACAGTTTTTAGCCGGAAACGAGGATACAAGCAGCAGACCGAGAGACCGACAGGCAGACCTGCATCATTGAGATTTTGTTTAATGTTCCTGGTGCTTCAAAACGTGTAGTTGTGTCAAAAAAGTGTGGGGGGGGGGGGATTTTTTATCCTTACTAACGTACGGGTGGTAAAAATAAGTTGTCGAACAGGATCATGTGATCTCGTAGTCAAGGAAATTATATTCATCCCCCAATGCAGATAACTGTTTATTTATGTTAATAGTTAAACCTTTCCAATTCATTTAAGAACCGATATACTAGGCATAAGTTACCAATAACTTTTACGGAGACTTTTACAGAGTGTATAAAAACGATTGCGCTTGCGAAAAAAAAACTGAAAACCGCCAAATTAAAAAAAATCCCGTTTGATACGAACATGTTTCGTTTCGATAGGACTGTTACAAACGTTATGAATATCAACTTTTTTTTTGTTAAACAGGTACCATATAGAATAATTAATTATTATTTAGTCGATTATAGGTAGATCATTGTTTAAACAAAAAATAAGACACTTTTTAACCTGCATCTAAAAAAATAATAATTAAAAAAACTTACGATATTGATTTTTTTTAATGTGTTCACTTAGAACTATTTTTTATTATACGGATACAGATATTTTTTGGAAATCGAAACTTTTCAATTTTTTATTAAATAACTTTTGATCGGGCCCGATTTTTCAAATTTTCTAAACGGAGTGTCGGCATAAAACACTGCAAAACATTGATCTGGGCTTATACCAATGACGATACACTAAATGCATCTTACGTCAAAAACTTTTCATTCGATTTAAATTATCTGGATCTCGTGGAAAAGCTTGATACACTAAAAGAAAGTCTTAACAATCGCAACATTCGAATAATTATAGTGTTCATACACCCCTAAATTGTACTTTTCGGTTACTATTACGGGTCTTTAAGAATTATTTAAAAAAAAACAAGCCTATGTGTATACATTTGGTTGGCCTTATTTAAGGGTTGATATGTGTAAATGTGATATCGATGGCAACATTTGACCTATGCACTAAGCACCCTAAATTGGACTTGAATAATTGATTCCAGAAAAATGATGCCTACATATATATGTGTATAAAAGGTCTGTAAGAAACGGACATTTCCAAAAGTTAAACTTCAAGGGACGAATTTTCCGCGGACAAATATTCCGGTGCGAATCTTCCCGGGGCAAGTTTCCTTGGGGGCGATTTTTACGGGGCGAATTTTTTAGGGGCAGTTTACAGAGCCGAGTTTTCCGGGGAGAATTTATCGTAAGCGGCGGAAACGCATATCAGAATCGGAATTATTAAACATTTATCGAACCAAAGGAGATTAAATTCAGAAATCGGTCAATTTCTAAAATAAACATGAATGGAAAATATTTTTTTCGCTTCATTCCAGTGCTTCATAGAATTTAAAAAATTGGACTAGTTTATTACATCAACTGCCTATAACTGGAAAAAATAGCTGCAAATTTCTTCAAGAAATCTGTACGCGAAGGATGCTATTTTTGCTGGTGGAAAAGGGAGAAAGCATTTTTGTACTAAACAATTACAGAAGACTCGAAATTGCCACCCAGGTTCAGATAGCTGTAGGTATGCTTCAGTAACAAATATCAAACTACTACTGATTAGAAAATTTCTTAAACAAAATATTCGGTGTCATCCGAACGTTGCCTCTCTGTTGTCTTACCGAAATTGTTAACCTGCTGATAGCAACTGTTACAGCTTGCTGATAAACGTCTGTAAGTATTCAAATTTCTTTTAGTAAACAATTAGGGTGAGGCTCAACTGAAGTTTCTCCTACACGATTCCACGTGTTCTAAAACTGGTGGAGAAAATTAGCGGCAAATCGCAACAGGGCAACGAGATTGTAATAAAAATTTAACCTACTTTATAAATGGGTAATTCATAAGGATGCATCTGTGATCTAATAATAAAAGTGAATGAATGCAATTAGGTTTTTGTCATTGTCGATGTTTGGCAACAAACATTAACAGAGACTGCGGTGATTACTAAAATAACGCGTTAATTCGTAAATAATTTGTCATCGACTTGGATTATCCTCCACATCCAAATGAAAGTTTTGTAGTATTTTCAATTTTTCTTTTCATATTTGATCCCTCGTGAATGTTAATCCCGACTCTGCCTAATCCTCTGCTTCCCGTCTCCGAACAGGCCAGAGTCCCTCTAATCCTTGCTTCCCCTAATTCCGTACCTTTGGCTTAATCCAGCTTTAACCAACCCGCCATCAGTATACTATCACGTTGGAATATCTACATGCCATATGGACGCCTGAATGGATACCTGCCTCGGTCGGTGAATGTTTTCGAGTCGGGGTGTACCAGGATACAGCCGTTTCATCAATCATGAGAAGATAATCTGCTTAACGCCGCGCAATCCGTTTCAATCCGACAGGGTGCGGGGACGGATGAGCAAGACCAGATTACCATTCCGGTGACGGGCGCGTAAACGAAACTCGCCGCCGCTGCCGTCGACGCTCGTTCTTTTATACGCGGTTACATTTAAACGCTCGTTAAAAAAGGATATAAATATGAATAGACTTACCGGGAGTAGACTTTGGGTGATCGAATTCGTCCTTGATAGAGGGGGCAGACACAACTGAATCGAGAGACGCTGCAGAACGAGGAGCAGCAGGAGTACAGGCTCTCTCGGCGGAGTCCCGGTTGGAACCCCCTGCAGCTGCCGGTGTAGATACCGAAGGTGGCGTTCTGCAACCCCTTGTCAAGGCCATAGCCTGACTCTGCAAATACATAAAATACGTTTCACTCACGTAACAGACAAATTACAAATCTCGACCAGTTGACTGGTCAGTTCTGTTGCCAGCGCGTTTAATCTGGGTTAAGTGGGGTCAAAAAGCGACAGAATTCCTGAACGCAATAGTTATCAGACATTCGACGGGTCCTAATTCGCGGTCTTTACGAGACGAGAGGCCCCGGAATAACCCTATCGCTACATATTTCTGTATTCTCCCTTCCTCGTGATACACTCTTTGAAGTACCCGAATTAGATATATAAGAAGATCTATACAACAGTATAAACTGGATGACTCATAATTTTCTTAATCCGAAAATAACAAGCATCTATACAAACCATCTATATTCAAGCTCTCTTAGATTCTGCTTAACGACATTGTTATAGGTACCCAAAATTCAATAATCAACCTTTGAAATAAGATACATCTTTCAATTAGTAAAAAAGCAAAATGCACTGCAAATGGCAATTTTATTAAATCCCGCAACTTGTGGTAGTACTTTCATATGATTAAAAGGATGCTTAAGTATACGTTTATAAATTAGGGATTACCCTATTAGGAACTAAATGCTTAACTCAAGTTTCTGTTCTATTCATACAAACGTTAATTAATATATAGATCATCCGTATAATACGAGATTAATGAAATTAGCGAGTGCGTGTCGCTGCCGAGTGTTATTAAGCTTCAAATTCTAATTAGAACTAATATTTATTTTGTCGATTTACAAAGGTGGGTCGCCATAGTTTTACGAGACCTATATTTTATACATCGTACACAAGAGCAGTAAATCAACTTTGACTTTACCGTTGAGTGGTCAATAAAACTAACTTGATTAAAAATATAGAAAATGAACGGTTCATAAATTTCAATAAACCTAAAAATTTCGCCCCATAAACCTTTTTCTACACTAGCTCCTTTTTGGTTTCACAATTGTCACCTAGCTTCTAGACTTGCCTTGTTTTCAAGTATATGTTTAAAGGTGATGAAAACCTACCATATGTAGCACTGAATTCACAAAAGTAAACACTATTTAATATTTAAGAACTGCAGTTATACATATAGGGTGATGGCAACACCACTGGGATCTCGAAAACGGTAATAAAACAAAATAAGTACCATAGATTACACAAAAATTCCAATCCAAATTTCTACGGAAAATATATTCTTCTAATCTGTGTACTTATTGTTATTAACAAAATATCGTTTAGAGAGAGGCCTGTGGACATGTCCCGCTGATCCCTACATAGAACGATAATATAGTTCATATGCGAAACATTTATTGTACCTACCATGGACCATTTCATGGAGGGACTTGAAGTGCTGCCTTTCAGCCCCTACATAAGAAAACAATAGCCTATACGCGAAACATTTACGGTACCTTTACCTATCACAATAGGGTAGGTAGGTACATTCTATAAATATATTTTTTCGTAAAATAAATAAAACCACTTCCTGGGCGTACTTTCCAGCCCGCACATAAGAATAAAAAAACCCATACGTGAAACCTTTACTTAACACTATGGTGCATTCCATAAATCCCATAAATCAAATGTTTTACTTTTATCCACGAGTAACTAGATTAACTTTGAAACTTTTCTTCTAAATTTATGTAAAAGTATAGTGTGACACGTTATTATTTTTCTTTCATTCTTTCATTTCAGATTTTCCGAAAAAAGTGCCCATAGAAGGTGTAAACGAGAACGGTTCATTTCCGCTCGTTTAAAGCTAGGGAAAATGAAAACGAAATTTGACATTTTCAGTTTTTTGGTTCAGTTACTTTTTAAAAATTTCAAATGCGTTATTTAGCTACAAAAATGGCCAACTTTGTCCCCATTTAATTTACACTTTATCTCTCACCGTTATGCTAATCCCAATAGTGAGCTACGAATTTGAACTACCCTGTCCTTTCCTCTAACACAATCTCATAAATATTTGTTTGTGGCCTCCCTTTTCCTAATATTCGTAATTCTTAAGTACATACAATTTAATAATTCATCTATACGTTCGTTTGTTATTCAAACCACTTTTTACTGGAAAATTCTATTGATTTGGAATTTGTGGAAAAGAATCCTCATAGTAATAAATAATAAGTACTTGGCAACGTGACGTTATCTTTATCTGCTGTATTTTAGATTTTTCTGGCGATTAATATTAATCTGGAATCTGAAAATAGAAGTTATGAATACATTGTCAACGCAGTCAAATAATAAGGGTAGCAGTTAAATAAACAGAAAAAATACGATACAACTGACCAATAATAATAATACGTGAATACTTTTTCCCTTCCTAAAAGCATATTGATGGCGATAGAACAGGTTTTTTACTTCGAAAAAGTTTATAAGCTGTTTGTATAGATCTTCTCTATGACTTTACTGAATATTGGCAAAATAGATATCGGTCGGTAGTTACTCACATTATTGATATCTTTGGAACCTTTCTTAGAGAGAGGAAGCACTAAGGCCACCTTTAGTATATCTGGAAATATACCTGTCGTAATGATGGTATTGACCAATTTAGTTAGTGTTAGGGGTTAGACAACCGAATTTATATTGCGTTTAATTAACTGAATGCTCAGACCATAGATATCCCTAGAATGGCTATTTTTCAAACTGGTTCCGCAATCGCGAATTTCAACGTGGGACACATTTTCAAAATCAAACGCCGTATAAGAGGAGCCTAGTTTACAATAGTTGATAGGGTCGGTGTTCCTACTAGGTAAATTAGCTAAAATGTTGTCTACTATATTATTAGATAGATATTAGCAAAATACATAATATTAAATGTATTGCAAGATAAATTGGACTGAGGTACAATAATACAATTTCGTTGTGAATTGATTATTGTCCCCATCCCTTTAGTGGGATTGCAGGAGTTTTTAATAAAAGTATCATTTGGTTTCATTTTAATCGATCTAATCTAAATCATAAATAATATCGAGAAAGTTCTTAAATGTACTAATTAAAATTTTTGTTTTCTGAACGAGCAATAGTCTTCTAATCACAATTTGAAAGCTTTTGAAGTCCTGCACCCCCGACCTAGTCAAAGGGCGATACCAGTTCTTTGCACACACTACATTTACTAGTGTTAATTAATAAAACATTTTTTAACGATTGGTTAATTCCTAATATTGTTACAGTTTTAGCATTATGGAATCTATAATAAATTAGATACATAAGTAATGGCAACTTTGTGAATCAACGAATAAAAATTTCACTAACACTTGTAGTTATATGTATAAAAAGAAATTAAACTTACTTTAAGTGCCAATAATTTAAATCAAACATCTGACGTATGTAATTTGACCCTAAAAATATACCTAATCGATTAACATTATTTTCTGTAATTAGATGTTTTGACGATGGTACGTGAAGAATCATGAAAATTATGAAAGAGAAATTTTGACTGAAATTCAAACTGTTGAAAAATACAAATTTGGAGTTGTTCCTAAAAGACTGTAGCAATGTAGTATATGTGCAGGCTCAAGTATATATACTTAAAAAAAACGTCGCTTTCAATAAACGTTGCAAAAAGGCAACACAATTTTACACACAAAATTTGAAAACTGATGGCAACTAAAAATGATTCCCCAGTTTTGTTCTGAAGAAGGACTCATGAGCTCATACACAAATGTGAGAGTGAAGAAAAGTAATCGTTGGGATCTTGAAAAGGATGTCGAATTTATATTATGATATACTCTTACCCACGTTAGCACGATTTAATTCGTTTGTAAAAGTTTTGTTCAACAAGCACGAACACAACAAAGACCTTTGGGCTTTGGGCACTACTACACCACACTAATCCTCTTGCTGTTATCCATTATTGGCGACTAATGGTATTTATAACACTCATTTAGTTAATCGTTTATTAAATAACACAAGTATTTGCATTAGCTCAACTTAATTTGTAATTAACAGTCATGCAAAATGCACTAATCTTGTGGATTTCCAGACAAGAAACTAAATTTATTAATATTCTTTACATGATGATAAATAATTCAACTATTGACGCTATAAATAAACTTAATCAGAATTGAAAGTAATTGCAATCACTCCAAACCACAGTCTCATGGTGTCTATTGACAATACTGACACATTGATACTAACGGCATAATTATCTAACGACCATATAGGTACTGCACTCCCAAGAGATTTCGCCTATTAATTAAAGTGTTTTATCTATGTGCAATTTATAACGCATTTAAAGAATGCGTATATTTACATAATTTTGCAGATTTCGGAAACGCATTCTTCTTTCCACGATGGATACACTGGTTAATATTTTTCGAGATTATTTTTGCAATTACCGATTCTATATTTGTGAAACTAATATCTTTGA
The DNA here is from genome assembly GCF_008802855.1 of Photinus pyralis. NCBI lineage: Eukaryota > Metazoa > Arthropoda > Insecta > Coleoptera > Lampyridae > Photinus > Photinus pyralis. Next base: position 22,175,845 of record NW_022170509.1, read on the forward strand.
CCCGTAAAACAGATGTTCATCATCATTTTATGCAGAGAGCACACGAATAATAACCACAGAAAACTTATTCTAGAATCACACGTTGTGATATATATTCTGTCAAAATAAGGATAGGCAAATGCCAGTCAAAATAAGGACAGGCAATGGACTTTCGATAGGATCTAACAAAAATTTCGAAAAATGTAGTACATTAGTTTAAAAAACATGCGGGGAATCATGGCTGCTTTTCTGTTTCCAGTGATTACGACATCATTACTGTAATAACCAATAATTATGTTTCTTTGATGGGTTATGTTTAAATAATGTATAGTAATCAACAATATTGCAGGGATTGTTTTTATGGCACTCCAAATATTTTTATTTCGTTGATAGATTATGTTTAATACTGAGTGGGGTTCTATAGGGACCCCAGAAAGCATTTTTGCTTAATAAATTTATATAAATAATTTTTTGTAATTTTTCGAATTCTATGTATGTACTTTCTCTTTCAAGTATTGTAGATGATGTCTATTCTAAAAACATAACCGTTATTTTATTTTTAGCTATAAACGTACCGGGTTTCCAGGAGAGCAAGACCGCTATTGCTGTCACTCGTTTCTCGCACAATAAATAGGATGATAACGTCAAAGGACAGTGAATCAACAGTAGTGTTGGGTAGTATCTGGTGATGATCTTGTATCTGGATCTAGATTATATTTTAATCAATCTTCTACTCGTAGATCCAAAGATCAATTTTAATTTACATAAAAAATGTTTTTTGCAATATTTAACATTGGCGGTGTAAATCGTTTCCATTTAAAGAATAAATGAGTTCCATTCAAGTTTTTGCATTTTCCAGTACTGTAACGGTAGACCGTAGGAAGTCATTAGCATTACGGGTAGTTTAGCTTAGAGGGTATTATCCGGCAACTGTTTACACTTTACAGTATAGAACTAATACATGGGCATGCCGCCGCCGGCCTACCTGAATTATCGGAAATACATATGCAGGTAAGCACACCACTTTGCTTTAAATAGTAATTCCCTAAGCAGATTTAGAACCAGATTGGGCGATATGTCGCAAATTGGGAGATTTGTAATGCCATTTTTTCGACAAGAAATTCAGTTCAGCGACATGCGACAAGTAAACGTTAAATATAAGACTTTCTTGTATTTATGCAAATTTACTTATGTATCTACTCCCTTATACCTACTTTTTCCAGAAATTTCTCAATCCGTGTATTTTACGGCGGGTACAGGTCGAGGATTATTAGTCTGTGAGCCTTGCTGTCAGCATTATAACAATAAAAGGATAACAGGCTTTGACCTCAAAGCACGAAAACCGAAGTGCAATAATTTACATATATTATATGAATTTTTAAAAGGATATAATAAGGTGGTTATTATAATTTTCAAAGCAGGACTGTTTCATTTTTCTTGCTGTTTTGCCAATTTTGCATAGATAAAAGTAAAACCTGGAAAGGGCCTGTTACACGGAATGAGATGACTAAAGGTTTTCCGAATAGTGATTCAAAACACAAATATGCCCATGTAAATCATCATTGCCTATGAAGGATCTATAAACGATCTAGATCATTTTGGGAGGATCTTAAATCTTAATCTAGATCCTTTCTTAAGTGTGGATCTGATCTGGATCTAGATCATGATTTTTAAATGTCTCTGGATCTGTATCTAGATCCAGAATTAAAGGATCTTACCCAACACTGGCAACGGTCACATTATAAAGACACATATTATACGTTGCCTGGACCATAACAAATGAAGAGTATATTCCATTGTTTAGAATCTTGATGTACAAATTTTTAGCTTCCTAGTTTGCGCTAGGTGGCTATTGCGATCACCATTTTTGGACATGTTAAAATTTCATTAAATACGGACGTTTTAGGTCATTTTAAACAACTTTTAAAGCATAACATTTTTTCCGTCTGTATGTATGTGCGTACGTTCGTGCGTACGTTGGCAATTTTCCGAAGTAACGGCTCGACGGATTTTGTTCAAATTTTGGATATGTATATTAGACATACTGAAACGAAAAATATCGAGCCGAATTTTTGAAAAAAAATTTAGATTGCCGAAACGGCCTCGAACTTTTTTTTAAATAGCAACCTAAAATTTTTATGAAGTTATTCGAAAGCCCTTACTTTTCTGCGTACAACCTACAAAAATTGTGCCAGGTTTTATTACAAAAAAACTGAGAAAAAAAAATGTCAAAGTTAAAGTCCTAAAAAAACATGTTCGCCAAAACGGGGTCTATGAGTTTGTTAAAATTTTGCGAATGTACATTAGGCAAAAGTTGTAAAACTGTCAAAAACTTTAACTTTTAGTTAGTGCTAATCTTCACTTTATAAATGGTGCTGTAAAGATATTGAACAGCATAAAAATGCTGTTAAAGAGAGGGGGATGTAAAAATCTCGGTTAATATAATCATCGTATAAAATAGAAAACATACGGGTATAGAATCATAACCTATTATTAATCAATTATTTCGATAATGATCACGTAGCTTGTTCCAGTTTCAATTAATGTAATTTATTGGAATTTTACATGCATACTCATCTCTCTCAAGGGTAAGCACGTAAATGCGATTCCGTGTGTGCAGACAGATTTAAAAGGTTCGTCAGACCGTATTTAGGAGGGCTGTTTCCAAATTAGTTAGTTTAGCGCCCTGCGTCGGACTAAGGAAATAAAAGGAGCATGTACCCTGATGCGTCTACTCTACTTAGAACAAGGTGCATACTGCATAAGCATCATTTCACGTGTAAGGTTTTTTTTTATAACGGCGCCGGCGGGGGATATTCAAGTACCTGTGTCGACTTCCGATTACAAAAATATAGTGGTATACAATGGAGGACAAACCTGCGGTAAATGTAAAAAATTAGGAGCACTTGCCGATCTCTGTGAAATGTAACTAAAGTTTATGTTTATGTATCACATAAGCCTTTGCAAGGAAAGGAAGTAATGATAAATACAAGTAGGATTGCTTCCCTACGATAAATACGTTTCGGCGTTCATCTGGTAGCTGCTATTTATAAACAAAAAAAAACTGCTAAATATTAGCACCATTGAGCCTTAGTAGTTTTGAGTTTGAATTTTGTAAATCATGAACATTTTTTTAATAATCTACCTAAGCAAACATTTAATTACAAAGATATCGAAATCAGTTTCGTATGGCATGCAGTAGCAGAATTCGCACATACTACTTGAGACGAACGTGTACTAAATTTTAGGGGATGCGATGTGGGTCATTTAATCCAACTACATATAATCCTGCTCCATTTCTCCACGTACAAATAAAACAAATAATACGCACGTAATGGAGCATTGTAATAAAAAATTACGGGCGGTGTGCACCAATTTTGTAGTGGATAGATGAGTATAATAAAAATCAAAGCTAGAACAGGTTGGAACGTAATGGTATTAAAGGTTTTTTCTTGCACTTTGTACAAACGTTTTATACGACCGTTGCCAATCATCGCAATTCGATATTTAAAATTGGGCATGTTATTGAACGTGCTTGTAATTTTAACAGCGTACTTCGTTCTGGATTACATTACAAAACAATCGCCACCGATCAAAGTGAAGAATTAATTATTCACCGAAAAAATTATGCACTCATTTGAAATTATTTCTACGAGACGATATGTATGCTAGACGTCCAATCTAATCGATTTCGTTCATTACTCTCCTCTTCTCTACATATACAGCTGATCCCGGATTTACTACCCTGGATTAACTCTGAATGCGCGGATCAGATTTCCAGCAAGCTTGTGAGTCTATTTCGAATTAGAACCCCAGTTGGTTGAAATGCCATTTATATATAATAATCTTATAGAAAAACTAATCCGAAAGCAATAATTTTTATAGAACAACCCCGGAAGCTAATCACTGTACCAACACTTGCTTTACACCTGTAGTGCTAATGAGTGACATTTTTTTAAAAAGTAGTATACCTGCACGTTGACATCTGATAGTGGCGCACTTTTAGTATTGGCGGCGACCCAAGCCTCTGCAAAGGTCTCCATGGCACTCTGAAAGTCCATCGTCATTAAATTTTTCTCTCAAAACGATAACTCCCCCGAATCAGCACATTATATCGCGGTGACAACGTGACTGAACGCGTGGAACGCAAAGCGGCAGTATAACACTACACGCAAACTCCCGTTTCCAACTAACTCCAGTAGCTCTAAAACGCCGCGCATCAGTTCTGAGGTTAACTACGGGCCACCCCTTCCTGTTTGTGTTGGTGTCCAAAGATTGTTAAAAAAAACCATCAATTTCTTAATGAATTGGCCTGCCCACTAACCAACCAGGCATAAAACGATTTTTTGCTGGCTGCCACAACGACTTCCACTAGAGTCCAAATCTCCAAAGAACTTATCCACCTACTTCACTGTTATCAGCAAACTTCTGGAAATCAAAATCGCGCTTTTACTTAATTTCTACAGTCCGATCTTTCTTAAAAAATTTGTAAATTTTCCTAATCACGCTTGCGCCTTCGTATTAGAAAATGCGCCGCGACGTCCAAATTACGATGTAGGCGGAGTTGTTAGGTCTGGATAGGCGGGTTTCAGTGGAGGGATGTCCTACCCGTAACAAAGGGTTCAAGCAAATTATTCATCCTTACAGATTTCCGCAATATAAAATATGTACTTCTTTTTCAGAGGAGATACGTAAGCTTTTTTTCACAGTCCCATATGTGATCGGAACAAGTAAACGCAGTCAAATATACTTTATTTTTAATGTAATGGCCCTTTTATTGTTATTCCCGGTTTTTGTGTACTTAGCCTCTCTAAAATACGATACATTCAAATAAACCAAAACAAACGCCTTCTACGCGAATAAGAAGGTAATGCTTTCCTTGATGATAAATCTGTTACGGACACTTCAAATATCTATGTGGCTTGTATGTATAGTATAGTTACGATATGTCGATAATCAATCGAACAAATTTGAACTATACATTTACTAATTAATCATTTAGCAAACAGAATCTGTTTACTGTTGGTAGAGGAAAAACTTTAATTGGCTCTTATAAACGGTTCGCGGTGTGATTTGGACCTAAATGAGTATGTGTGAGTTAGTTACCTTTAATCAACTGTGTAGGTTGGAAGGTACAAATTTGTTGTTTTCACACAAGTAAGATTATTGGGTTATCTCAGAAGTTATTTATCCTATATGCAAGCGTTTTAAGACGTATCCACAAGATCTAATTATTTAAGATGTAATGGTATTTTTTTCTTCATAATAAATATTATAGAAAAGTGTACGATAAATAGGTACCTATACATTACACAACATAATAATTTGTCGAATTAATTTAATATCCGCTACAGTACTATTTCATTAACTGCATTGGGACTAGTAAATTGGTGCAATTTTCAAACTCGGTACCCGTAATTTGCAAGTGCTCTTGCAGAATGAGAATTGTAAATCTCTTAGATTTTGGTATAAAATTTCGGGGATTTCAAGGAATATCTGACGATTTTAAGAGGTCTGCCGGGATCCCAAGCAATGACAGAGCATCACCTACGTCCCAGAAAAGTCAATATTCCGATGGAGACGAAATTTGGCACGTACCTTCCGATCTTCAGTTTAAATAAAATACCAAAAGCTCGTATATGATTTGGGTTGTGCTAAAAATTTTATTAAGGAACAAATGTCTTTAAAAGGCAACGCCAATATCATTACCTCATATCCGCAATTATAAGTAAACCGATACAACGGAGTATCGGAGGATCCTCAGTATTACCATAGATTAAATATTACCATTACTTTTTTCACGACCATACGCTTCAATCGATATAGGTTATAAAGGATACAAAATGTAGAATGATACAACGTTTTTAAGCCGTGTTACAGTGTCTTACGGGCAGAAGGGTGGACATTGAATAACACAAAACCATTCAGTATTTCGAAAAATTTATAATAGTACTGTCCGTATCGATTATGTTCTTGGTCTTTGTTCCAACGATTTTGGTGCAAGAATAACGAGTTTTACATGTATATTGATCAAAGTGCATATGGGCAACAAAAATGCATCAAATTACATGTTTTGGGTATTGGGAGAAGGCTCTTAGTCTTTTTCCCAAGGCTCTTGGTGCATGAATAACGATTTTGGCAGGATTTGATGTGACAACGACGAATTCATAAAATCTTTTTTAGAGCACTATCTAACTTTCTTCTATAACAAACTTTACTATCAATCAATCAATTGCAAATTGGCCTAAACCTTGGCCAATTTCAAAACAGGATTAAGGCATTCTTGTTGGATGGAGTCATGTACTGTGAGCGTGAATTTGTTGCTGCTATGTATTCGTCTTCCTTGTAATTACTTGTGTGTCTGTGTGTGTGTGTGATATTTATATGTTATATTTATATATTATTTTTATCATTGACGCGTAAATAATTGTTATTGCAATTTTTCTTACAAATAAACTTATGTAATTCAACTTTACAATAATTACAAGCCAAAATAAACAAAGTGGTTATTTAAACAAAATTAAAGACCTAATCATTGTGACACAAAATCATGTTGATCTCATCTTATCCTTCTAAAGGAAATAAAAATTGGCACACACACCCATCCTCACACACCACCGGGCTATACATCGGGGGTTATAATTTTGTCTAACCTTGACATACTCACATACTCCTTTAAAAGATCCTAGGACCTAGTAGGTTCTGTGAATATCTGCATACAACCACAGGTATTTGGCAAGTCTGAAAACATTAGAGATTAGTTGTTCTCATCCGATAAATATATGTTAAAATCACCAACACATATTAGATGCATACAGGCAGGAACCATTAAAAAAGAATAGGTGTCCTACGTATCGCGAAATTCTATAGTCTATATGATTTTTACCCACATTTATATGCAATTGATTAAGGATACTTTCGACCTTGTCCATAATTATTTCATTACGATTTACGATCTTCTTTAACACTGAAGATCCTTATGCAACTTCTGTACGAATACTGCTCCAAATTATCAACCAAATTATGATTATGTTAGCGTCGTGTTTTAAACGAGACGGTTCTCCTTTCTCCCAAATGTCCGATCGCTCGCTCTCTGGCTTCATGCCCATCGATTTAAAAGAGAAGGGATCGACCGATCACGATGAAATTTTGCATCAAATGTAATGTCACCGCTTTGGCACATTTAGCTAGGTATGTATCGTTAGGGTGGCTTAACTCGGGCATGTTTTACTGTTAGCGTATTAAAATAATGTCTTTTTATGGAAGAACAAGTCCCGTCAGAGTAAGAGCCTCTGCTAACAACTCGACGCAAACAAGATGTCGCCTTATACACGGCGTTAACTAAAATTTGCACCCCCTAATAAGTTTCTTTAGAAGTATAAAAAATGGTCCAATATGTCAAATTTACCGCGTGTGCAGATGAAATTTTTCAAAAAAAACGCTGTCGATGTCGACATGCTGACTGATAGTTTTAATTACACATTTTTCTCAACTAAAATTTTGTTATACAAAGTGTGGTCATGTGGCCAACACTAACACTGCATTAGAGCAATTTTATGCGAAGCACTGGTTTTATCGCATTTCAATCACTGCGATACTGTGTATGGCCCATGCTTAGATGTCAGCGATATGAAACGCATTCAACGCATGCAAAATTCCTGTCTTCGTTTGATTTTTGGTGTAAGGAAGCACGATCATATTAGTAATAAGTTAGTTGAAGTCAAATGGCTGAACATGGCTAATAGAAGATTATTACATGCTGCCACCTTGTACCATCGTATCATTACTACTAAAGTTCCACAGTACTTGTACTCCAGGATTGCGTTCAGTGGCGATGCACAGAACGTAAATATTAGGTAAAAAAATGTTTTGAGACCACCTAGATACTACACTACTATCTTTCAAAGATCGTTTACGTACAACGTCTTTAAATTGTATAACTCCCTTGCGTATGAACTGAAAAACTGTACAGTAAAACAGTTTAATAATCGTTTTAAAAAGATATTATATCTGAGTCAGTTATGATTTAGTTAGCTCCTAGTATCACTTTCGTACCATAATCATTTCATATCATTTTTCTTTTTTATTTATTTTTTTTTATTTCTCTTAGTTTGGTTTTGATTTCATGTTTTTCTCATTCAAATTTACCCAATTTTTTGCTTTAGTTGGTATGAACCGCTTATCTGTTGCCATTACAGTTCTATAATGTATAAAATCTAATGAGAAGAGGTTAAGTGGTAGAACAGACGGTAGTTTTTTCTACGTGTCTGAACTTCGCCCCATTGGGTTGTACAAAAGTATAAGGGTAAATCTATATTAATTTTATTTTTAACCAATCTGTATCAACTCAATAAATGGCTATTATTATTATTATTATAACTTTTTTATTTTAAACACAGCACCCTGTTTACTAATCAATCTTTGGGGTGGTCAGACTATTCTATAAATATTTCGTATATACATTGGAAAACAACAACTGTTTCTGAAATAGTGTTCTTAGGTTTATCTGATCACATAACAGAGGACGAAAGAGTATTTTTGTGACTTTGCGTGGCGTATTAAAGGTCAACAATGCCCTAAGCCCTAAAGGATTTTGCACCCATATCAGACAAAATAAATATTTTTTAATAATCATTAATAAAGTAAAATATAACTTCGAAGTTGTATAACGTTTATTATAATTTTCTTATGGCTATCGATTTCGGCAACATTGCCATCATCATGGCAATGTTGCCGAAATCGATAGCCATAAGAAAATTATAATAAACGTTATACAACTTCGAAGTTATATTTTACTCTACTCAAACGTTTATCGAAAAAATGGAGACGTACATCAAAAAAATCATTAATAAACTTTTACGAAATTTAAGACAAAATAAAATACATTTACTTACATATAAAACAAAACATACCTACATCGTATTTGCAGAAAGTGCAGGACCGAATCTAATTAAAAGGGTAACATTCATTTAAATGCTCTCTTCCGAGCCTTATTCTCTCTTTCACAAACCACAACATAAATTTCAAAAATACAATAATTCAACCGAAAACGTGATGCCACCACTTTTCTGCTGATTTTGGTCGTCTACTCAGGCCACGTACTCGAAATTTTCTCCTTTTAAAAGAAACTGAGAACAATTTTGATACTGAAAGTGAGACACAGTAGGTATAATATACTAGCTTTGTTAGTTGTGTAGTTACAAAGACGGTTAAATTACCAAAACTGTGAATTTTTGTCTACTGGATCGAAATCTACAATTAAAAAAAAAGCAAAACAAGTTCGCATTTTCCAGATACTAACAAAAATGGAACTTTTTATATGGAACACCCTGTATATTATTACATCATATGACAGCTTATTAAATTCTATACAAAAGTTCTTAATGCACCATAGCCAAAATACTTCAAATAACAAAGATTTTTTAATTATTTTCATTTCGATCCATGAAAATGGTAAAATTACTTTGTTGTTTGCATCTGACCCCCCCCCCCCCGTGTTAATACGTTTTTCTTTCTCCTAATTAGCTCACATTGAATTAGTTAGTAGTCAAAACATTTTTTATATTAATTATGTAATTTATAGTGTTATTATATCATATCTATTGTTGAATTACAAACAAATAACTGTTTAATTTTTGGATAAATGTACTCCTTTTTTATTAATATTTCCATATCATTATACATCAACAGGAGGTGATCATGGGGTTATCCCTAATTTTACTTTTAAGAATGTCCGTTATTACGTAATACTTAAATGCAAAATTCAGGAGTGCTTTTCTAAAATAATAAAAGACATCAATTTCAAATAACATATTTAAAGTTTATTTTACAGTTTAAACAATGAAATCAAATATACAAACATTTAAATGTAACAACTTAATTCAGAGAATCTAACCACGGTTACGTGACGTTATAACCCCCCCCTTACAGTTTCCATAATCTTAATACAAAGTTCACATAATTTCGTCGAAATGTGAGGTTATGTTACTCCATATTTCATGATTACTTTTAAGTTGGTAAGAACTTCAAACTTCAATTTCTTAAGAGGTTATGTTATTTTGCCACGATATTACTGTAGAGTTATTTCCCAAATTTGGTTTTTTGCCGCTATGGGCCCGAGCCCACATGGTCCAATGGTAAATCCGGTCCTGTTCATGCGTTGAGAAAAACACTCAATGCTTTTTGTAAAATTTTTAAATTGCAACCCTTGTCCTGTTTCACCAGAAACACATTCCGGATCTTACACCACTTTATTTTCGCTTTTGAGGGTTACTAAAATAGGATGTATGAAACAAATCCAGAAACAATAAATGATTTGAAAAATCGCATATGTACTTGAAGAAACCACTAGGGATATGCTCCAAAATGTTCAAAAATTTAATTATGAGCGTTATGACCCTTTATTGATCCCAAACTTTTGAAATGTTGTTCCTCGCTTGTTTGAGAAAATAAGTACGCAGTTATGGATACTGGGGTACTGATGAATAATGTTTTAACCGCTCCTTTTTTGCGACTCAAAAATTACAGCCCCCTAAGCCCGGTCTTTGTCGGCTTATAGGTTAATACGCCTCTGCAAATAGTGTTTATGATTGTAATCACGGTCACTTGATTTTTCAAAATGTGTATTTCAATTTAGCAAGGACAAAAGTTGTCACACTACAAGTTGTCTACAACAAAAGAGGTGTTTTGGCCTGTAGAATCCAAAAAATGTATAATCATGAAGATCTCGCCACCAGAAGTAAAGACACTTGAAAGACACACCCATCAATCCGAAGAGTATTTATACTTTGCCTTTACAATTTGCCAAGTAAAAAATTGTTGCAGACCTACCAGGAAATTATGATTTCTAATAGATTTTGTCAAAAAGAGCAAAATATGAAAGAAACCCATTCGCTCGGTTTCAGCCTCACCTAGCACACCCGCCCTATTAGTGGTATGAAAAATACTTTACGACCTATTCTCATACCTACCAAATATATAAAAAAATTGATAAAAATCGCCGTTTCGGACCTTGCTCGAGTTTTTCATATCTATCCCAGGAATAAATTCAATTAATATCCTCGAAGAATTATTAACAATCATATCATATTACGAGCTTCTTGAAAATATTAGGTGTGTGGGGAATTTAGTGTGCTTTATGAGGGTTGTTAAGCAACTGAACATAATAACAAGAGAATAATTTTATGTATTGGCAAATTTACACACTTGTCCTAAATAAATATTGTTTAGTAAGGTAAAATCTAATAACCTACAATTGCTTATCTCGACGTAATGAAAGGAGAAGCAAGTGTAAATCAATCAATGGAAGTAGGCTAAAGTAATAACGATGTCGCTCGTGTTGCAATTAAGGTACCCTCCTTTTTGGCATGGAAAACCACTGCTTTGGTTTTCGTTGATAGGACAGCAGTTTGATTTAGCATTAGCATTGGGCAGTACTAAATACTATCATGTAATCGCTAATGTGGATCAGAAGTTGGTACATGAAGTAGTAGATATCGTTGAAAACCCTCCTGCAAACAACAAATACATAAAAATCAGAGACGAATTGGTAAAACGTTTATCCGTTCCCCCAGAGCATAAGATGAAACCACTCATAGAACGAGAAGAACTAGGAATGAGAAAATTAAAATTTTAGCTACGGCCTGAAGATGATAATTTATCCAAATCGATCGTCTAAAGAGAATCAATAAATAAATTTTACTTGAGTACCTACATGAAAATTCTTTACCACTTTATCAATATATACTCAAGATGGAACACTTCATAGAAAACAAAAACAAAAAAAAAAGCTTCCTCCCCATTAATAATCATCTATCGAGAAGTAAACATCGATAGCATACCTACTATCTTAGGTATAAGTATAAGTATTATACATGCTTAAGCTTAATTTATACCACCGTATGATGTACATGTTTATTTTGAATTGAATGTGGAAGAAATACAACAGTCCTATTACGAAAATACGGAAATAAAGTTAAGTTTCACGGAAATTTCTGTTGCAGTTTGATTATCATATCGTCATATACTGATATTACCGAATATTCAGTATTAAGCCTGCCTAAACGTTAATCGCATCAGATTATACTTGAAGGCTTTGTCGATGTGGTAACCTTTTAATCTATTGCTTTGTTCCACTATCTAACCCTATTTTAATTCCCATTAAGATTTGAATGAAGAAGCTTTCTACCCTCTCTACTGAGACTAAATGAAAAATTATATCTGAACATTTTCGTATAATTTGCATAAAATGATGGTATACTTATTCAAATAAGGACAATAAAGTAAAAGTATTGAAATTTTTGGATAATCTCGTATTTCGTTTTACGTCCCTTAACTTTCGCGTATAAAAATTAACGCGCGATTCAATTTTGGTTTACCTTTATTACATTGCCTTGCGGACTATCTAGTAAGTGCGCTGTGCGGTAATCCCAAATATAACATATCAACACTTCGTTTTTCCTTATAATAAGTTTAAAAAGGACACATCGAATATTTTTATAATATAAGAATTATGCTATTAAGTATCTCACTTAAAATCAAAATGTGGATTATTTTAGTATTAGGGACATGTTCACAGTTTTAAAATCTTAGGATTGTTCAGCCAGTAGACTATAAAGCGGAAGCTCCTAAGTGTTACGGAATGATACAGACAGTACAGTTAAGACACCTTTACGTCCCCAAAATTACCGAGTCTTCTTTATTATTGCGACCTAAAAAGATAGAATAGAAAGCATTGCCTTTCAAAAATAGTTATTTCTATTCTCTTTTACCTTATGGTTGTTGAGAAAATAACGAAAGAACACAAATTACCGACATTGTTGGTTTAGTTCTCAAACGAAACGTTTTCCCCACACAAATTACTTGGAAGAAACACCTGTTTTTGCCATCAAATACTTATCATCTGTTCATACACGATGGTTTATCTCGGGAAATATTCAAATTTAAAACCATCTTTTTTTCATTCTAATGGGTACAGTGGCCACCCCCTTAAAAAATATTCTCTTGCTTTAGTTTTGGTTTATTGTCTTCAACAAATGAAACTATCGGCGGTTGTTGTTTTACAGCATTTCTGGTAGTGATGGAATCATAATTAGTATTGGATCTGATAGTTAGTTTACGGTGGATCTGATTAGAGAGTGTGTGAGCACTAAGAAAATATCAGGATTATGTTTTGGTCATCGATCGATCTAGTTTCGTCTATAACGATTTTGACGATCGTAAATTCGTAACTTTTTCTTTAGTCTATCAATGTCAGAAGTTGCCTGTATAACCCAAAAAATACGTTGCCATCAAGATCTAACCAATAGAAACAGAGATAGAGGCAGTAATTTCGAAGTAACGCTAAGATCATTCGGTTGACTTTAAAATTTAGAAAGAACAGAAGTAGTCGCAGATCTACAAGAAAAGACGATTTCTTGCCTGTAAAAACAAAAAAATGTATAACCACCATGATCTGACGACCAGAAACAGAGATAGGGAGGGCCATCAATTCGAAGAGTATGTAGAGCTTAAATATTACTTTCCGAAATTTAGCAAGGACAGAAGTTATCGCCGATCTACCTAAGAATTTATAGAGCCATCAACAACAACCATCAATTTGAAGAGTATATGTAGCTTTTGGACGGCCACGTAACCTAATAATAATTAGTAACTATTACTAAATTTTTCTTTGGAAGTTTGACAAATAGTGTAAATTTGTTGCACTCATTTTTATTGTAAGTTGGCTTCACTCTTTCACTATAAAATGTTAGCCGGTGATCTTTATTACACTTGCAATAAGAATTCAAATGGAAATTGATTACTGTGGTGGCACAATTATATTAAAATTATCTGGGACTCGGTGCACACTTCCCTTAAGGTGATGAAAGAAATAGGTTTGATGTCGAGCATGAAAAACGATTACTTGAAACAAAATTTTTTGTTTGTTTCACCAAGTTTTTGTCAAATATTTCTTTGATGTAGTCAATAAAAACTTGTGGTTTCATCCCACCATTTTCAGTAAAGGCAATACGCTCGCCACCTTCCACAAATTGCTTTACAGTCATCTGTAGGTTAACTTTTTCTGATTTTCTAGAATCCATTCCTGTTCCCCATTTTGATTCCCGCAAGTATTCGGTCCGTGGCTAGTTTTTGAAAATGTTGTCTCATTTGGCACTGTTAGAACGTATCTAGGTACAACGATACAATATCAGGAGTTTTCTGCATTTCATAGCGAGAAATAGAAATTTTTTTCGAAATTTGTTTAATTAAGTAAAGTAATACCTACGCGTTGTTGTTAACCTAGGCGTTGTACAGAGGTATTTGTACTTAAACCTTAATAATACAACCCAATTTTCCATATTGTATATCATTTTACCTGGACTTTATAGAAAGTACCGTATAGGGTTTAAAATAATGAAAAAGTTAAAGCAAACGGCTCAAAACGAAGTTGAGGTGACGCTTACGAGCTCGATTTTCCGTCGTCTGTCTGTCTGTATATCTGTCTCATCATTTACAGTTGTGTTACACCCACGAGTGGGCTTTGAAACATTTTTTTGTAGTTTATCCTAGCTTGAAAGCTAGACGTGTCCTACTAACCTTCCGAGTGAATGGAAGAGCTATAAAAGATCTCATTTTTGAGTTGTGCTTGATAAGTATTTCACAAAACATGTACTACTCTGTAGCTAGGTAAATGGTTAAGAGAAATGTAGTGGAAAGTCGCATTTTAATTGAATAAAGCTTTTCCTAGTTCACTGTAACATTGCTCGCGATTGTGAATCTCTTGTTTGACTTAAGAATGGCCCAGTAATCATTCCCAGAATTTTAAAATATAGTATTAAGAGTACGCAAAACGCGCAAATACTAAAAAGTAATAGTGCTACTTATATTTAAAATGAAGTACGGAGACAACTCCTTCGCTTCGCGCCACGAAGGAAGGCTGTCAACCCTTCTTAAAATCCATTAGCCTTCAATAATAATGTCCGAAGCTCACAAAGAGCGATTCAGACCGTCTAAGAGCCATAGCGAGTCTTATTACCGCTATATGCTGTGCAACAATTAGCTGTATAGGCTAAATGTATTACTTGCTACTTATACCTACGGGGTTCAGCATTAGGACCTGGAACTCAATTTACTGCTTCTGTTATAGGTACATCCTTCGCCACAATAAGAACGCTATGAATATGTAATCGGCGAAATATTATCCCACGTTAGATCGAACTGGAGCCTTTTTAACATACACGTCTTTCATCTCACAAGTAGGTAAATGGGTAGATAATTAGAAAGCGCGTTAGCAGTTGAATATGAAATTCTAATTATACGTTAAAGTATAGTCCCCGTGTACAGTCAATGATCTACAACCCCTTTCCTAATTCGACCCTTTAAGATGGCATAATTCAATTACAGAAAATTGATATTGACCATATCTAGCCATCAGGTGCGTGAGCGTTTCTGAACTTGGTCTCATTTAGCTTTTATCGAGATAATTATACGGCTTGGAAAGGTTGCCTTTTCCAACTTATTTTCTTTATTTTATACTCTCCCCTAAAGTGCCTTATCCGATGCATTTTCTCATATATAAAAATAAATCAAGTTCACTACTGTAAAGACGTTCAACGGAATTGTTCCTTATTAACGAGCTCCTAGCGAGTTTATAATTTTTCGGTGTCTGTCCGTTTGTCCGTTAGCACGGTATCGCGTAAACGAATGAACCGATTACGATGAAATTTTGAAGGTGAATTCTTTATCAAATTTGTAGATCGGAGTTCGTGAATTGGCAATGTAGGCCAAAAAATAAAGAAGGCCCTTTTGACATCTCCGTTAGTTATGAACCGATTTGCATGAAATTCAATATGCGCATAGCATTAGGCATATAAAACGCAATTCCAAAAGTTGAGCCTAATCGATCAGCATTCACAGTGCCCTCTTTGCATCTCAACCATTTATAAACCGAATTGCAAACTTTCTTATTTATGAAGGTATTTACATGAAATTTGATACATAGTCACTTGGAATAAAAGCAAATGTAGCGCCAGTTTCCAAATTTGGTTTTGTGCATGATGTGCAGTGCCAACTTTCTTGTTTATGGAAGCAACTATATGAAATTTCATACATATACACATAAAAGCAAAACTAACATCAGGTTCAAAATTTGGTTTTGCACATGCTATAGCCATCCCCCATTTTGCAGCGCGGCATCGCCGCATCGCGTCGTGTCGCCGAGCTGAGTGCAGCGCAAGTGAGAATCAACCATAAAGGTCACCTCAAGGACGTGATTTAGTTTCACACTTCTGTTAAATTAAACTGAAGAGAAAACTTCCATTCCATTTTATTGTCAATGCAATTCTTTCTATGGAAATTGGATGGAGATGGAGTGACTATTAGTATACAAACAGAAACTATTGATTGTTAAATAATGAAGTAGGTAAGTGACTTAAAAAACAAACTGACTGACTGACGTATTCGTGTCGTGGGTTGTGTACCTAATCTTAAAGAAAAGATCACTCTAATTAATGATATATATGTTATTAAAACCTCTTCCGACGTCTCCTTGTTAAATGATCAAAGTGTACACGTAAGCGTTCCTTTCGAAAGGGAGCACATTGAAAATAGAGAAGCATTCAAGAAAAACAGCGCGGCATTATGTCTTGAGATTCATATTCTCGGTTGTATAAGAATAAGAATCGTTTAGGTTAAGAATGTATTACACATATATACATAAATAGTGGAAAACTGGCGCAGCGCTGTATTATGGAAACGGCGTCCGCGAGAGGCTTACTCGTGTACGACGCAATCATAGGAAGCAATAACATTTGAAAACAACAAATCATACCGATCCCACAAAATCTACCCAAGCGCATACACTACTAAATATTTGAAATATTGTAATATGCTACTCATGGGTTTATGTACGTTATAGAACTTATTTCGAACCAGATAATAAATATTGAATTTAAGATGCGAGGGCGTTTTATTCAATCAATTAACTGAAGTTCTTCTCTAATTCGCTTTTTAGACATAATTATTGAAATCAAATTATTGATTACATCGCGCATATTTCATATTATTAGGTAGTAAGTACAATGCACAAACGCGAAATTGAGATATGATGTCGGTAAATGTAAATTTTATACTCAACTATTGAGCTAAGAAATGTGGTTACTTTTAAAGATGCTTCGCATTACACATTTACACCCAGAGGTAGGTACTAGTGATGTTAAATTACACGTTTTTTTTAAAAGTGCGTAATATTACGTGTAAAATTACCAATTGTTTATGTTATTACCTGTCATTTATGTTTTTTATATTTTTTTTAATATTCCATAAACATTTTTGAATTTTGTGTGTTTGAAAACAAAAACACTTGTTAAATTATATATTTTGATGTATTAAATAAACTACCCAAGCAGTAGGTATTTCGCCATCACGCGTCGTTTGGAGGAAAAAGTTCCAGATCGTTAATTAGATGGTGTATCATCTTCATTAAACCAAACTAGATTCAACGGTGAATCGTTTACGTTGGTAGTACCGTTGATGGTTTGTTGTAGTACCGATCAAAATGTATCTTATAGGTATTACATTTATGTAACTTACAAAAATTACGGTTTTAATAAAAAACGTAAGTTACGTAAATTTCATAAAAGACATAAATTACATAAAAAACCGACCTCTTGTAAGTACGCGTAATATAACCGTTTTTATGTAACTTACAAATCGTTATTTTACAATTCACATTACTATAGAAACCAATTTCGAAAGAAAATTCAAAGGGCTGCAACTTTTGAACTAGTTCTGATTCTACAGGCCACACTCTATAAGAAAAATTTTTTTCCGGGTCGATCTGAGACAATTTTTTTTGAGGGCCTCAAAAAAAGGCTGTACACTGCACTGCACTGCACAATTCGTACTTTTTCGATCTTACTTCTCAATCAAAAGTTTAGGACTAGAAATAGTGATGTTAAATTACACGTTTTTTTTAAAGTGCGTAATATTACGTGTAAAATTACCAATTGTTTATGTTTTTTAAATAAAAAACGTAAGTTACGTAAATTTCATAAAAGACTAAAATTACATAAAAAAATCGACCTCTTGTAAGTTACGCGTAATATAACCGTTTTTTATGTAACTTACAAATCGTTATTTTACAATCCACATCACTAGTAGGTACACACCTACAGGCGAACCTTCCGATTCTACCTGTCACAGGTGACTTGTTAAGTCGACGGGAGGGAATAAGGATGAGCAAAAACTGTCAGTTTTCGTAACTGTGAAGTGGACCCGACGCTTGCCGTGAAAGACGACAGGTCGCAGGTGCATTTCTTCATAGTATGTATGCTAGGAACCTGAGTTGACTTTTCAGTTGTCCACACTCCACGGTAGGTTGACCCGTTTTCAAACATTTTTAACCAACTGAGACGGACGGTGGACCTGTAGGTGTGGATCGAGAGGTTTTCGACAGGTACATTTGACCGGTCACCTGCGACAGGTACAATTAACAGGTGTGTAGCTACCATAACGTGTTTCATGATATATTATTGATCATATATTTTCGCAAAGGATTTGTTGTAGTAAGAAAGAGTCGCAGTATACGCGACAATAATCAGAAGGTATAAAGAATCGCTAAAAATATTTCAAAGTAGGGGAAGGTGGGGGAATACCGCCACGATAAGTAAAAATGACCACAAAAAGTAATTGAATACAGATTTTTCTTAATTCCTTTCATCATGCCTTTAATCAACTTTACGTCTATCAGAAATAATAGCAAGTTATCCAAAATAACAATTTATTTTCTGTTTAGGTATTTTAGGCATTTTTTTAAAAAACACTGTACATGGCGATATTATCCAAACATTTGGGTAATAGCGCCATGGACATGGGGTAATACCGTCATAAGCCCAAAATGCAAGTTTATTGTGTTTGATTGTGTAAATACTCAAATTATACTTTCGGTTTTGTCAATAACATAAAAATTGATAATAATTATGCCAAATAAAAGAATAAATCATAGATATTTACGTACTTTTTATTCAAATTTTAAAAATAGTTATTGTGGTTAAATAATAAGGAAAAATGCAACAAAAAATATTACAAAAATTCGTAAATCAACATCAACGCACTTACTACTGGCAATAGTCACACACATAGTCTTTTGCACTGTCCCATCCACTACAATCAGCATGTGCCCACTTGCCACATGCTGTGCACCTATACCATATTTCTTTGTCCTTTCCTTCACTGCAACAAATAATACAAATGTCTTTAATGCCGGTTTCACCATAATCAATTGCAGAAGGGTCCAAGTCGTCTAGCTCATCATCGTCGACAAGTTTACCTTCAACTGACTCATCTGTTGATGATTCCAATGTGATATTATTTCTTCCAGATTTTTTTCTTGTAGTGTTCTTTTTTTTTAGCTATTTGTACTGCTTTAATTTTTTTACCATTTCCATTTTTCCCCCTTTCTGGGCATTTTGTGTCCTCTTCTTCTCCTGTTCTTCAAATACCGCTTTCATTGGGGTGCTGGTCATTATTTGAGAGTGCTGTTTTCTTCTATTGGTTGGTTTGCTAATCGTAGGTTGAGATTGTGGTATAATATCACCAAAATGATGTTTAATTTTGCTCTCTTTGCTACAAGTTGGGCTAGCATTTGAATCACTCGCAGAATTCATTGCTGATTTAGACGTTGTGGAAAAATCGCCCGGAAATAGTAGTTGTCTTGTTGCCATCTCAATCCTTGTCTTCTCTTTATTCTGTGACGTAATACCAGTCGACGTCGAAGGTTCATCTAGAATATTCCGCTCGAATTGATTGGCATTTTGATCCCCATTCTGAGAGTCAAATGAAACATCATTTTCGTTTTCAATAACATTGGGAATTTCAATGGTATTGTGTACAGCTGGCGCAAAATCCTCGTCAGTGAATCTTTCTGGATCCAGCGGGAAGATCTCTGTCGCTCTAAAACCGGAAGCAGCTTTTTCTATTGTGGCGATGCGCTGGTACGCTTTATTAAAAAGCGACGCCAGATCGTAAGGCGTAATTTTTGCCTGTTGGTTTGCTTTCATAAACAGATCGCATTCTCTATTGAATGCAGATTTTAGGGGACTGTAAAAAGCAACGTCTAGCGGCTGGAGGCGGTGGGAAGTATGAGGGAGAATTGTGACGACAGTTATGAAATTCTGTTTGCAGAAGTCATAAATTCTTAACGATTTATGGCTGCAATGGTTGTCCATGACTAAAAGAACTTGATCATCTTCAGTCGGTTTGGTGTGCTTTTTGAAATGATCCAACCATGAATAAAAAATATCTTCATTGATCCACCCATTATCTGAACATTTATAGATGGCACCGTCTGGTCCTCCAGAACTTAACTGTGGACTAATTCTTTTCCGTGGGTATATAAACAACGGTGGGATATAGTTGCCAGAGGCACTAAACGCGCAGTGCACAGTGACGTTCTTTCCTCTTTCCAAACTTACTGCGACACCAACTTGTTTTTGGCCCTTAGGTCCAAGTATCATTCCAGGTTTTTGAACCGTTGTTATCCCTGTCTCGTCACAATTATATATCCGTGACGCTCCAAATTTAAATTTTGTCATGACCGCCTCAAGATTTTGAAAAAATAATTTTACATCATCTTTATTAAATCCCTCAATCCTGCTCAAACTAGTCGCCTCGGGTTTTCGTAAAGTAATCTTAGGATTTCTTTTTAAGAAACCTTGAAGCCAATCGAAGCCTGCTATTTTCGTTTCTGTATTAAATCGGTGCTGGATTTCATTTTTCTCGGCATATTGGAACGCAAGTCGACGCAATTCCACAGCTGTAATACCGTAAAACCGTTTTGCCATTGACAAAACATATTCTGCTATTTCACGTTCCATTTCTTGGGTGAAAATTGGCTTTCTTCCTAAATTTTCTTTGTCGTTTATTTCCAATTTTAGGTAATTTCTTAATGTTGTTCGCGGAATTTCCATAATTTCTGATACTTTTTTTACTGATTGTCCAGAATTAACTGCCGCGATTGCTTTTTGTAATTGGTCTGTAGACCATTTCGCTCTTTCCGACTTTCTTTTCCTAGTTCTTGGCATTGCGGTACTGAAAAGGACAAGGATCTTTTATGATACAGAATAAATTGATTTTTTATTAAAGCGGAATCATTCAATTCTTAATTAGGTACGTTTTAAATATCTTCAAATGGAGTTTCTCCAAGTAAATCTGTTTGAAATTAATATTTTTTATGATATAGAATCGGTCGGAGGAAATACCGCCATGGCGATTTTACCCCATTCGTTTATGGCGGTATTATCCCATCGGGTCGTTGACACGTTAAAAAAATTCCTAACCCAACCACACATTCAATTTGTATTTTCTGACACACCCGTCACATCTACACATCTCAATTAACAGAAAAAATCCTCTAACCCTTCAATAACATTATATTTGTAGTACTTACGTTCTATTTTTTGAATCGTAAAAACTATAAGCAACCTTTGAAAAAACAATATTGCACTATCACATGTGAACGTATACCTACAGTTAGCGATTTAAAACTTCTTCCCGCAGTTCGTACTGTTGGCCAATAGATGTTGCTCCTAGTACGACGAACCTAATACAAGGAATTCTTTTTACAATGGGTATGGCGGTATTGCCCCCTATGATAATAATAATAATAATAATAATAATATATTTATCATGTTAATGTGCGGAGCACTTACATTGGTCATTGTAAAAAAAGATATAGGTATAAGACATTACTAATACAAAAACATACATACTACCACAAACAGTTCGAGCAAACATATAGCACAATACATATTAAAAAGTGTGCACGAGTGAGTTCAGAGCTGAAAGTGTCCTTTACTGGTGCTCGTTGTAAATTCGTCGAGGGAGTAGAAAGCCTTTTTGAGTAAAAAAGACTGTACTACCTCTTTGAATCTTCGCATTGGGAGTTTCCTGACGGCTTCCGGGATGCAGTTGTACAGGTGCTGAGACTGCCAGACAGCACCGTTTTGGGTTGTTCGCAGACGACAGAAGTGGGTGTAGATGTTCGCTCTGAAGCGAGTTTCATACTGATGGTTATCGCTACTTAGAGAAAAATTGATTACATTTTTCTTAATGTAGCAAACCGCTTCGAGAATAAATAAACAAGGGAAAGTTAGAATATTTAACTCGACAAAAGAATCACGACAATCTTCTCTGAAACTTAGTCCATGAATTACTCGTATAGCCCTGCGTTGTAATTTGAAAATTTTTGGCCACGAACAACAGTGGCCCCACACCGTAATTGCGTATTGTAGTGTAGTTTGGATCAGACAGTGGTAGGCAGTTTTAACAATATTTAGAGAAGCATTGTTCACAAGCTTACGCATGAGAAAAATTCCGTTGCACAATTTTTTACAAATGGTAGCACAGTGTTCTTTAAAGCTCAGCGTCCTATCTACAACGCAGCCCAAAAACTTTGCACTTGAAACAAAATTAAATGGTACATGGTCACACGCAGTTTTTAAGGTGAAATGCATTGACGCGGTCTTATCACAGTTAACACGTAGTTGATTACTTTGGCACCATTCGTTAATTAAGTGAACCGTGCTATTTAGAGGTTGTTACAGCGGTCCTGAGATCCCTATCAGAAGTCAGAACTGTTACGTCGTCGGCATATAGTATACACGTGACATTTTTTGGTAGACAAGATGGCAGGTCATTTATGTAGGCAAGGAACAGTAGCGGTCCCAGGATCGATCCCTGCGGCACTCCATTGGTTATGTCGGTACTCTTAGATATAGTATTGTTGTATAATACACACTGCGTTCTGTTGCTATTAGCGAACAGCTGTTCGGACTGAAATTATAGAAATGCCTTAGTTTATTCGTTAATATTGTGTGATTCACTTCACACTATCAAATGCTTTGGACATGTCAATGAAGGAGGCAACAGAGTGTACACCATTTTCAAATCCCTGCAGCGTAGATTGCGTGAACTCTATGATGGCGTTTGATGTTCCACGTCCTTTTCTGAGCCCAAATTGTCTTTCGTATAAGAGTTTATTATTCTCGAAAAAAGCTACCATTTGTGTATACAGTATGTTTTCTACGACCTTTGAAAAGGTTGGTAGTATGGAAATGGGTCTGTAATTATTCATATCTTCTACCTCCCCTTTTTTTGTGGATAGGAATCCTCACAGCAGCTTTAAGGAGATCAGGAAAGACTCCGGAGCTTATCATGGAGTTCACTGCTATCGTTAAGGGTGGTACTATCAGGTTGATGTTGGTTTTAAGAAATTTTGCGTTTAGTCCATATATATCTCTGCATTTGCTAATTCTAATTTTGCGGATAGCATCACGAATTTCGATTTGTGATACATTGGCAAATTGAAATTGTTGTTTTGAGCTTGCAGATGTGGTATTGAATCTTAAAGGATCAGTGCTGCAGGTTAGATGACTATTGATGGGCTTAACTGCAGTGTTCGAAAAAAAGTTTACGAAGTTGTCCGCAGTTATCATAGTTGCTTTGTTGCTGCCGATTACTCTGTGGGAGTTTATAAGGGACCACATTGCTTTTGGTTTGTTACCTGAGTTTTTTACGTATAAGTCGTTGGCCTTAATTTTTGCTGCCCTAATTTCTTTCACATAGGTTTTGTATATCTCACTTTTTATTTGTTTCAGATTATTAGTGCGAAACTGTTTGTATAAATCAGTGAAAAATTGAAGTTTATCCCGCAACTTTCGTAAATGTCCATTAAACCAGTTTGGACTGCTGTCTCCTAGTCTGCGATGAAGTTTCTTTATAGGAAAGCATAATAAGAAAGCATTATGAAATTCCTTAAAAAACGTCGAGAAAGGGTCGCTTCCACATTGATTAAGTGCTTGTTTCCACTCGATGTTACTAAGCAATTCGAAAAACTTTTGGTATCCAGTTAGAGAGAAAGGACGATGTGTAGTTGTAGTGTACTCCGCACCTTTATCCGTGGGTTTAGTTTTAATTTTTATACTTTGTCCTAGGTGGTCAGAAAGGCCGCTTTCTATTGTATTCGTTGTAAATTCGTTGGTTGCGAAATTTATAAAAATATTATCGATGCAATTTTTATCGCGTGTCGGAGTAAAAATTGTTTGGACAAATCCATATTGGCGGAATAGCTCGCATAGGTTTATGCATTTTGAATCATTCGACATGAAAATTACATTAAAGTCTCCTAATAGAATCGCATTGCGGCCCCTAAGTTCCTCAAGGACAGTCTCTAGCCTACTGCAAAATATGTTGAAATCTCCCCGCGGTGAGCGGTATAGGCAAATAATTACCGTGCCGCAGTTTAATTGTACCCCGCACGCTTCAAAGTGAAAGTCAGTGGAGTAGTCGCCAACAAGCCTATAAGTGGTTTGAATTTAAGATGTTCTTTAACTAGTATCAATACACCCCCATGGGTTGCATTAGTTCTAAAAAAGTAGCTACCAACACGAAAACGACCAATTGTCATTGTACTTACTGCGTTATCGCCACAGAACCAATGTTCACTGATACAGATAGCGTCAAGATTTTTGCCCTGCAGAAACGCCTCTAACGAGCATAGCTTGTTCCTTAAACACTGCATGTTGATGTGGAAAACATTTAAGGATCCAGAGTCCTTAGCGTGTTTGTTAACGGTAGTCGAGTTTGAAGGTATGATCATTTGACCGTCGGTAACTGGGGGCGCGGGTGAAAAAAACGTTTGACAAGGATTCCCTGAGGCCAAAAGTTGACGGTCATGACCTTCTCTAACTTTATGAAGTCGATGGTAATTTTGAAAGAAGCATAATTGGTGTCCCTCCTTTGGGTTTTTACCTCTTCGCACACAACCTCTGGGATATGGCGATATTCCCCCTTTCAAATGTTGGTTTTGCAATATTTCGACATTCTTGAATTATTCTGTCTTAGTTCGTCTATGTTCGCCGGTTGCGTTTTAAATACGACAGATTTCAAATGTATCATATTAGTTTATTTTTTGATTTGCACGATAATTACTACCCTAAATGTAATGCTATTTGGTATGGTTGGAAAGCATTTTTTCAGAGCTTTCCAACGACGTATCACACATGGGTGGTCACTATTTAAGATTTAAAAGTTGGGGTGGCTGGGGCGCAGGGGGTTGGAGGGGGTGCGTCGCCAACTATGTCATTGTGATTCCCCCTCCAAATTACCGAAACGGATTTTGATTTTTTTAAATATCTCGTTTATTTACTAAAATATGGGGGGTGGTAAGTTTTCAAATTGTCACCCTGTATATATGTAGGTACGCCGTTACCATCTTTACAGACGGGATTAAAATGTATAATGTATAACCTAAACAATGCAAGTACTTTAAGTAAGGAATGAGACATACGTTCTAAGAACTTTCTTCACTCGTCGAATATAACAAAATCCTTCCCCTTTCGTTACTATTGTAGTTAGCAACGCTTCAAAAGATAGAGACGACCCGTATAGTTATACCTGACGGGGCCTGGGCCTCAAATCGAAATTAATTGAAGTGTTGATTAATAACCCGTAAGTTATTTTTAAACTTGAGTCATAATTCGAAGTTAAGCCTAATTTCGCGTTGTAAATCGAAGCAAACCTTAATTTCGAGTTATGTCCGCTCTACGCATTCGTACAAATAAAATGTGGGGAAAAGTATATGTATGGAAAAAGAAATGTTTGCAAATGCGTGAGAAACGAAGGGTTTTTCTTATGAACCAAATCTAATTGAAGTGAAAAACCTCTACGTTGTGTATGAGGATTGGAAGCAAATCGAGCGATTAAATTGGTAGAAATATACCGATTATAAAAAATATTCATTAATGTGATAAAAGTTTAATATAAAAATTTCTGAAAGCGGCAGACTTAGAAATGTCTCGAACATCGTAAAAAAGATCAAATAAGTATATACTTACCTAATAATTATTAAACGAATCGGGAGATTAGGGTCTCTTTCGTGGTACCATTTTTTCGAACCAAATCGGATTGTATATCACGTGAATTACAAATTTTAAATGACGGAGTGCAGCGAACTGAAATCTTAGCAATTAGTTTCTTCAAAGTATTCACATCTACGCTTTTTGCTTCTTGTTCGAAAAATTTTTCTCATTCGCGGCAAATCATTAGTAACCCTTATTAGTGATTATTTGAAGAGCTTTGAAGTTGTAAAGAAGCGTTATTATGTGATTGAATACCCACGTAGCAAGCGAGAGAAGGAAGGTAAATCGATCTTATCGTCAGTTCTGTATCGGTTCTTCACTTATAAAGTATAAACGTATCGATCCACTAATTCTGTCCCGTCTGAAGAGTATTATTAGTATGTTAATGGTTACAAAGTAAGGCTAGAGATGTTCCGTTATAAAGTGTCTGACTCGTACATTCAATAAACTTGCGGGGGTTGCAGTTATATAATCCCTTCAAAGCATCAACCAAATGAACACCTGGGGAGTTACGTTATACTTGCAGAAGTAGAAATCTGGACCATACGTAGGAAGTTATGTCGTCAAGCAAATTTGCGAACTTGGGATGACTAATCTGGATTGTCGCAAATAAACTACCCATATACATTCCTTATAGCGGCGTTCTTAAATCATCCCTGTCGTGCATATACACTATCGCCCGATACACGATTTATAGTCGTTTACTTAAGAAAACGACTTAGAGATTTGGCGAAACTTTTTCCATGTAATTCTTCACCTATAATATATCAAATATGAGACTTGTCCGGCATTCTAATCTGGACAACGGGACTGCCGATAAGCGCGTCGGTATGCATAGGTAATTGGGAAAAAGGTGGCGCGGCTTTTGTAGGAATAGATACTTCGTAAATAACTTAAAAAGAAAATGCAATGATACGGTCTTCTTAAGTGGCGATTGTTATGCAAAACGGGAAGCGAGCCTAAATCACCACCTGTTCAACGGCAAGCCTTTATCGTTCATCCTCATCAAGAGACTTCTTTTCGTGGTCGCGACAGAATAAAGCCAATCTTTTGTATTTGCTCTATTTTCCAGTAGAAAGGCGGTATTACTGGCGTCGTGGTCTGGAAAGAATAGCTATCTAAAAGGTTTTAATTCCGTATTTAGAATAATTGCTGCCATATTTAAGCCTGCAGTCTCGGAAATAAAGACATCAACCATGAGCGGAGAACATTACTGCGACGTCTTCAATTAATTTGCTTTATACCCGTAAGCTTTATCCTATTCAGTTGTTAAACGCGACGTTACGAAAATAAATATTATAAAGCGAAGCCCGAATGTAAGTTTTATATAGTAGTTGTCTAAATAAGGTATGACGGTAATGTAACGCCATTCGCGGTTAAAATAGAAAGCCGAGATTAAACGTAATGAGAAGGAAGAGTAACAGGAAGAAAGAATCGGAAAAGAATTACGAGGATAAAGAGAATGATAAATATTTACTATTTGTATAATTGTGGCAAGATGAGTTGATGGATCGCGGTTGGGTCTGATCTGCATCCGATAATCCGCTTGTGGCGACCGTTTGAACCGCTTCTAAGACGTTGAGCGACACGCATCGGGTTAAGATGGAGACAAGGTACGATCATGCTAATGCTTTCACCGTGCTTCTGCACCGCAAGGGAGCGAGAATTAATTCGGATCAGCGCCGCATTATGCCTAATAAGCGAAAACACACTCGGCTAATTCGGGAAAGGCATGTTCCCGCCAGACGGCAACTATGCGAAAATTAGGAGTTAGAACGGTTACATGTTCCGACGCCGTCGAATAAACAGCGAATTTGCAAATTGAAAGCTTCGGAAAGTATATAGCTATATTTAGAAGTACACCTACGTTCAAGAATATTAATAATATTAATATGGAAGTAAGGGTTGGATCTCCGTATTATAGTCGGTTAATTTGCCGCCACTGCTTACCTATATGACATCGGAGCGTGCGGTAAGTTAATTTCGCTAATAAAGTTCTATACGGTGCGGACCAATATTTACTTTGCTAGAGTTAGTTGACATAAATACACATAGCTCTCGCAGAAGGTAAACCGCAAAATGTCCACTCGAGAGGAATAAAAATATTTCTTGTCAAAGCATCAAAGCCAGCTTCTGTATCTATATCCAATCATGTGCGCACTCATTCCGGTAATTGATCGTATGCTCTTGCTTTTATCAGACCGTGCAAAAATGGGGGCGGTATAAGGACGTTTAATCTTGCACTAAATGTTATTAAACGGGATCAGTCATTTCCCCGGCGATCTACTTTTCTTAACAGTTATTTTATTTTTAAGTGCTTCCTAACGAACATGCAATTTTTCATTACGTGCTAAGATCAAGTCGAAGAACGTGATCAGATTTCATCCACGTTTATAACATAGGCGTCATTTAAGGGACTTTCTAGGGTAAATAGCAATTTAAAACAGTTTTTCCGAAAATTATATTTTACATGACCGCGATTATAGCAAATCTCTCTCTTTGGGTAAGTAATATTCTTAGAATCCTTCTTCTCCGAAATATTCAACTGAAATTTCGCGCCTATACATTCAAAAGGAGGGTATTAATCCAATAATCATGACATTGGAGAATTCGCTAGGGTTCATTCATTTATTTGCCTTCGTGCATTTAGGGGAATGAGTACTAGCGGTTATACGATTATGATGAGATGTATTAAAGAGTACAGGTTATCCTCCCGCGTATAACTGCTTCAAATGTTATCCTTAGAAAAAATAAAGCATGGCGCCTATGACTCTAAAGATCGCCAAGACAGAACCGCAGAGCGGACAAGACCCCTCCATCATTTAACCCCGCTTCGACCCATTATACTTTTTAAGCCCCAATCTTTGCCATTATACACTTGGCTTTAGTTCAGAATCGCAATTTTTACCACGACGGCACGTCTTAGCATACCCAATGTTTTGCAAATGCCTAAATCAACACGAAAAATAAGTTATTTAAATTAAAAATGTAATTTGGGCCTGTAACAACGTTATTACATTTTAATCCTCAACCCCTGATACGACGTCTTAATGCGAGGCTGTTAAAAATATTAAGCAACCGAACAAATCGACGCCGCGAACCGGCATGTGCTCTCTCGCTGAATACATTAGACGATCGGCGAAAGAGTTGCCGGATTCGAGCCGGAAGAATTACGCAACCATTATACGAGGATTAAAGCAAAATCACGAGCGCGTCCTTAGCTTCAAGCATTGTCTTGGACCGAGTCGTTTGGAAAAACGAGTAAATATTCCCGAGATACTTCTGCCATGCTGACTAATTCCGGACGATGCGCCGTAAGACTATTAAAACTCTAAACGCAATGCGAGCCGAGCTTTCATTATTTGTAATCTGGAAGGACTTATGGAAAAAGTTTCCATTTATTTTTAATTCCTTATATTCCACTTTTTATTGAAAGACCTAAGCCTTCAGGAAGCAGAAGGTACTTGAGGTAACTTTTTATAAAGACAATTTTCTCGGTTTATTATATACACATGCAACGAGATGTGTGACGTAAGTAAGTAAGGGTCTTACATGACTCCGGACTAAATTTTTGCAAATAAACCGTCCATTGTGATAACTCGATCGAAATCATTTCATTAATTCCTTTTTTGCACTTGAGACTTCGTGTTAAAAGACAGGCACGTGACTTTTCTGCATAGAAATAGATTTTGTTATGTTGTCTAGACTTTCAGCTTGGAGTTATCTCATTCTTGACTAAGCGCTTTCTACCTTCTATTTTTCTGTTTTTGTTCAGCATAAAAAGATACAATAAATTTAAAATAGCCTGCAAATAAAAGCAGATTTATTTGTTTTCCCAGTATTGACAACTAGCGGGTGGCATAGGAATTTCAATGAATAATTCTTGCTACGGGATTATTGACTCTCCAAACTATTTTGGGAAAACACATTTTCTATGTCCACCCACGGCAGTTGTTTTTATTCTTCTTCATTACAAAGAAATTCAAAAAACCAAATCCCCACTCGCATTCGGCAGCGAAGTTGTCATGTCAACCTATATGCTGATACGCAGTTTTAAGACATTTACTTGTACATATTGTAGCAATTAAAATAGAGTATAGGGGTAGTATAGAATAATTTAGGGTAGTTACTGATGGTAGGTGCAATGAAAGTTGCATAACAATGTAGGCAAATAGAATTCTAGTTTTAAAAACTTAATGAAATCCTTTGACATTCCTTTGGTGATAATCTTTTGAAAGTAACGGAGTTTTTGAGTTCATCGAGCGATTGGCTGTTGGTGTGGCTAGTTAAAGTTTCAATAGAATTTTCTGATTGTATGAAAATCAATCTACTAGCTTCCTCTACAGACTTACTGTTTTTTTGAATTGAGTAGAATCGTGGTATAGACCGGATTCAGTAGTTTGAAGTTTGATCGTTCAGATTTATAGAAGTAATTTTAGTGATTTTTGAGTAATTTTTTATTAACTGAAATTATGATTACTAGATACAATTGGATTGGGCATTACGTGTATATATTAATTTATTAAAGAAACTAGTTAGGACATTAGGATAGGTAGCTGTAAGTTAAGGTAAGATACCACCATTAAGTTGTGGATGGGAACGATACGTGCATCTTTTGGTTAACGAAATTATAAAGAGTAACCTATAACATCTAGGTAAGGTTTACCTCGTAATTTTATACCCCATTGGTAATCTCTTCTAGCTTTTTTCCCAAGACACTTGTTTCGACATTGTTCAATGTCATGGTCATCGGCACCATAAGGTCAGATAAGCAAATATTTATGTAAAACTTAACGTAACAGGTATATGCACTTATTGTTTTTGTGGCGTTGAGCCGATGATTTGTTGGCTAACAAAATGTTGCATGGAAATAAAATGACCTTCTGTTATGCAACATTTTGTTGTGCAACAAGAGTTTAAAGTCATTGGAATGTGTTGCTTTGGGAAACACGTGTTTTAGTGTATTTTGTAAACGTATGATTATTAATTTTTACGCCAAAATGTGGTAGTTAACTCGAGTTAACTTGACTAGTTCCATTATCAAGTAATATATGTCTCGTGTTTCTTTAGTTTTTTTCTTAATACGTTAATACGGAAGCAACGAGAAGCAAATGCATTTCTATAGGGCAGTTGCGGGGTTGGCTATAAATTAGGTATTTAAACACAATATATCAAAGGAATAGAAATATTTGGTGTATACCTATACTACAAAAGTTACAACTGCACCTCGATACAGGTAAATGTGAATTCAAAAAATATTAATAATACGCGCAAATGTAGAAAGAAAGAAATTTCTATAAAATTTACAACCCCAGCAATCGAGGAATGCTATACCTACGTAAATTACTAGTCAACGGTTTTTGTATTTTCTACACCTATGAAATTTTTCTGTTTCAATTCGTAGACGGGCTATATTTTAACTTTACATTATTAACCTATATCGAGTAACCAACTAGTTCAAAGTACTTGATACCATGTCAAGTAGGACGGCTTGAAAATCAAGTCAAGTATTAAAAGTCTTTAAAATAGGTAAGCATACATGATTTTCAAGTCACGTCGAGTAATATGAAGATCATCAAGCTATTTGGCTTCATGCATCACTATACAGACTGCATAATTCCTTACAAAAGAGCATGCGAATCAGTATCTACCATAATAATATAATACATTTATTTTGGAAATATTATGGAAATAATAAATTTAATAGTTCTCACTAATTTTTGAAAATATTATCAAGGCCAACTAGATACTCGTACATGGAACGGCATCGCCCGTAGATAACTGTTGCAAGGGTACCGTGACAAGAGAGATGGGTAGAGGTAGAGTAGGTATATCTCATCGTGTTGCACTCACGTGGCGTTTATGCGTTTTACACAATAAAAAATTACAAAAGTCCTCGTATGTGCATCGATGAGACTTCAGCGCATTTTTGGCGTGACGGATCAGTATTGCATTAGCAATCAGTATTTTATCAGAAAATTTTAATTATAAAATAAGGTATATGCAAACATATATTTCTTTATTAATTTTCACGAACTCTAATAATAATTGGACGATGGTATGAACAGTACGACTCGTAAACCGAACAATCAACAGTGTAGTTGACCATTTTGCCAAAAACTCTGTCAATTATTGTTCCGCCATTCGTTGTCACTGTTCGGGGAGAGATGATCACTATATTGAATTTCTCTTGAAGAAATTTCTCTACCCGATTTCCGACAGTTAATGGGAAATTAAAGTCTCCCATAATCAAGACGTCTTCAGTTGCCTCAATGAAATCCCCGATTTCCGATAACGCTGCAATCAACAAGTTGTTGCCTTTACTAGGAGCATCAGTGGTTCAAATTTCAAAGAAATATCTCCATAAATAAGAAAGTTGGCATTGCGCAGTCACTGCGCATGCCTACACATAATTTTTACTATTTGCGAAATGTTTGCCTTTACTAGAAGCATATGTGGTTAAAATTTCAAAGAAATATCTCCATAAATAAGAAAGTTGGCATTGCGCAGTCACTGCGCATGTCTACACATAATTTTTACTATTTGCGAAATGTTTGCCTTTACTAAAAGCATCTGTGGTTCCAATTTCAAAGAAATATCTCCATAAATAGGAAAGTTGGCATTGCGCAGGGACTGCGCATGC
Organism: Photinus pyralis; assembly: GCF_008802855.1. Lineage (NCBI taxonomy): Eukaryota > Metazoa > Arthropoda > Insecta > Coleoptera > Lampyridae > Photinus > Photinus pyralis. The sequence goes on from NW_022170509.1 coordinate 22,208,365, forward strand.
GCACACATAATTTTTAATATGTGCGCAATGTTTGCCTTTACTAGAAGCATGTGTGGTTAAAATTTCAAAGAAAAATCTCAGTAAATAGGAAAGTTCGCATTGCGCAGTCACTGCGCATGTCTACAATAATTTTTACTATGTGTGAAATGTTTGCCTTTACTAGAAGCATCTGTGGTTAAAATTTCAAAGAAATATCTCCATAAATAAGAAAGTTGGCATTGCGCAGTCACTGCGCATGCCTACACATAATTTTTACTATTTGCGAAATGTTTGCCTTTACTAGAAGCATCTGTGGTTCCAATTTCAAAGAAATATCTCCATAAATAGCACAGTTGGCATTGCGCAGGGACTGCGCATGCGCACACATAATTTTTAGTATGTGCGCAATGTTTGCCCTTACTAGAAGCATCTGTGGTTAAAATTTCAAAGAAAAATCTCAATAAATAGGAAAGTTCGCATTGCGCAGTTACTGCGCATGTCTACATAATTTTTACTATGTGTGAAATGTTTGCCTTTACTAGAAGCATCTGTGGTTAAAATTTCCAAGAAATATCTCCATAAATAAGAAAGTTGGCAATGCGCAGTCTGCGCAAAATAGAGAGTGCAATAAAACTGTCTGAAATGGGCAAATATAGATCATAGCAGCTATCAATTAGCGAAAACCCGAAGTCTCTAGGTGTCCCAGGGGCCGAGATCTCGATGGAACGGACGGACGGGCGGACGGACAGACGGAAACACGAGCACATAAGCGTTACCTCAACTTCGTTGTGTTACGCTAAAAACCGCTCAGACCTGGATACGATATTTTTAACCAAAATTATACCACAAACTGAAAAACTCATCACCGTGTTATGATTTTGATTAGTTTTCACCTTGAAGTAGTTATCCTAGATAAGTCATATTAGTGACCGTAGTTAGGCAATGCCAAAAGTATATTTTATAAAAAAGCCATTCCTCTACGTCAATCGGATCGGCTTAAAATCGATATACGCACGGACAAATTTTCAAGCGGCGTTAGTTATTTCGCAAATTCTAATTAAACGCAACCACTACGGGCTTAATGAATGTCCATTGCGCCAATAACTCGACAAGACGGAGATAATGCAAAAAACCGGACCTCTCTACGATGTCTAGATCAAAAGTTTTTCAATCCGCCCAGCCAGCCAGCCAGCCAACCAGCCAGCCAGCCGGACAAAGTGAAATGATAAGCTCCTTTTTGTTACCAAAAATGCGCTAAAAACTGTAAGGATTGTATTAGACAAAAAATCTGCAGACAATCCTCAATTTACAAAAGCATTTTGCTCTTCAGAGCAATTCATAACAAATGAAAGCCTTGCCATGAAGTTTAGGGAGTAGATCAGCGATATTCAACCTGCGACCCGAGAAATAAAAAGGTCGAATATGGCTGAATTAGACTAATGCTTCTGCCGGTCACATTTTACACTACAAAAGAGTACAACATACTATTAATTACTAGAATGAATTTATTAGTAATGATGTAACAAACATACTAAATTAAAATCGAAATAGAATTCTGCACCATTCTAAATCACTTTTTGTGTTTATCTAATATCTTTAACAACTCGTCGGCTTGTTCCGATGATTTGACTCTGAATAAAACTGGCACTGGCGGTGGTTTGTGTTCAGGTGTCGGCATGCACATTAACATTACATCTTTCTTGCCCAAACGTTGTGTGGGAATACTTTTCGATAAAATAAAATTACACAGAAGATTACCTAAATTAGTGTCTGCACGGACGATTAATTGAACTTTGTCACTATCGGGTATAGGTTTAAGAAACAGATTACCAACCCCGCGATCACCAAACTCTTCATCTTTTTTTACAAATACTTTACATCGAACTGTATAAATATGATCTTCCTCAACTACAGGCGTGAATTCAACTTTTGGCGGATTGTCTTCGTCTTCTTCGTTCGCTTCCTCCTTTTGTGCCTCGGTTGCCATTGCAAATGGTTTTGGAGTATTATCAAAAATAAAACCTGTTCTAGACGATTCGACGTTTGACTTTCCAAATGTGAATAAATTAGAAGTCATCGTACTTGAATTGGTTGCACCGAATTGAAGGGAGGTTTTTTTTTCTGATGCGTCCGGTAGCTTTTCACACGATGCTGCTTTAAACACTTTAGCTGTTTCCTTCGTTTTATTGCTCTCACACTGCATATTTAAACTTTCAATCTCTTCCAAGTATTTTTCGTAATCTCTAAATATGGGAGTTAAATTTAAAAATGGGTTTGTATCAACGTGTTGTTTAATCCATTTTGATACACTTTGATTTAAACCTTTTATTTTAGCGTAATATTCTTTAGGTTTACCCGAATTTTCACTTTCACTTTGAACAGGAGGTATACTCATTTTTTCTGTTGGTTTATTACATGTTTTTGAACCATCGAGGCCATTGCTTTTTGGATGGTCCTCAGATTTATTTTGTAAATTTGCTAGAAAACTGAATGCTTGTGTGTTCGACGTGGTGCTTGGTTTAATAAATCCCCCAAAATTCGCAAAGGTGGTTTTCTTCTCGTCATCTGACTAAAGTGAAAAACTACGTAAATTACTGTTAATAGCGCAAGTAAGTACATACCGATGCTAAACTACCGATGGGGTTCCTTCGCTTCGCAATTTTAATTACTCTATTTTTTAAAATATCCTCGGAGGCTTTTGAAAAACTTCCAGCTTCTTCTGGTTCATCTTCTTGCTCCCAGTTCGTGTGATTTAGATCACTTGTGGCAATCCGTTTTCCAGCCATTAGAACTCCAAAGTTCAGGCCAGTTAAAGGTTATGAGGGTAAGCAACCTGTTGAAATTGGTTTTCTCTTCTTATATGAGCTATTATAGAAAGTAATACTTATATAATAATGACTTAAACAGTTTTTAGAGTAAACACAAAAAAATTTACAATAATATATATTAATTTGCAAAACATGCGCCAAAAGTAAACGTAGATAACCAATACAACTTCACGACAAATGTCAAAATTAATCCGAAGCGGATTTTACAATGTTGTCACAATCAAAACAAAATTAGCCGTTGCATGTTTTCAAAAATGTCGAATCATATATGTGCTCAACGTTTTTACTCAGGCGAGTAGCATATTCGGATGTGGCGCCGTCTGGTGGCGAATTTAACATAAGATGTGGTGAAATAAGTTCATCGACCGTTTATTACTGTGTTTACAAGCTTACTCCAAATAAAACAACAATTATGACTTCGAAAAACACTTTTCGTTCGTCTAGAGTTTCTTGTTGTGTTGTTGGATGCAGTAATTCGTACATAAATACGGACTCTTCTGTAAAATTCTACAGCTTTCCCAACAGACCATATGAGTTGCAAAGAAGAGAAAATTGGATAAAGGAAGTGAAAAGAGTGTAAGTACACATCTGTTTTGCTATTATTTTACATAGTTTCGTCTCCAGAACGGCCGTTTTTTAGTAATTTTTCTTTTGTGTGCAATAATTCAATTTGAGGTTATGATCAAGCTATTAAAAGGGATCCCTCCCTTGTTGTGTAGATGGTTTTCTGATATTTTCCACTTTTCACCCACCAAAGAATATTTAATATATTCTTTGGTGGGTGAAAAGTGGAAAATGGTGTTTCTGTAGACAGAAATCGTGTTCACGAACTAATTTGCACGTTTGTTATTAGAACTGAAAATGGAAAACCATGGACTCCTAAAAAAACAGATCGAATATGTAGTTCGCATTTTGTCGGAAATGCAAAATCAAATATTGCCACCAATCCATCATATAATCCCTCTATTTTTCCGAAGGTAAATCAGTAAAGACAAGTGCTTCACATTTTTATTGTTTAATGGCTTTTATTTTCTTCTAGACGTACAAACAAACACGAAATCTGGGTGCAGATGCAAGCAAACGATTTGAACGTTATGGAACTTTCAAGAAACGGAAATTAAATGTTTCGTCTGACTTACCTTCAAGTTCAACTGAATTTCAAGAAGCTGAAGTCGTGTCTCAAGGGACTGACGATAACCCAAAGGACGTGAGTTGTCAAGTCAACTTTCAAGAGCCAACTGATACGAGTTTCGTTTTTGTTTGTGAAATTGAAAATAACTGTGTGGGAGTACAGGCTAACATTGTTCCATTAAGTCAAATTGTGAATACTGCTGATAAATGCGTTGGAAACGATGACATGAGTTAGACAAACAGGATCAAATTTTTTTCTCTTCGAGTCTTTGTGAACAAACATTTCACTCATTCTTTTCTCCTTGGAGTATTTTCCCTGAGCAGCTTTTAAAGTGGATGGTTTAATCCATTGACACTCCTTGCTTGTTTTGGATTTTCCTTCTTCTACAAAAGAAAAATTACAAAAAAACGGCCGTTCTGGAGACGAAACTATGTAAAATAATAGCAAAACAGATGTGTACTTACACTCTTCTCACTTTCTTTATCCAATTTTCTCTTCTTTGCAACTCATGTGGTCTGTTGGGAAAGCTGTAGAATTTTATAGAAGAGTCCGTATTTATGTACGAAGTAATCCAACAACACAACAAGAAACTTTGGACGAACGAAAGGTGTTTTTTGAAGTCATAATTGTTGTTTTATTTGGAGTAAGCTTGTAAATATTAATACAGTAATAAACGGTCGACGAACTTGTTTCACCACATCTTATGTTAAATTCGCCACCAGACGGCGCCACATCCGAATATGCTACTCGCCTATAAACCCCCAACATTTGTAAATGGAGAAGCTCGGTCATGCGCAGATGCAATTTTCTGAATTGAGCAATTTTTTTAGAGCATTTTTATTCTTTATGCTCAGAAGATTTAAAACTTGCTGCTTTTCAGTTCTCACTAAGCGACGCTTCTGGAACCGCTTGGTTTGTGACGCGTCGTTTTGCTGCTGTGTCGTGTCACTTAGTGGGAAAGGCTGCAATGGAGGCATCCCGGCTTCATTTTTATTTCTGATCTACAATATTGCCAATTCGTTGTCATCTGAATGGTTCTAGGAGCTGATTGGTCGGACCACAAGGAAGCAGTACAATAGGTGATTCATCTTTGGTGCAATAAAACCCTTCTGTTAAAAGCAAGTAGGAAAATGATACGACCTTGGATCATATGTCGCACATAGATTCTAAACTGAAGAGTCTTGTGTTAATAGAGTCTGAGCCCTTAAACGGGTAACATGGACCCTGGTTTCGGGAGTTCCCAAACTATAGTTGAGTTCTGGAACAGTCCACGCATAGGGTGTCGTAACTCAAAGTGATTACAGTTTTATACCACCCCAATGACCGTCTCTTCACGGTGAAATGTTAGTTTACAAAAAATAAGTCAGTCCACAAATACACATCAAACTTTAAACAATTCAATAGTTTCCACATTTTCAAAAATGATAAAAAATATAAATCTAAGTTGGGACCATATATCGCAACAAATAAAAATGTAGCAAACTACGCACAAAAATGAATGCGATTTCAAACAATAAATGTTAACGGTATCAAATACGTGATTATGCATTGAGGTTAAACCAAATCAATTTCAAAAACAGATGAAAAATTATAAAATGTTGCATACAAAACACAAATCAATTATAAATAAATGCAAAGATTACTATACCTACATTAAGCAACACAAAAATAACAATAAACTTAAACTGCACGACGCTTTCATGATGAAAGTTGATGCCAAGATTCAGTTACATAGCAAGCCTTGGTGTTTTCGAGATGGCACAGACTAATTCTCCCTTCTAAAAATTGCGTGGTTGCCAGCTCTCACAAATGTGTGCATCATAGTAGGTTATATATACAGGGTGGAACCTCTCCACTCTTTAGAACAAGCATTAATAAAAATTAATTTTTTATTCAATGACATGTCAGAAACTGAAATTAAAATAAATTATTAGACTGAAGGTAGAGACAAAAAGAAGCCATCTGTGTTTTCTCCCATCTACCATATTAATATTATAAAGCCAGATTGAAACAATAGATAATGCAATTCATTTATTTATCCCTTTCACCAATAAATGCAAATATATAGCGCACTTTAAAAACTATTTATATAAATAACAATAAATAGTTTGGTATGGTTTAACGTTTTGATAATCACAATGTACGTAACAGCAAATCTAAACAATTACATACGTTAACAGTATTTTTTTATAAAAATTATAAAGTAAAGCAATAACCTTTCATATAAAATTGATTGCCTTGTAGGTATGCAACATTTAAAAATTTGTATATTTCTTTTTTAAGGCACTCTAAAAGGCAATGCTAAATACCACACAAGGTATTACTGCAAGTACATTTCAAATGGAATGTTTCAAGTAGGTAATTTTGTTGCTGTAAAAGTATTGCACATTAGTAGATGTTATAAAATTGAACAGCAACACAAGCAATTAAAAAATAAAATTAATAAATACTGTACATAATTATGTTTCCTCTTATAGCAAAAATAAAATACACCATTGGAATGTAGGTTCTCTTAAAAAAATAATATTACGAACTAGATCAACAATATGTATAAAAAAAGTTTACATACGAACTTACTCGGACATTCCTGTCTTGACCATATGACTATCAAAAATATTTGCAAACTTGTCATATCTAGAGTCATGCTTTATTCAAAACAAGGTTACACGATAAAAATTTAAATCTTAAAACTGTACAGGCCTAACAACAAAAATGTAATATTTATTTATATATATACTATGATATCTACCCGATTGTAAATATATTTCTTAATTTCTAAATATATATAATTCTCTTAAAATTTATAACAATGGACGGATCATCGGAGCCAATTACAATTCTCTAGATTTTATCGACAGTATCAAAGAGGCACTTTAAATTTATGGAATGTTTTCGTTACAAAATCAGCTGCTGGCGAATTTAATATCAACTGTTACACAGCCCCATTTTTTAATTTATAAATAATGTCGAATACATCATTTAATATCATGCTTAGAATGTACCTGCGGAATTGCACATGTACTCACTTGTTTCAAATCGAGAGATCTAAAAGTGATGTATGGCTAATAGTGAAATATTACGCGCGTATTAACAACCACTAAGTGGTTATAATGAGCGATATTAACAAATTAGTCTAGTAAAGATTTAGGATAACAACACAGTGGAGAAAGAACATGCCAACGGAGAATGACAGAGTTAAATTAGGTTTGGAAGACTGATAGGTAAACGAACAAAATGTACTCAAATTACCAACGGCTACTCTGCAAAATTTTGTTTGTGGTGTTTGTGAAGATTGTTTTACTGCAGCGACGACAAATGTTTGCAAGTGTTCCCAATAATTATATCTATACTAAATAAGTGTAACACTTGTGGCAACTCTGAGCAATTTTTCACTTTTTAGATGCTTGGTAGCTACACTGAGCAAATATTGCGTAATATCAACAAGGTTAATGAACTACTCTTGTATAAAACAGCATTTTCTAATTGTTATTCACAACCATGAAGTATACCTTTTTTTAATGAAACTTTGGAGTTTGTACTTTTCCTTAAAAAAAACATTGTCACTGATGACTCTTACTTAGTAAATGTGAATTAAATTCATAGACATTACAACATTGCTCCCCACATATATTACACTTCCACGGATTCGCGTCCGAATGACAACCTTTATGTAAAAAATACAAGGTTTGATCGGGAAATCCGATACCACAATAAATACATTGTAAATTTGATAACAAACGTTTACCACCCAACCGCCAAACAGACGAATCAGAAGGTTGATCCAGACCTGTTGATGTTATCGTTCCATTGGTTGTTGTCGCCGGATCACTTGGAGAACTCTCCGGATGAGAGGTGGGAGAAGCAGTGGCACGACCTCTTCCCGATACGTAATTGCGGTTAACAATTTTGCGCTTTAAATCTTCTCTCAGTAGACTCTTGAGTGGAGACACTTTGATCAGCGAGCTTAGACTGCTTGAAGTTGCCGTTTGCATCTGTACATTTCCAGTTTGTGTACCATTTCGCTTATTTCCGTAGCTTTCTTCGTTTGGTTCTTGTTTAATTGGAATTAACGATATTGATGGAGTAATACTTGTTTCTTGGTCAAGCCGCAGAGAGCTCGGTTGAATATGGCTACTGGACGGAGCATTGGAATTTGAGTCGGCCGACTGAGGTGAGCTAGGACATTCGCCATTCATTCTTTGCGTGGAATGACTACTTTGACCTGGTTCTGCATTCGTTCTTTGTTGATCACACTAAAAGCCCAAATTAAACCGCGGTTTAAAAGTTTGCAAAAAATACCAAAGATGGCGAAAATACAGGCGCAGGTGCATCGGCCATCGAAATTTCTACATGAGGAGTAAGGAAATGCATTGGAGGTGTAGCGTTATCCGTTGATCTGGCACCGGTGGAGTCTCCGGAATCGCTGTAGTTAGCAGCAACACTCACGGACAATCCACTGGACAGATTTCCAAGCGAACTCAAAGTGTTTCCGTCAAGCGTGTAGCCCTGCTGAGCGGCAGCGGCCAATAGTGAACTTGTCGAACCGGCTGGTCCGGGGTTGTCGAGATCAATTCCGTGCCTAAGCAGATATGTTACTATAATTCGATAACCAAACACTTGAAAATTATTTTGCTAATGCTATGAAACTGTGAAGATCCTGCTCGAATCCCAGGTACAACAAGACAAGGTACGCCTATAGGGGACGAAAATTCGGCAAGTTCGCGCAGATGACAAATGTATTCCTAAGGCGCTTAATAAAGGGGTAGCGGGTAAATTCAATTTACTATAAAGTTACAATGTATTTAGATGATTGGTCTTTTTAAAATTACTCCTAAACTGGGAGTAGGGCCTACAATTTACCTTTTATTTAGTGTCTTAGCTAGGACTAGTACTTTTATTACAAGAAAAAAATAAAAGTAAAGTTATAATTACTGGGGCTAACATGTAATCAATTACTCCCCATCAGGTCTGTTTAGAAATAAGTCAATTTTATTTGTAGATATAAATTACATATTCTTGACGAAGGGAACATAAATAATCCATAAAAACAGCAAAATTTACCAAAATCACCAGAACCAAAATGGCGGACGAGTATGCCTATATGAATACAGCGCCCTATTTATCCCACTGGCGTCACAAGAATCACCGTCAAGTTTGAAAATGGCACACGCTTCCAGAATCCAGAGTTGGCAACTTTTAGTACCTACACACGTATCGCCCAAATGGTCCAAAATCGCAAGGTTTTTCCAAATAAATTTCACAATAAAACAACAAAATAAAATTGAATTATTTCATATTAAAAAATCCCATCTGCACAGATAGCTAAAGGTAGCACACCAGATAACAATAAAACAACTGATATGCGCGCATGTAAATACTACGCCCTAATGAGAATGAGAGAAATTAAATGTAAGAAGTTCCCGTAAGGGTTTTCGAAGTCGCCCAATTTGCGATATATCATAAATGTTAAAAAATGGGAGCTTTTTTGGATTTTGTGTCGCCCATTTTGCGATAAATCGCCCAAGTTGGCAACCCTGCAGTGATGATTCATACTTGAATTAGACGTGCCATTGCAATTTGTGTGTGTAAAGGCCGTATTAGACGATGCAATTTTTATTGCAATCCTTGCAGCAACTATTGCTGCTATTATTGCAGCAATTATTGTAAAAAGATGCAATGATTACACTATGCAATTTATTTGGCAATTTTTTTATACCCAATTCTAATCATGTATTGGTGCCAATGAAAGTGGAATTGGCATCACTGGGAAATACTTGAAAGCAACTTCACGTCTGTTGTAGACCAGGAAACGTGTGTTTTGTGACGTTTCCTTTGTTGAAGGCCGTGCAATTTATTATTTATATTTGCACGCACTTATTCACACTCATGGCCGTTTCCACCGACAAATTTAAGTGGAGCTTAGTTTAAGCGTAGCTTAAAATCCATGGCAACGATTATTGAGACAATGGTTGCCATGGATTTTAAGGTACGCTTAAGCTAAGCCCGGCTTAAATATGTCGGTGTAAACGGCCATCAGGTTCGTTAAATTCATTGAGTAGGTTTAGGTTTCCCTTTGTGAAATCGTTATTGGCAAGCCACTGCCTGGTCCAAAAATGTCGTCGTCTTCTTTGTTTCTTTTTTTTTAAAAGAGCAACAGCAGACGCAATAACTAAAGATGCGGCAGCAATATCCATTTTTGAATTCCTCGTAAATAGGTTATTTCAGTTTTAACTTTAAATAACAAACCTGTATATAGCATAAGGAGGTAATGTTCTCCAGTGCATACCACTTTATTTTTTTTATAAATTAAATGTTACTAAAATAGTTACTAAATTGCAAGAAAAATTGCAAGAAAAATAGCACAAGTTCTATAACCAGAAAATTGCAGAATGTCTTGCTGCAATATTTGGTGCAAGAAATTGCACGTGCAATTTTAACATACACGGAGCAATTTTTCGTGCAATTTCTTGCGGCAATGAATTGCTGCAAAAATTGCAATAAAAATTGCATCGTCTAATACGGCCTTAATAACGTCTATCAATTTTAATATTGGTTACAAAATTACATTGGCTACATTTTAAACCCACAAGCGCACTTTAAAATTAGATCTAATAATATTGGTCGCGTAATCACACAGATCGCATTTTGAGGCTCTCAATGTATTGTGGGTTAGCAAATGTATTTTAAAGCGAGAAGTATTATTGGTTCCGTAATTAAAGTGGGGCGCAGCTTAAATCCTTGGTAGTCTTGTGTGTCACGGTAAAAAGATGATTTTTAAAATTCCCTTTACTATTGGTAGCACTAAGCCGAGCACTAAACACATTTTATGTCTCGTTTTATATTTATGTAAGTTTTCTACTTCAACAAATGGATTTATAATTGGTTGTAAAATCACACACTGCACATTTTGCAACCTGGAATTCCTGTACATTAACAGACACTTATTGAAACTCGATGCATAATTATAATTAGTTGGAAAATTGCACTGGACACATTTTAAATCCTTAAAAATCTTGTGCGATAACAGATTAAGATGACCTTTATTGTTGGTAATCATACTGGATGCAGTCATCATTTTTTAAAATAAGCTATTCGTGCCACTTATTATATTACTTTAGAAATCCAATCAGACTTTTAAGTTCTTTTTATTGCCGCTAGAGGTCTCATCCCTATTTGGAAACGCGGATACTATTTTTACTTACTTTTATTTTAACTATAAACATTTATATTGATAACATGCAATCTCGCATGCAATAATTGATAAGTTTAATTTGAGAAACTTAACGTGGTTGACATGGGTTGAACAAACCTTATCATATCTGTAAAGGCGATACATTTTTACTAAGTGGTAGGACTACAAAAACCTCATTACTTTATTGAGTGGTAGGTTATCCCAATGACGTCACGAACACATGCGCATAGGCATAGCTTGTCTTATTGTACCATGCTCCAATTCAAGTGGTTTATTCATATTTATAAAAACAAAAGAATTCTATCAGGATAATTTGAAACATTTGCAGTGTATCTTGGCTAATTTTAAAGATAGAGACTTGCGGTTTTCGCCACACTTTGCCCCTTTTTTTGTGAAACTTTTAATGCCACAAACAGAATTAATCTAGCTACGTTTGTTTCTGAGATACAGGGTGAAAACGAAAAGTTAGACTTCTTGGGACGTTATCATATCTTACGACCCATGT